>NC_134571.1:99136671-99436671 GCF_050947875.1 Dermacentor variabilis
GAGTTAATAATATGACTTTGAGTCCTCAATTCTCAGATTGAAGTGCTTCCTCTATAAGTACTAATTACGGGATTATTAAGCCTATGGTTATTACTTTTCTGCCATATTTTTCGCGCTACCGAGTTCCTAGTAATCACAAAAAGATATAACTTCATAGAATCTCGATCTGGAAATATCCTTACAAAATTCACCTTTTTTTATATATAAAATTCTGTGCGGCTGATAAAAACACTGTACTTGTAACATGAAGTCACACAACAACAACAGTTTTCTGAAACTTTCGAGGGTAAGAAGGAAAGCGTAAAACATAACGGCAGGTTTCGCAGCGGCTTCTCGGAGCGAGCGGGAGAGGGGAAGTAAAAGCGAGCCGGACATCGCGGCGGGCCCGAGGCTACAGCTTGTCGAGTCATACGCCACCAAACTCTTCGGCCAAACCGAGTCTGAAGACAATCCAGAGAATCTCATTCGCTACTTTTGACGGCCCCACTTATACAACGTCGCTCTCAACGAACGCGGCGCCGTAGACGCGAGCGCTGGGCGCGCTGGTTGAACGCCCTCTTGCTGCTGTCTTTGTTCGTCTTCGCTGCGCGTTCTGAACGGAAGAGGGACCCAAGAGCCCCAACGCCTTACAACGCCTCACTGTATGTTTAGCGCCTCTTGCTCCCAGCATGAACGCACAGCACGAGCGCACCCCACATGAAACGTTCCGGTAAGGCGAGTAGCGACCATTTCCCGAATTAAATATTAACGCGATAGCGTTAAGGAGCTCGTGTCTCAGAAAAGCCGGTGTCGTCGTCGTCGGTGTCGGTGTCGGCGTCGGCGTCCGCGGCGTTGGCCGTGAGCGATAAATCACGGCAGGCACTTTTTTAGCCCGCACATTCGTGCAATTATTTCGTGGGGTGTTGATAGAGCTGCAGCCGACAATTCTGCGGCGCAACGCATCGGGTGCATGAGCTCGGGCTACTAGATACCGGAGCATTCTTTGCAATTTGCGCCCAGTCAAGCCGGCGGGAAGAGGGGTGTCTTCGGGCGTATATGACACCCCCCCCCTCCCCCCGACCGGCCCCTTGCACCCGGGGCCCGCTGTTGCACCCGGGGCCCCCTGTTGCTACGCCACTGGTTATGAGTATACTTCTGAATGTATTCGCTCCATGAGTAGTGACATAGGGAAGGTGCTTGTTTGTAGAAGTCGCCAAGTAGTTCCTTGGTGTTTGTTTAATGATTTGTGAACAGGAGGGTATTTATAGAGAGATTTCCGTAGTACTCGAAGATTTCCCCGTAAGTAGTCATTTGCTCGTATTGGGAAGCAGTTATTCCTTGATCTGCTTCTGGTTCCGTGGACCGTAGTTGTGTATGGATCTCTTCGGCGATTCGTCCATCTCTTCGTCCAGAGAGAGGTGGGCGACGCCACAAGTGACTATTCCGGTTGATACTTGCTCGGGGAGGGTCGTGCGTATCGTTTTTCTCAATTACCCCTGCATGGTCTGGCGTCCAGATGAGTCTAACAGTTCTTCTGCGGGTAGGATGTGTTCCTATGAAAATTCGGTATGTCTCAGGTGATACAAGTCCCTTGGTGTAATTAATTACGGCTGCTTTGGAGTCCGCGACGATGCCTGATGCAGCGCTTGAAGCATATGCTAAAGCTATTTCAGCCTCTTCCCGTTCTTCTGGGTGTTTGGTATGCATGGGGGTATTTTTTGCGACATACGTTTGTGTTCCCGTAACAACCGCCAGAGTCATGGCTGGTTGTGAGGGGTACTTTGCTGCAACAACATAAGCCGCATGTTCAGCGTCTTTGAGCACATTGTTGAGTCTTGAACCTCTTGCTTCCCGTCGCTCTGCGTTACGGTTTGGGTGCATGTTCTTGAGGGGGAGGAGGGGGGGGGTTTGAAGGTGTTCTTAACTTCCGGTGGAATATCTCTTTTCTTCCATTCGCATCTGGTGTTGTATTGCCAGCTTATTTAGCATTGTACGTCCTGTCTTCATGTGTGTTAGGCCTCCATATTGTGATATTGCCTGTGCTTCTATAATTTTGTTCAGTGTATTGTGTAATCCGAGGGCTAATAGCTTTTCGTTTGCTGTACTTGGAGGAAGGTGTAATGCTAGCCTCCTGATTAACTCAGATGCTAGAGTGACACTCCCGGAAATGCGTTGGTACCGAGTTTGAATCCCGGACCAGGAGGAATTGTTTCTCAACTGCGAAGCTTTTACATCTTCTTTTTCTTTTCTAAGAAACCCGTATGAGTTTCCTTTATAGCGTTGTGCAACATTCGGGCGGGTGACAATTTTCCCTTTCATCATTAGTAGGACATATTGCCTAAATCTATTTGGCGTATGTATGAATGCGAAACCCTTCGAAACAACTACTAGAAGTACGCTCAGTACAAGCCATTACCTCCAAATAAGTACTCTGCACTGACATTTTGTCCAGCGCAAGGCAGTTTCAAGGGCCTAAAAGTCTCATCTCGGCCTCTGTTGTAAGACCTCACAAATGTCTGAAACCTTGAATTTATTAAACAAAAATTTATTAATCAGTGACAAAAATATGCACGGCGTCACCGAATTCACGTATCGCAAATGTGTTATGGTAAATGTATCAGACAGAAGGAATGACTTGAGTTGTTGTTATACAGCGTTTGCACCTGCTTATTCGAAGGGACCATGGCCCGGAAGAAGGGAGATCGTTATTCTCTATGACCAGCTACTCTGGACAGGAATCAAATGTCTTGCGGTTAAGGAGGGAGTCATAGATTATTAGCATATTTTGACTTTTAGGAAGCTGGACATCGCAAGAAAAACTAAATGTTGAAAATTTCAATACATTTTCGTAAATTGAACGAAAATGAATTACTAATCGAGATAGTGGTTCTAAAAATATTCGAACAGAACTCCATTGATACGATATATTATGTACAGATAAGAACCTCTATAGTTCCCTTTAAAACTAACATCTAATTAGCACCCTAGCACTGACTCTGTAGCGCTTCCAATCCACCATTTTAATGCCGAATAGGTTGAAGAAATTTTAAGTTATACTCCATTCAGTTATAGTTACTTGTTCAATTGAAAAGGGGACCACAGTGCACACACAAATTATACGCAATGTCGCGTTCTCGGCTCTAATCGGCGTGCACATTACATTGCATGTCACTCCCGTCACTGCCCTACCCTAACTGGCTTGATGCGTAGTTCCTGAAAATACGTGAGATATACAGCAAAATTGCTGAGTTTAATCTGCCGTATGGGACCCAAAGTAGACTAAGATCAACCAACAGTTCCTTTTTAGCTTTATCGTCAGACCTTGTGGAGTATTCGAGAAAGCAGTCGCCACACCATTTGTCATAATTTCGGAGAGCTAAACGTACATGGAAGTGCGCGTTCTTTAGTAATCGGATTTTTGTTTCTCCGCCGCTTTTAGAAGTTAACCGAACTTCATATTTATTTAGAACTGTTTCGAACACGAGAAGGATTAAGCGTTCTCTTGCGAGGTCACGCGTAAAAGCTATCTCACCCTCGAGTTACAGCAACATCAACAACTGTCGGTACTTTGACTGGCATCACGAACTAGCAGAACATAATTATCTGGCGTCTGCTTGCAGCACACAAAAACCGAGGACCAAAAGAACAGACGGTGACAGACGCATAGTGTCGTACGTATAGCGCTACACATGTGTGTCCTTTATTTCTCGTCGTTTTTAGTGCGCTATATCCGACCAGGTTACGGCAGTATCAGCCCTCTCACATGACTGCGCCTGTAAGAGGCCAGCTTGCGGAAGTGTGCGTTCCCGTCGAGCCTAGTGGTCTGATTAGCTGGTCTCAGGTTCTGTCGCTGTCATTAAATTTCCTTTCTCTGGCAGCGTGTATACGTGCCCATCGCAACGACCTCGGCTGGGAAATACACACCAGCAAAACACATCATCAGTCTCGCTTTTTGAACCTGTCTTGATGCGGCTGGGTACAAAGTGCTTGCTATCGAACCTTCGAACACGACAGCTCTTGAACGGTGAGGAGGGAGAGGTGCAGTGTTGCTTGCATCGGGCTAATCTATCCTTCAGAAAGCCTCTGGCAATCCATAAGGTGTCGTAGACTATGAAGCTCGATATACCGCACCCAGGAAAGACGCCATTCTTTCCACCTCGCCCTGCTAGCCCGCCCACACGGGCATTCACGCTCCACGGCGTTCTGTATCGCGGAGGAGCTTGATGCTCCCTCCCAAATGTCAACTGAACATGCTGCATAAATTTTAAGAATTGTACTTTCTAGCGTTTTAAACTGAACAACAAGAAATATAAACCCGAGTTAGGTAAAGTATACCTAACAGAAAGTTCCAAACGGATCAAATCATCGCGTTAGTTGCAGTTTACTCGATACAGTCGTTTGGTTGCGCGAGCTCAACGTATTATCACAGTTGGAGTAGTGGTGGCGTAAATAATCGCGTTACATATATGAAAATTTCTCACTCCTCCCGCTTTCGCCTGTTGTTTATTATTGGTTCGCAATGTCCGTTTCCGGTATGGAGGTGTAAATTCTGGAGACTTGGAGTTTCGAGCGATCGATAACCCGTAGTTAGACCGACGCTGCGGAAGGCACCAATTTCGCGGTTCTCTTTTGTAACGTTCAGGCTCCATAACTTTAGTTTTTATCGCTCGGCGCAGATGTCGTCTGCCAAACGTGCCATTCGGATTGCCCAACGATTACATTTCCTCATGCCTGATTTTCTTGGCAGCATGTGAAAATGATCTTTTCTTTTTCAGCATAATGCGAGCTTCCTGGTGGGGTGTGGAACCGAGCCACAGTAAAAGCATGCAACTACGTAGACTTCGGGTGCTTCACTTTACACCTTCCACACTGTTTAATTTCTACGAATTCCTTTTCAAATTCTTTTCTTTATGCATTTTTCGAGGCGATGCAAGAAAGTTCACTTTGGCCTCACAGGTTCATTGACTCGCCGCTTCAGCTTCACATTCATTGACGATAAACCACAACACCAGTGCCATAACCCACACGCTGGTACACCTCCCTACCTTTCCTTTATCATTTGCTCTCTCTCTCTCTCTCACCGCTATCCTGCTCTTTCTTCGTTGCGCCGATTACGGAAAAAAGCAATGTTGAGCGAGAGAGAGAGAGAGAGAGAGAGACAAGCGGCCAAAGTGAAATAAGAAGCCGGCGGCATCAACGCCATCTCGCGTCATAAGGCCGCTAATTCACGTCCGACACCGTCGGTCGTAATTGAGGCCTGGTGTGTCACTTAGCGCTGTCTCCACCGTCGCCTTCGGCGCCTCGTTTGTCGGCGTGAGAGCGAAAGCCAGCGCCAAAGCCGCAGTGGGCCTGCACGAGCCATGCGCCGAAACCGCAAGCAGCTAGCGAGCCTTCACTCCTCAGCCGAGCCATAAGCGCCATCGAGCTGCCCAAAAGGCCCTCTCGTGTCCCCCGGGGACGGGAAATGCTTCGCTGGATGACTGGCTGGCGCTGAGGCTAAATGCGTTAATCTCGGCCCTCCATGTCAGCGTGGCCCGAGCAGATGTTGCTGCCGGCGCGGGCGGAAACCTTGCGCGATTACGTGCTCGCTTCTCTGGGAAGCTTTGTAGTCAAGATTTTCGCTTTTGTCTCCCCGTTCATTGCCTCGCGCCGGTAACTTCGCGCGACGCTCTCCGTCGCATCATCATCGTCCCCGCTGTTTGACAGGATAGTGCCGTAATTCGTCGCCGTCCGTGTTTGCCGCTTGTCGTGTAGTCCAGAGAAGAGGTGCGGTGACTCCGTGTAAATAATAAGACGCGCGGTAAATTTTCATGCAGAGGAAGCAAATGTAAGGGAGCGAATGCCGAATGCCTGCATCACATTCGTGTGGCACAATACTCCTCAAGTACTGCTCTCTGGCGTGGCGTTCTCCTTTTTTTCTTTTCTTTTTTTGTCGTTGTGGCACGCATGTATAGCGACGGGAAATAGTGTACATAATGACAGCTACTGTTGGCGGCCTGGCGAGTGTTCTGACGACAGCTGCCATGACAAGAGTACTCGCGTTCTGGCGCGCCGAAACAATGCGAGGTTCCAGGCCTGCTGCCCGTATTGACGTCATAAATACTTCCGCAAGGCCTTCGTGTGCGTCAGCGTTGTCGTGGAAATGGCTTTCTTGGCTCCTCGTGGCGTGCCACTGCTGTTGTTGCACGCGCCCATCGCTGGCTGGCCCTGCGACAACAAATAAAGAGCCCTTCACTGAGCTTCCATTTCCATTTAGTCGCTAGACGCGCTCTTGGGGAACGCTTTCGTCCATGAGATCCGTGTCTACGCCATCGAGTGATGTGTTGACACACGTTAGCTACCCTTCGTGCGTCGCCCTTTGTCATTTGTACACGCCCGCTTCGAACGCCAGGAAACTCCGAGCGCCAGCAAGCTTCAGCTGCGGGGAAAATGCCGCTCGTGAAGAACACTCTCCCCGTGGGGCACTTATCTCAGTTTCTGTCCCAGGGATGAGGATAAAACGTCTCCGGCACGTCGGATCCTCTTAGGATGAAGACCCAGATTACGGCTGTGTCCACATTACCGCGAGTACCGCAGGTGGAAAAACGTGACAGCGAATATAATGTGTATGCTGTCTGTCGGTCTATTCAAGCGGCACACCCCATGTTTCGTGGCGACTTTTGCTGTTGGACCTCCGTACCAGAGTGACTCCTTCGTTTAACAGGAACAAGAAGGTGTGCACACCGTGCCGAAATAGGTACCTTTATAGCACACTAGCCGTAACCGCAAGGGCATGTGCACGAGGGAGGAGAAATGGTACTGAACAAGCGAATCGCAAGATATATATATATATATTTATTTTTATTTATTTCATACTGCAGACCTAAAACAGGTCCAAACAGGGTGGTTAAACACAACAATATTACAATGCGTTATTCAATCAAGTAAGGTGGTAAGACACAGCAGTAATACAATGAGTCAATCAATTGAAACATGCAACAACGAGTTATTCCAGTCTGTTATAGTTCGGAGAAAAAAAAGAATACTTGAATACATCCGTCCGTGCAAAATAAGGTGTTAGTGAATTCGGATGATGGTGTCGAGTAAGCCTAGACGTTGTACTGAACAGATACGATGCAGGATTAATTGATAAGTCTCCATTAATAAGCATGGTAAGAAATCGAATTCTTAAGTGTTCCCTTCGCTGCTGAAGGACTTCGATGCCACTATCACGCATTATTTGTGAGGGGGAATCATGGCGAGAGAATTTAGAATATATGAATCGTGCGGCTTTTTTCTGTACCCTTTCGAGACATATAATATTTTGTTTAGTAAACGGGTCCCATACAACACATGCATATTCAAGTTTAGGTCTAATTACTGAATATTAAGCAAGCAGTTTAACGTTAGGTGGGGAATTTCTAAGCTTATGTCGCAAAAATATTCTCCGTTTAAAAAACACGCGTATTTTAGTTGTTTGTTATTATTTTTTTCTCTAGCACTTGATTTGAAGCCACATGTCCATTCCACGTGTCTTTACCCTTTCCAAAACTTTAAGAACGAACGTCTTCTGCATTCTCGTTCACTCATATGCAGGCCGGGACATCGGCCGCAAAGTGGGTCAAGAACAAGCATAACAAAACATCAGGGTTTCAATGACCTTCAGTTCTCGCAGATAGTCTCTCTTAACTAGTTAAATTGGGCGCTTTATGTCCCAGAACCATGATTATGAGGCACGCCGTCGCGGGGAACTCCTGTTAATTTTAACTCACCTGGGATTCTTTAACGTGCACTCGATACGTGGCACACGGGTGCTTTTTCATTTCGTCGCCATCGAAAGGTAACCGGCATGGGCAGCAATTGAACCCGCGACCTCGGGCTTAGCAGTGCAACGCCACAGGCGTTAAGCTACCCTGCCGAGTCTCTCTCTCTCTCACTCTCTCACATTTGAGGTGGAAGCCTTTAATGGCTCATTGTCAAGGTCATCTGCCATTAGCAGAAACTGTCACAACTTTCCGGCCTCCTGATTGGTCTCCTTTGTGTCGTAACGTCACTGTCGGCAGGCACAGCTGTGCGCCTCCTGATTGGCTCGCGTGCGTGGCGTTATTGTCGTCAAGTGCGGGTGTTGGGGTGGTTCGGCGCTGCGCGGGATGATCATCGCATCGGCCCGCTTGGCGGCCGTGTGTTCGGCGGTGCGCCCTGACGTCACTGTCACCAGGCGCTTGAGGTGGCCTCCCTATTGGGCGCTGTGTGGCCTGACGTCACTGTCGTCAGGCGCGCGTGGTGACCGTCTGCTTGGGTGTGGTGTTGTGGCGGCGGTGGTGGGGGTAGTTTACTTTGCGGTATCGTGTGGCAAGGATGCCTCGTCTCGCCAAACCAGTGTCTCCCAACACTCGACGTGCGGCAACCGCTGAACGCAAGCGGCGCTCAAGAGAGGCTGAGCCTATAGGCGTAGTGCGCGCCGTTGGACGCGCCACTGGTGGCGGCCTTGCGCAGATCACACGGGAGAGGAGCCAGGCACGCGCCGTAGTTTGTTGTGTCGTTGATAGTACTTCTCTGGCTTATTCGCGTTTTTAGAGCGAAATAGGAAACACCCTTCGCATGTATGGGGTGGCCAAAGGTCCAAGGAATGTCGAAGAATTGTTGCAGGGTGGGGGGCTCAAATACCGGCGAAAACGTGCTGGCGATGCGGCTCTAATCATTCTTCGCAGAGCCTCATCAGCGGAAGCAACGGTAGCAAAAAGGATCGTCGCTTCGGCGGGAAATTTCTTGTTCTCATCCTTTCCTTTGTTTCCTCGGCGTTTTTTTTTTTCTGTCCACTCGGTCATAGTTAGACGCGTAAGTGACGAGGTTCGTCTACAGTGCAGCATGCAGTTTAAAGGCATTTCGCTAATGTTCGGAATGCCGTTTGCCGCTTATATTGGTTTCCGCTTCTTTACCGCGTTGCGCTAGCTAGGCAGCACGACTGCACGAGCGCATTGCGTTGTATGTTAAAGCTACTGAAGTTTGCAAGAACTGAAATTGTTGGTTTTATGTGGCCCGGTAAATCCTCGCACCAGCTGTGATGTTTTTACATGTATTTTATGCGTGGTTTCGCACATGTTCAACTGTTGCTAGTTGCTCAACGCATAACTCTTGTTGATTCTCTTGAGCTGCGAGGTTTTCACCCTGCCTCATTTGTAAAAGGTATAAATCACGCTGCGTCTTATCGGAATGATACCAAGGAAGTGCTTCTTTAACAGCTTTATTATTTTCACCCGAGGGCATGTTAGACATTGTCTTTTTTGGGGGGGAGAGAAAATGTGTTTAGAAAATAGGTAGTTAATTCAGGGCGATAATTGCTAATAGTTGCTCCATATATCGCTGAAAAGTTCGCGCCACGTTTGGGAAGTCATCACACCTAAATGCTGCTTGAGCAGATTTAACACGCCGAGCGATTTGTTTATTTCAAAACGCAGTTCCTTCTTGCATGTGAATTTTGTACTCAACTGAATTCTTTGTTATTATGCTTACGCTACAAAGGACTAAACCCGGCCTTGCCATCAGCGCTCATCTACCTTGACTGGCGCTGCTTCTAAATATATAATGAGGCACTTCTCTCTAGTAATACAAGAAAAGTACTGAAAAGTTAGTCAGACTTTAGCTTTGTACGTTTCCAAGCAGCTCCCTTGGGGAATTTAATATTGCAAAAACTGCAGCGGGAACGGCAGTTCATCGGCGTATGCAGCAGAATTACATCGGCGGTACAGCACTAACACGCGCTTTTATTAACCCGTGCGTTTGGTGGCTTTGTTGACTAGTGTACGCATTTCCATCAATAAGTTTGCAATTACTCTTCTTGAGGCAACTTCGACTGCACTTATTCGGCGATGTCCCATGTATTCATCGGCAGAATAATCACAACGGCATATGCAGACATCGCACCGTGCTGATTTGTTTGATATAAGTCTGCACTAACGACGGGTGCTGACTATTGAGGTACAGAATCAGCATTAAGGCAAGGGTAGAATTTAAAAAAAAAAACGATTCAGAGATCGCATCACTCAACAAAATATATCGGCTAGTTAACATGAGCTCTACTTCATGTAAATGGGGTTCATGTAGTTTGGCTGCGGGACGCACCTGGCACGTATGTGGACCATGTTGTCCCAAACACCGGTAACATTGTGTTCATACCCGGTCCCACAGAGGTCAGCGTCTTCCCTACAGCTGTCACCGCAGAAGCACCAGTCTGGCGCCCCGAACAAAGGAGAAATCGTGGCCGCGAACTTTGCCATCCTTGCTGCATAGGGTTGTCGTCTGCTACTGCTCCCGCGTGTACTGTTGGAAGCGCCCGCTAGGTGGCTATCAGTGGCGCCTCTATAGGCGCTTCACGAGACGTATACGTCGCATGCATTAGGGCGGCGAGGCGCGTCCGACACCACAGAGTCCAGGGTCACGATGGGCCAACGCAAGAGAGACAATGCGTTTGAAGCGACTCGCTGCATCTCCGGGTACCAAGGCAAATGAAGCCCGGAAGCGCTGTAACCGCCATCTTGCCCCGGCAAGCCGATCAAGTACAAGTCAATCGAGCGCAGTGGATGATGAGGATGGCCAACTACACCCCGACACCGCCATGGAAGACACGTCTCCTCCTGATCCACAAACGGCGCTGCAACAGTTCCACGCGGTCGCAAACTACTTTAACAGACACTTCGTCCAAAACGACATTCCAGGCATTTAATAAACAAAGAAAATTTACATAACAGTGTACGAATTATGTACCTCCGTGGTGTTTCCGACGCCATTGGCAATGGTGTCAGGCTTCCGCCGTTTCACACTTTAGTCTCGACAAAGTGTCTTCCGTTTTTCTTTGTCAGGAAGCTCGAAGTTTGTGCTTATGCACTCCCTTTCATTTGTTGACATCGTTGCCTAAGCTTTCAAAATTTACACGGTATATGAACTATATTCCTAAACTATATTCAGAGTCGTCAACTGTCAGTGAGCATAAACTTGCATCTACATACCACCCAGAGCGCAGCTATGTCATCAGGTGCATTAAAACGCGGCCCCTAGTGTTAAAGCTATTCCGCGATAAGGCACAGACTTCACAATGATAATTGACTGTCTTATATTTTTATTTATGTAATTAAAAAACGGAAGAACCTTTGTCGAGATTAAAGTGCGAGTCTTTGTAGTACCTACCTTAACGTCTGAATGGTGATCGACAGCCAGGTGCTTGCCATTACGCACGCACTGACAACAAAGTCACACCCTCGTTTCACCCTGCTTACTGCCTGACGTTTTCAGTCAACACAAACTGCTAGTAAGCTTGTTTACAGTGTCATCACGTTTCTGCCCTAGTCTTATACAGCTAAAGAAACTACAGAAAATGTTAGCTTTGCGTGATACCGGATACGTTAGCCTCACTGCCCACGCGCGCCTTATAGCGCTGACTAGCGCGCAGGTTACCGCGTTATCATAAAAAAAGAAGTTTGAAGGAGGCTTAAGCTTCGCCTTCAAGAGTGAAACGCCGATAGCATTCAAATATCCCTGACTGCTTCTCGCGCTTCCCTGAAACTGCTGCTTAGACAACCATAATGTTTAACGGGGAACGATGGAAGCGAACGCTATGCACTAAAGCGAGCTTTTTGTAGAAACGCGGCCTCTCGGGTGGGCTGCAATTGCGCGGAGACTGGCGCCATCTGGATGGTGTTCCAAGAAACTGGGCGCGCCGCTCTATGAATGGCAGAAACGCTGGAAAAGGAGTTTGTGTTTGAGTTTCCGCGTAAAGAAATTGTTTCATCGTATACTCAAATTACAATTCGACGCTATCACGTCTGTAGGTTGTGTGTAAGTCGTACTTTACGCTTTTTTATGCATTTCACTTTGAGAAATTCAATTAGTTCAGTAACGCCTTTGCGCTACACGGAGGGCCTGTGCAGTTGGGTATGCAGGGTACGGAATGATCTATCGCTCACAAGACGGTCGACGCGGGACGCCGACGCCGTGTTTTCTTTGACACGGGGCCCTTAGTGCTCTCGCGTTAAAGTCATAGCCACCGGAACAGCCAAGATCGCCCGCTTCTATACGAATCTGGCCTTGCTGCTTGCTCTCCGTCATGACGCCAACGAATAAATGGTAACATCAGCCATCACTATGTCCCAACTCACATTAAGAAGAAATTTTTAAAAACGGTGTATCGTCATTAATGAGATCAGCTGTTTGTTGTCACGCTTCTAGAGCTAGGTTAGGTTTTGTCCCGCTGGGAAAGAATTTGGATGTCCACCGAACAGATGGCGCCACAACATTAGAAGACAAGGTCCCCAGTTCTTCCCTGTTGTCCCCGTTCCTGCTGCTTGTGAATCGTGACAATATATATATATATATATATATATATATATATATATATATATATATATATATATATATATATATATATATGTGTGTGTATGTATATATAATCTACGCTGTAGCACAGTACACGATGACGGTGTGTAGTCTGTTGGCATACCTCCCGTTGTTCCGGGGAGAGCCGGTGCAGACGCAGTTGGTCTAACGTGTCACGGCAACGTGTCACAGTACTAGCACTGACAACACGCAATACATGACGTATAAGCTAATAGTATTTCACAATTTAACCTCAACAACCACCGACTGTTATGCCTTATTAGAATCGGTTAGCTGGCGGCAAGTAACCGATAAGCTGAATGTAGCACGATTTATGAATTATACGTACCTCGGAAACACAATGTTTGGCAGAGCGAATGCCGTCCGCGTAATTTCTTAGTTGCTGTCAACATTTTCCCCTCCCTTTTATGTCCTGCTATTTTGACATGGCGTAGTAACCACGGCAAGGTTAATATTGCTTGTTTTGCACAAAAGTATGAAATCTTTCGGCAAATATGAACATTCCTTTGGTGACAATTTCCCAATATATGAACTATTACGCAAGCGTAATGAAGCTGGGCAAGCTAATTTGTATAATTACTCTTATGGTGTACTTAAACAAACTTCTTCAGTTCCGTTCGTAAAAATGCACTGAAGCTATAGATTACACATGTAGGCATCTTATACTTTTTTTTTATTATTCGCTTGGGATCGCCACACGGCATAACTTTATGGTGGCACATGCACTTCTTTTTCTTTTTTGCTATCCTCGCACACTTACCCTCTTCATTTTAGTGATTCTTGCGGGATACCCTTCTGCCGCCACGCAGTAGTTGAGCCTATTGCGCATTTCAAGCTGCATCTGGGGCGGTAAAGCAGTTTTAGAAATATTAGAAGTGTGTAGCCCGTAGAAAGGCTAGCCATACGAACGTCCAACAGCTGTCGGTGAAGGAGAACCTACAGGCGAACGCTGAAGACCACATGACGCGCTAGTCCTGCGTCATGCGGTTGTCATCTTGTGTCATAGGCACTGAAAGCTCTTTGACTCTGATGAGCCGCGAACGCGTCCAATTATATATGTAAATATATATGCATTATTGCACTACTCATTGCCCATCTGTGATTCCACTTGAGTCACTGTCGTTCTTATGGCCGCAATAATAAGCCTCTCAGCGACGTTATAAGTACCCAAAAAAAGATTGTCTACCCATCGACCATGTCAAATGCAGCACTCGTAGCTTGGCTGTCAGTCTACATTCAGTAAATATAACGGAGCGCCACCTGTAACACCGACGAAAAAAGAGGACGGGACGCGCTTTCTTTCTTGGTCCACGTTCCAGGTGGCCCTCCTTCATATTTACCATGTCAAATACATTCGCCCGAAAAGGCGATAATAACAGCGCAGTGCAGTTGTATATCATGCAGTTATATAATCTACTGATTAAGAGGCTCGCAGCGACAATCACTTGGAAGGAAACTCAAATAGATGAGCTTATTAGGCAATCACAGCGGCTCTTTCACCGGTGTTGTAATCGCGCCGCTGGCACGAGTTGTTGGGAACTCGGCGCTGACGCCCGTTGTTGCACCTGGGTCGCAAGCCCCAAGGGTAGCGTTGGCCTGGCGGCCTGGGGTACAACTGGAAGCATCCGAAGGTCCCGGCAAAGCATGAGTCCACTGGTAACAACAAAACAACTTGTTTATTCTAACATCGCAAAGAGTTGGCGGTCAGGTTGACCGAAGTAGAGAGACGGGAGTGCACGTTAATCAACAGAAGAAATCGGAGCCCTCCTTTTGGCGTCCGGGGGCAGCTGCTTTTATACTCTCGCAGTTGAGGGCAAGAAGGAACCCCTCTATAGACGAGCACGTGACGGTGCCGCTCGGACACAATGGGATAAGGTGGCGCAGCGTCGTGTCGGCGCCACTCGGACCCCCCCTTGCTTCACAGTTGTTGGGAGCTCCTCTCCCCGGCTGCCGCGCTTCGACAAGCGTGGGCACAATGGCAAGAGAAGGAGGAGCAGCCGTCGTGTCGGCGCCGCTCGGACCCCCTTGCTTCACAGTTGTTGGGAGCTCCTCTCCCCGGCTGCCGCGCTTCGACAAGCGTGGGCACAATGGGAAGAGAAGGAGGAGCAGCCGTCGTGTCGGCGCCGCTCGGACCCCCTTGCTTCACAGTTGTTGGGAGCTCCTCTCCCCGGCTGCCGCGCTTCGACAAGCGTGGGCACCAATATGCACATACACTCACACACGCACATGAAGACACGTGGCATCGGAACATGCCTGGACGCGCTTGGCAGGGAGGCGTAGCGGCGGCGCCGAACGGGCCAAAATGTCTGCCGCTTTGTTGCAGCCGCGCCGGCTAAACCGCGCGTCGTAGGCGAAACGTAACACCGGTCTCCTTTCCCCACTGTCTTGTGTCTTAGGTTAATTTGGTCAGTGGTTTGCGAGCAATATTCATCGAACTCAATAGTTGGTACACTTTATACCAAATCTACGGAATTTCCTACGGTTGCATTCTCGAAATAACGAAATCATTTGAAATTAACGAAGCAGTCGGGCTTTAGACGCGTTGTGTCGGAGGCCTTTGTTGTAGACACATCAGTTTTTCGTAGAATAGGGTGATCCTTTCACGTTATATGAGTTACATGCGCGAGTTACATACTCTTGCACGGCCTTATGTCCCGTCGGACTTCTGGCTATTCAAATCGCCAGTGCGGTAGCTACAAAAACTATCTTCACCCTATTACCAGAAACTCGGCGTCGGTTCTATGTGTACTTGAAGGTTATTGAATGCTTTGCCAATCTGTTCGCATTTAAGAGTTATACTATGTCTGCCTTTTATTGGTCGGGTACTGATCTGATTGCCTGGCATAATATTTATTCACGTGTAAACAACGTGTTTTTTTAACCCACACTGGCCAAAAAAAGGGGGGGAGGGGGATCTTTGAGGCACTTTAATGAAATGAAATTCTACTCGTATACTTTCCGTTTTCCATATTACAGGTCATATTTTCCCAAAGTTCCGCTAGAAATCTTATACCAACTGCAATTTTCGATGATCGAAGCTAAACTCCGAGGCCTGTATTACGCGCAGTGCGCACAATTCCTAAGTAAACAAGATAAGCGCGCCGCGTTTTCTGCCGTGCAACAAACCTACGGCGAAACCAGAAATGTGTGATATCATTTGGAACTTTCCTTCAACATGAATCCCAAGGGCGGGCGAAAATCTGGCGTTATTTTTCTCCGCTGTTGCCTTCCCATCAGGTCCTCACGATCAGCTCGCGTATCGTGTCTCTTAATTTCCGCTTGTCTCTCTTCTCCGCTTTGTCCGTTCCGCCCGGATAAAAGCGCAGTTTGCAACGCGGCGGTTTCCTAACCGATCTGGGAATCCGAGTCGACATCGCCTTGGCTGCCTTCGTACAAGCTCGCTTCATTATATTTCCTGGGTCACGGCTACGCGAGCCCCGCAAGTGCGTGTGCCGGCCCGAAAAGGCCAGTTTCATCTCCAGAGAGCCGGCCGTCCCTGCACTAGAGCGAGTTGGATTGGAGACCGGGCGCAACTGCTGTGTAATCTAGGCGAGGCCTCGGCCTTCGCAAACTCAGTTCTAATTAACTAGACCGTTCCCTCCGTCGTCGGCGGCCGCGGGGACCTCACGATTAAGACGATGCTCCTGGCGCTGCAGGCTCGCTTCCCCCCCCACCCCGCCAACCTTATCCCTCTTACACGTCCTGCCAGTCTCTGCACTCGGCCACGCTTCAGTATAAGGCGGCTTCACTGTAGTACTTCGCTTCTTTCTTTCTTTTTTCTCTCTCTCCTTCTCTATCTTTCTGTATGCACTTCCCGGGCGAGTGTCCGTGTATATGTCAGTCTCTGTGTACGCGTTTGTACGTACGTAGCTCCGCGCTTAACATTGCGAACGAAGCACGTACAGCCAACCGTACAGCAAAGGGAGCCTCCAATTTCACGGTGTCGTTTTTTTCGTTTCCTCGCTCTTCCTACAGGCACTGTTATTTACAATTCTTTGGGGAGGAACGAGGAAAGAAGCAGATTTATCCGAAGTTGCTGGAGAGGCAGCGGTACAGCCAACTCTTGCGTCCGGACTTCCAATGAGAAGAGGCGAGCCAGAGAGAAAAGAATGTTCGGGCAACTTGTCCATTCTTGCTCATGCAGCGTCTCCGCCTTCTCCGAATTGTTAGTTTCGCCAGTCTCCCACACTTTCTCGCGCGGCTGTTCTCGCAGCACAATGTTAATCTGTCTTGTAATATCTTTCTTGGTGGTTGCTTCGTCCAACCAAGCTTTTCTGTTGTCCATAACTATACAGTATAATGTACATCCATTCCACTCGTAATGTTGCCCCCTGACGACTTTGTTTAAGAAAGAAGTTTGTCAATTTGTTGTTTCCCTTCGTTCTATAGAAACTGTTAGCTTACACGTTGCCTGTATTAGGCAACGTATATATATATATATATATATATATATATATATATATATATATATATATATATATATATATATATATAGGAACTTTATTAAAGTTAAGGGGTGTAAAAGGAGTTGGTGTTACTCTCAGTCCAGAGCCCCACTCGCTTCCGCTGCCCGCCAGACCTGGCCGAGAAGTGCTAGTAGTGTCTCTCCGTCTTCGCTGGCGAGCCGAGTTTCCTACAGCTCCCCTTGAAGGATGTGTTCCGGCAGGTCCGGTTTGTTGATGTTGAGGGGCCGAGATTCGCACTCCTACGAGATGTGGGCGAGACGGGGCCTTCCAACGCACTACACACGCACATACTGGGGTAGGCCGCGGGGAACATGGCGTGGGGTAGGCGTAGGTTTGGATACGTGTCTGTCCGGATTCTTCGAAACTCGCGGGAGTCACCTCCATCCAGATCTGGATGGGGGAACGTGCATTCCTGTCACTTCCGGTGCTGTTTGCCCAGGATGTCACTCGGTCTGTCGGGAAACTGATATCGAGATTGGGGTTGAGACGGGGTAACTGCTCGGTGGTTAAGTTTGCCAGCAGCGCTATCCATTCTTTCGTTACCTGCACGGCCCTCGTGGCCCGGGCACCAAATCAGCTTGTGCTGGTGGGCTATCTTATCCCCTAGGATTCTCTCCATCATAAAAAGCCGGCATGCTACCTAAGCGTCTGTAATTACTACCGAGGGAGAGCCTAATATGTCTTTGGCACCGAATACCAGGGCGGTTACCATCACCTTTGTCGTGTCCGGCGAGTGTGTGGTTGAAGTTTCGGAGGCTATGAGACCAGCTACGTTGTCGTTATCTAGTGCCGCTTGTGTGTACTGTTTTTCCCACAACATGCCTCGTCGGCGAAGACCACCTCGAAATTATGCGCATGCGTACTGCTTTTGTAGATTCTGGACCCGTGCTTGTCGGCGGTGTCTTTTGAATGTCGCTTACACAAGACACAATTTATCTAAAATTCATTTCTCGAGCACGCCATTGTGTCCCCACTGTAGTGCCGACAATCTATTTATTATCTAGTATTTGAAAGTCATTTATTTTATGCGGAGCGTTTTAAGCCTGCAACACGATACGCGACTTCTGCTATACGGTACGGTCTTGGATCGTGGAAATGTCTGGAATGTCAACTTGATTTTGTTTTTATTTGAACAATTTCGAAATGGGGGGGGGGGGGTTGTGAAGCTTTCATTCGGGCTTGCGATGAATGCACTTTTGTCTTAGAGACAATGAGCAGAAATAGAACACACGACCAAATTGGAAACATTTTTTGATAGCATGATTACGACGGCATTACAAAGACAGCATGATAAAAACGACATGACGACAATGGGACGACAATACTGGAATGACTACAACAGAATGACGATAATGGAACGATGGAAGTAGAATGAAAAGAAAGTGGATCACGACGATAGAATGACCACAGCGGTATCATCACAATGGCATAACGAAAACGGCATGACGATACTGAAATGATGACGACAGTATGACGAAGCTGGAATGACAATGATAAAATGACCACGGCGACATTGGGACGACCTCACGGCAACGAATACATGACGACGACGCAATGACTTCTGCATAATTAAGTCGATGTGACGTGGGCGGCACGATGATGTCTGAACAAGGATGATAGAATAACGATGATGACGTGACAGTGGCGGCGTGAAGAATATACGAGAACACATTGAGACGACAGGGGGGAGACGGTGAAAGTGTGGCGACGGCATGATCTGCGTAGCATTAAAGCGATGAAATTACGATGCGGAATAACAGCGACACGACGGTGAAGGCGTGTTTGTTTCGGAGCCAACGTCCATGCTTATGAACATTACCTGGCGTCCCGGGGCTGCCTCGGTTTACACTATATTTGGTGCTGGTTTCCACAATGTCATGCGAGACAGCAGCCAGCAACCAGAAGCAAGCGTCCAGGAGCCGAAAAGTGGGGAGAACAAGAAAAGCAAACGTTTGCTTTAGGACGTTTTACATACATGTATCGTATTGATGCATATGCATACCTAGACTGGGACTCCAAAATCAAGAATGGGGGTGACAGATGGAGCAGCAGACTCTGGCATAAAGGTTAGAAACAGAGATAAGGCGCCTCAGAAAGGCTGGAAAACGTTTCTACAGGAGGACCTATCTTCGTCAAAGGTGGCCTCGTCATCCTCGGCAGGTTAGCTTTAACGAGTTAGTAGAGTCATGTCATGTGCGGTCGTTGTCAGTCGCGCCTGGCTGTAAAGGGAGAGTCTAAAAGAAAATGAGCGCTTTGGCCTCACGTCTCTAGGCATGGTTTTTAAGAGGAAGGGACAAGAGCGGGAGAGTGGGAAGGTGAGGAAAAAAGCAAAGAGAAACATGAAAAACCAAGAAAGAAAGAAAGGAAAGAAGGGTGTTGGGGGAGCGATAGGTTAGGGAGCCTTCAGGAGTGTCGTTGGCGGTGTGCTTTTGTGGATTTAGGAGAGCCCATCAGCCGGTCAGTGCGCGAGTAACAAAAAGGCAAGAATTGAAAGAATGACTTCAGTAGCGTAGCAGGCATGCGTCGGGTAATTTTGGAGGTGTTAAGATGGCGACAAGCTGTCTAGGGGGAAATGAATGTGGTAGCTGGAAGGCAGCGACTTGGTCTTTCAAGGGACGTTAACCTCAGTAGCTAAGCGTAGGCGTCGTCACGGTGGTATAGAACAGTGATAGGCCCTCCTATCGAAACTTTTACCAGCCTTTCTGAGGCACGTGCCTTATACCTGTTTATACCCTTTATACCAGAGGCGGAGAATATATAGTACTGGTACTCTCATTTGAGAGCGCGGCACTTTGGCGATACAGTATACATGTATATCAGTACGCATCTAGGCAGAACAGTTAATAAAAAAAAAGGAAAATAAAAAGAAAGCAATTGCCCAAGGATGGCAATATAAGAAGGAAGCTGAGTTTATGTACACCAAAGTATGTTCTCAAATGACAGTTAATTAACATGATACTAGCAGTGAAGAACATGTAAGTAACCAGTTATACATGAAATAGGGGCGAACTGAATGATAACACTTGGCGCGTCAAGAAATTTTAAAGTTGTATGAAGGGATGCGCTTAGAAAATATACACTTTGAGAGCGAGAAGAAACGAATTGAAAAGGAAAAGGAAAAACGGGACGTCGAAAGAAACACTTGCCAAGGTTGAGGAGTGGGCGTGTTGGTATAGCATATTAGAGGCTTCTTTGCGCAACATTTGGACGACACATACAGAAGAGAAACACACACCCCAGAGCGCTTCGAGGTAGCTGGTTTATCCGTATGTGAAAAGCCAGACTTCGCGCTCGGCAGATGGCGATGGCAATTAATGCTACGAGAATGGTAAAGTGAATAGAAACACAATTAAAAGGGCCCATTGAAGTGGAGAGGAAGAAGATGACGCCGAGTAGGTCGGACGCGCTCCAATCGGCTCCTGCTTTTTCTCGATCTCTTGGAAGTTTATGAAGTGGTGGCCCGTGAACTTTGCGTGCATTATTTCAGTGAAGTTCTACCGAACACGTGGATAGCAGTTTTTTGGAGGTGGGTGGAGCTTCCGAACATTTATCGCCGATCTTGTGCCGACCACGCCGGACTGAGTGCTAGTCCTAACGCTAAACGCAACGGCGCCGGTCTCGACGAGACGCTGGGCTGCTGCCACTGGCCTGCGTTAGCCTGTAGGCGCTAGTTCACCGCTTTTTGTGCGATGGAGAGTGAAGACGACGGGGACGATTTAGCCCCCGAAGGTTTTGGGAAAGATTCTGGCTGGATAACGGTCGCCAAACGGCGCGTTTGCAAGAACGCTTCCGGGCGTCTTGGCGCAAACTCGTCCGCGGCCCACCCTGACGCCCAAGTTACGCTGCGGGACCGAAATAGATATAAAGAAGCTAAAAGCAAGATTATCCGGGGCAGCAAGATGCCACCGCTACCAAAGGACGAAATGAAGATTGTGGTCAGACCCAGAGGCGGACTGAGTATTACCAAGGCAGGCCCAACAGTGGTCGCAGAAGCCATATGGGCTGCAACGGGTATCAGTACGACGGAAAGAGACTGGGACACTATGTGCCCCAATCCGATGCAAAATGTGATGGTGATCAGCACATCTAGTCACGAACACGCGGTTCGTTACGCCGCTGTGGAGAACATTACAGTCGCCGGGAAGCAGCATGAGGTGAGCGCGTATGTTGCTGCGCCGCACGCCACTTGCAAGGGGGTAATTCGGCGCATCGCAATCGAGGACGGACCTGAGGTCATTGACAGGAAGATCGTCAACCGGAGAAATCCACTCGCGCTCGGTGCCAAAAGAATCAAGAATACTGGAACTGTGGTGGTGTTATTCGAGGGATATAAGGTCCCAAATTACGTTGCGTATGGGGGCACTCTGATCAGGTGCACGCTTTACCACAAACAGATGGATGTTTGCTACACCTGCGGACGGCTTGGACACCGCTCCGATGTCTGCCCGTCACCAGAGGAAGTGGTATGCAGGGGTTGTGGAGCAACCAATCCCGATGAACAACACAGCTGCGATCCAAAATGCAAGTTATGCGGCGAGGCCCACCTGACCGCAGCTAAGGAATGCAGGAAACGCTTCCAGACGCCGTACGTAGTTCGACGCAGAAGAGGAGAACGCGCTCGCAACGCTGAGCGGGAGGAAAGAAGCAAGCGATCACCACCCTTCAAGGATGAGCAACACTTTCCAGCTATCTCCGGTGAAAGGCACCCACGCTCTGAAGAATCGGACTCATCGGCCCCATCCGGCACCCGAGGCCGTTCCCAATCCAGAGGGCGATCCAGATCCCGGGGGCGCTCCAGATCCAGAGGACGGACAGCGTCTAGAGGGACGAGAATACGCATCAATTCCGGAAGCCGCATTAGGCCCGACAGCCGCACCAGGTCCAGTTCCAGACCCAGAGGGCACCAGACAGGACCGGTTCCTGGATCGTCGAGACCAACCTCCTGGGCTGACATTATCCGTGGAGGACAGGCAGAGGTGAGGTCGGGGGCATCCTCAGAGCATGTGACAGGAAGCGCGTATAAAATAGCACAACTTGAACGCGAGAATGCGAATATGAGGGAGGTTATTAAAAGCTTACGTCCGAAATCGCGGAGATCAAACACGCGAGAGGAACGCGTCCTCCGCCTGCGTCCGCTCCATTGGAAACACCCCAACCTATGGAGGTTCCTATAGTGGAGGGCGAACAAGATGAGGCGAGACCCTCTAAAAAGCGAGCAGTGGCTTGTGAGCAGGATAGTATTCCGGGACGCGCAAGGTCAGAAATTCGCGAAATGTTTTCAGCGCTAAGCGACAGCGTAAGGCAACTGGCGGAGAAGGTCTCCCAGATACAAAGCGAGATGGCCTTTCAAACTGAAAGTATGAACAAACGTGTGTCCAAAATAGAATCGTTCCTAGAGAACGTAATGTTGCCAATCCCTGGTCCTAGCGTCAATGTCGTACCACATACTACCATTGGGTCCCCTATAACTGGGGATAATTCATCCGCAGAATATGGGGCCAAAAGTAGACAGCAACAAGATGGCGGGCTCAAATGAATCTTTTCGCATTTGGCAATGGAACTGCAGGGGCTTTCTTAAGAAGAAAGCGCCTCTGCAGCAATACATTCGCAGCAATTCCGAAAAACCACATGTAATCCTTATTCAAGAAACCCTATCTGCTGAAGTCAATTTGTCGGGATATCAATCGATTCTTGGTCAAACTGGGAGGAGAGGTGTATGCACCCTTGTAAGTCGTAAGCTCACATATATCACTCACGACCTGGGGATGGCCACCTGTAAGGCAGAGCATGTGATGATAGAAATCATACCAGGCCGATTGAGACGCCAGAGCGTTTTCATTCTTAACGTGTATAGTAGCCCCAATGACCTTCGCCAGCGTTTCAAAGCGCTTCTAAGGAAGGCAATCAATCTCGCCGGGACTAATCCTTTGGTGATAGCCGGGGACTTCAATGCCCCGCACAACGCGTGGGGCTACATGTACAACACGGTCAAGGGAAAGGAGTTATGGCAGAATGCTACAGACTTGGACCTTACGCTCGTCACTGATAAGTCTTTTCCGACCAGAATGGGAACATCTTCGTGCAGGGACTCGACTCCGGATTTAACGTTCGTCAAGAATTTGTCAAAGGCGCAATGGACTAACACTGCTGTTGATCTTGGCAGCGATCATTATATCCTCGCTACACACTTTCCAACAACACCTAAGAGGCCGAAGGAGTTCTTCTTCACGGATTGGGACAAGTTCCGCAAGATAAGGAATGAGCGCCAACCTCCAACCACCAGACTGAGCCTTGAACAGTGGATGGACCAGATCAGGGAAGATATCAAGAGTAACACTCACAAAATATGCACGAACCTTCCCGTGGAAAAGATGGATAGTCGCCTAGCCCATCTACTAGAGGCTAAGCAGTCCCTCCTCAATCGATGGAAGGGCCAACGGCTAAATCGCAGACTACGCAAAAAGATTGCTGAACTCAATAGAACCACAGAGGAGTACTGCCACATCCTCTCAAAGCAACAATGGGACGAGGTGTGCAACTCAGTTGATGGTCAAATGCGGAATGGTCGAAACTGGAATCTTTTGAAGCATCTTCTGGACGACACCAACACAAGGTCCAACCAGCAGCATGTGATGGCAAAGCTTCTGCATACAGCCACACGAACCAAGTCCACGGAGGAAGTCCTGCAGAGCCTGGTGGAGAAGTACCTCCCTGTTGGTCCCCGGCAAGGGACATCGGTCGCCTACGCAGACTACCTTGGGCCACCCAACTCCGAGATGGATGCAGACATCAGCACGGAAGAGGTTAGGAGGGCGCTGCATGAGCTTAATAGCAAGTCTGCTCCTGGTCCCGACGGCATCACAAATAGGACCCTCCGTAACCTAGACGATCACTCGATAGAATACCTGACAGAAGTCATCAACGAGACATGGAAGGAAGGCAAGGTCCCGGAAGCATGGAAGCGGGCACTTACAGTACTGATCCCCAAACCTGGCAAATCATCAAGCCTGGACAACTTGCGACCAATATCGCTCACGTCCTGCGTTGGCAAGGTCGCGGAACATGTCATACTCAACAGGCTCACGAGGTTCATCGAACACAAGGAACTCTACCCCCACACGATGATTGGCTTCAGGGCAGGTCTGTCCACACAGGACGCCATGAAGCTCATCAAGAGTCAGATAATCGACAATGACACGCGGGACACTCGGGCCATCCTTGGATTAGATTTGGAGAAGGCTTTCGATAAGATAGCCCATCAATTTATACTGCAATCGATATCCGAGCTTGGTCTGGGCGTAAGATTCCATGATTACGTTAGGTCATTTTTGCACCGAAGAAGAGCGACTCTCCGTGCAGGAGACATGATCGCGGAAGAGGTGGAGCTTGGAACAAGGGGCACTCCACAGGGCTCGGTGATCTCGCCCACTTTGTTTAACCTGACCATGATCGGCCTTTCCAGAACACTCTCACGAGTCGAGGGCATCAGGCATACCATCTATGCGGATGACATTACCATTTGGTGTGTTGGAGGAAGTGATGGACAGGTTGAGAGTGCGTTACAGGAGGCCATCGAGGTCACGGAGGGCTATCTTCGACCCACGGGATTAAACTGTTCGGCTAAGAAGTCAGAGCTTTTACTATACCGCCCCTTAAGAAGAGGTCGTAAGCCCATGGGCTGGAGACCACTGTCTGACAGCACCATTTGTCTTCGCACGGGCAAGGGAGACAAGATTCCTAGGGTCGACGCAATAAGAATACTCGGCATGGTAGTCGAATCTACTGGCTCTAACGCGCAAACGATAATCAAGCTCACGACCAAGACGGACAACGCAGTACGTCTCATCCGAAGGGTGGCTAACCGTCATCATGGCCTTAAAGAAGACAATCTGCTACGGTTGATTAACGCCTTTGTGCTTTGCCACTTTGCCTACGTGGCGGCTATGCACAGATGGCAAAGAGCAGAGAGGAACAAACTCAACACGTTGCTCAGGAAAATAACTAAGCGAGCCCTGGGTATACCGATCTTCACCAACACCAATCGCCTCCTCCAGCTAGGTGTGCATAACACTCTGGAGGAGATTGCAGAGGCTCAGGAAAGAGCGCAACTTGCCAGACTCTCCACGACCGCCGCCGGTAGGAGGATATTACAAGAGCTCGGCTACCCACCATCTGCAGAAGCACCAAGAAAATTCCAGTTACCACGGGACATACGAGATTTGATCTCCGTATCGCCGATACCAAGAAATGTACACCCTGAATATAACAAGGGTAGAAGGAAAGCAAGAGCTTCAGCCATACTCAAACAGATCCAGACAGAGGGGCGTAGAGCCTGCTTTGTTGACGCGGCCGCATATCGGAAGGGGTGCTCCTTTTCTGCAGTAGTGGTAGATTCCAAACAGCGACTCACGAACTGTGCATCTGTACGAACCGGAGATCCGGCGATAGCCGAGCAGGTGGCCATTGCCTTGGCGATGCTTGATGACAGCAGCGACGTCATCTACAGTGACTCACGGTCGGCCATTAGGGCATTTCAGTGTGGAGTGATCTCAGAACAGGCTTTTGGGCTGCTTCGTAAGGCAGGTCCGGATAAAATCAAGTATCACTTGCTTACTTGGTTCCCAGCCCACGTTGGGCACATGGCGGGTGTCCCCACGAACCTCAATGAGACGGCCCACGCTGCCGCGCGCGCACTGACTGACCGCGCTGGCGCTGTAACGGCCGAAGAGAGAGTTACGCATGGTAGGGACGCGCCTGCCACTTATAATGAACTTCTTAAACACTTCTATCTCTCGCGGCGACAATACCCTCCTCCTCACCCCAAGCTCACTAGGCCTCAGGCACTGACATTCAGACTGTTGCAGACAGAAACCTATCCCAACCTGTTCACGTTACATGCGATATATCCGGAGATTTACACTGACGACGCGTGCCCCGCTTGCGGGGATAGATCAACACTTTCGCACATGCTCTGGGGATGTATCTCTATAGCAAGCCCTGACCTCAGCTCAGCTAGGTGGGAGGCGGCCCTCCGCAACCCACTCCTGGCTGAGCAACGTTGGGCTGTCCAGCAGGCCCACGATGCGGCTGGCAGGCTAGGCCTGTCGGTCCCGACGTGGGAGCGGCCCGCGACGTGCTAATACGCGTTCTGCAGGACTGTAAAATAAAAGTTACTCAATCAATCAATCAATCAATTGAAGTGGAGACGAAACTTGCCAAGGTTGAGGACTGGGCGTGTTGGTATAGCATATTAGAGGCTCGAAAGCAACAGAGGGCAAAATTTGTGACGATGATTCATGCTATGACACATCATTTTATTTACGCACTGCAGCTTCTAGATCCGGACAACGATTCGATGGCGGTTATACAACTAGCAGGATCAAGTCGGTTCCATTCACCTACTGTAAGGGGGGAGAATGAATACTTAAACGTGTCGTTGTTGCATGTGTATTCTGTTGAAGTGTACGCATGATTGTAGCGCTTTTTCGAGCCTCAGAGGGAGGCTATATATATATATATATATATATATATATATATATATATATATATATATATATATATATATATATATATATATATATATATATATATTCAAGGCGAAGTTGTGCAAGTCCCGTGACAGGTAGTTGAACAAACAAAGGGGCGTACTTACAAAACCTGCATGTTTACTGGTGTAACTTTAATAATAATAAATTATGGAGTTTTCCCCATAAACCACCTTCTGTTAAGAGGCTCGCCGTAGTGGAGGACTCCGGAATTTTTTAACAACCTCGGGTTCTTTAACGTGCACCTAACTCTAAGTACACGGGTGTTTTCGCATTTCGCCCCCATCGAAATGCGGCCGTCATGGCCAGGATTAGATCCAACACCATAACCACTGAGCCACCACGACAGGTAGCATAACCTTTCGGCCGTGGCACAACCTTCGCCACGGCCGATAGGTTATAGCATTAAACATGTAATGTTTCCAACTGTGCCCCTTCGTTTCTTTATAGATAGATAGATAGATAGATAGATAGATAGATAGATAGATAGATAGATAGATAGATAGATAGATAGATAGATAGATAGATAGATAGATAGATAGATAGATAGATAGATAGATAGATAGATAGATAGATAGATAGATAGATAGATAGATAGATAGATAGATAGATAGATAGATAGATAGATACTAGATGGATAGATACTAGATGGATAGATAGATTGACTTCGGAATCGTGAATACACACCACACTTGCGTAGACACATCAGCCGTGAGTTAGCGGGGTTTTAACTGTGCTAATGCTGTGTCTGCCGTCGTCTCCCGCGCCGTTGCTTCGCACTTGTATACCTACACCAAATCGGCACCGACATTGGAGTGGGAACGAACGTCGTGGTTCTACGGGCGCCATTTCTGCACCGCTGAAACGAATGGCAGGGTGCAGCGCCTCGTGAATCGGTTCAAGTGGTGCAGGCGAATCGAACTTGCCTGTGGCTCTGTGCCGGCGAAACAGCCGGCTCCACCTCCATTCTCCTTGGACGACGCTCACGCGGGCCGCCGCGCGTCTCTCCATGGAAATCTGCCGCGCTCCTTATAAAACGCGCATGCGTATCGCGACTCCTAGTGACTCCTCCCTTATACGCCTCGCCATGTCCGCTACGACGTTCGCTTGCTGGGTGACTGTCGCCCTTGCGTACGTTGCTGCGCAGGCGTCTGCGACAGCGGCCATCGATATCGTGACTAAGGGGTGACTAAGGGGTGATATCGTGACTTCAAGCACATGAACTCGCTCATGGTGCTCTGCGATTTCAACAAAGACCCCGAGTAACATCCGAACTTTGTAAACACGTTGCGACACGCCAAACTTCGTGCTTGCAAGTCCCAACAAAAATGCTTAGGACGCGGTGGAAGAGTAGACTTGCAAAGATCTCGTCTTCCAAAATGCCAGTCTCGTCGGAGACGCCAAAGCCCAGGCCAATTTCTATGCGGACCACAAAACGGGCTTTGTGCAAGTCCGCAATCCTCCTCCTCCTGTCTTCGCCGAGTAACCCTGCATGTATTATGCAACCCAGTGCGCACGACTATGCGTATTATGTGTGCAATAAAACAACAGTTTAACGAAGACATCGCAACTCCAAAGCCTTTAATTAGCAGCCAGTCAAACAGCGGCCTAGCAGTGCCTAACTTGCTGCAAGAAAATTGCTAATTCTGTCCATGGAAATGTGCTTTCGCACATTATTCCGTGGTTGGCGCATTCAAACCACTTCTATTTTTTTTTCGTTCGCTTCGTTTGCATTAGCCAGTAGAGCTTGTGAATGAGTGAAAGTGTCTGTACTAAATGTGCGGGTATGATCCACTCAGTTGTGTTGCACAAAAACAGCGGCGCATAAAGGTTCTCACGCCGCAGTTCGCAGTCCTCGGCTTCTCAATTTACGCAATGGCAATTTGGAAAAATTGAGATATGCGAAAAAAGTCAGGGCACGGTGAAACAAATCAATGCTAGGATGGCTATCTTGCCGAAAGTCTGCACAGCTGAATGCGCGGAATTTTTTGCGTCGCAAGTAAGGTGGGAAAAAAAATTAGATAGTGCAAGAATACTGTGAGTGCACCAGCACATTAGGCTCGCATGGTAAATGGAGCAGTGCCACCTGTATGTACGGAAGAGATGAGGCACGATCGGAGCAAAACCCAGCGGTAATGTACGGAACGCATCGGCTTCTTCCCATTTCCTCCTCTTGAAAATCCTTTCCGCTTATAACCGCCCTCTTCTTTCTTTTTCCGCGCGCCCTTTTACTCCTCTTTTTCCCGGCACCCAGTGTCGGCGCCACTAATTTTCCGGGTCCCTGGTTATTGCACACGCACGCACAAACGCATTCTGCCGCGTTACACCCCCGCACTTCGGGCACCTTAACTTGGCCGCCATGTTGCTTTTCTCCGTGCAACTTTCCTTTTCCTATTCTCTCTCTCTTTATACCTCTGTCTCTCTCTCTCTCTCTCCAGTGCTCCTTTATAATAGTTTCTTTTTTTTTTTGCCCTCTCATTGAAGCACTCTACCTCTCCTCCTTTTATTTCTCATTGCGCAACGGCGCACACATCTCCATTTCCCCCTCCTCCACCATCCCGTCGCTCCTGTTTCTCCGGTGACCGACCCGAGGGTCGTTTATTTATTGGGTTGATTAGGCGCGGCACACAAACCTAATTTATATGCGTCGCCGGGGCCAGCCAGAAGCCTACGGTGCGCGGACTGAGTGTGCGCTCATGTGGGGAGGCGTAATTGGAATCAGAGCTTCCTTCTCTTCCTCCGCTCGCCTGGCGGACCACGCTTGCTCGTGTTGCCGCGACGTTTGTCTTCGCAACATCTTTCCTTTCTTTTTCATCTCTGCTTATCTTCTTTCCCTAGCATGCATGTACGGGTTCCGAGGCGAGGCTACAATCCCGAGCGTGGTGAGCGCAAAGCCGGGCGTATAGCTAAGGCGGATACGCGCAAAGCCGCGCGGGAAATCGGTTTCCGTGACGGCTGGTAGACGTATACGGCGCACTGGAGGCGCCGGTGATCCCTAAGTGGAAGAGCTCGGCGAATGCGCATTTCTTGCTTTTAAGTGATTACACGCGTGGCCCCGGGCAGGAATGAGTGGGAAGCCAAAGTGGGTGCTGCCGTGGCGTCACGCGTTGAGCACGTTAGAGCGTTCAGCGGCGCACGATGGCGCCGTTTGGAACCTGATGCGCGCGGAAAAGCGATAAGAGCGCGCCTATACCTTTATTTTTGCGCGCCACACGGGATCTTAATCCAATTAGGGATCGCGCAGCTCGCTCGCCACACCGTAGCGACCAGGGCTAAGGCATTGAGGAGTGATCGAGAATTTGATTATCGCGAACATTTCTCCAGGCCGGGTAATAACTCGAGATTTCTCCACACTAAGTGTACCTGAGACAGGTGCGTGGGCGAAGGGCACACCTGGCTGTAACAGATTTCACCTGCATTTCGCGGGGTTGCTTATCCGCGTATTATTTTTGTTTGTTGATAATCGCCGCTTTTCTGGAGCAGGGCCAAGTATCAGAGCCGCTCACTCCGTTCGCCGAAGACGTTTTGTCGAAGGCGTTTGCCGGAAAACTCGCACCGGACTACTCTCTATTCAGAAAATGTAGCAGAACATTTGTTGAGTTCCCTTAAGCACCAAATATGATAACGACTGTTAAACTGACCTGCGTTTCCAAAATGTATACAATATTTAATGTTAGCAGCGTGGACGTTTGCGGAGACTCGTTTGTCATAAAAATGAGCGCAGTTATGCCACATACACATGACGATAATCATGAGAACCCTTTTAGAAGAGAGTCTCCAGCAGCTCGCAAGTTATTTCTGCTTTTGACCTTACCTTTCTGTGCACTTGTTAGCAAGATGCTTTCTATTGAGTAGAAGCGACCTCTGAGTTCAATCAACGGATTTTGGTGGTGATAGCAATTATGTGAACACTCCAGGTGAATTCTTGCCGTCAGCGTCGCCGTGAGGTTGTGCATATATTTAGCTGTATGCGTGCAATACGTGTATGCAATCCGTATGTGCAAAGTAAAGATGCTATACAATCGAGTCGGCTAAGTTGCTCAAACTAAATCTTACATCCACGTATGATTTAGCTTTGAGAATGAGAAAGCACATAAATAATGGATTCACAGCTCTTGGCGTTTATCTTAAATCTTCACAGGTTGTCAAGTAATAAAGGATAAAACAATATCAGTGCTCAATACATGAAAGCTTCCTAATTATACTGGCGTGGTTCCTTACGGGCAGCGTAGTAGCGCCTTTGCAGTATCATAACAGGCCCTGCACGGCGTGTTAGAGCTTTTAAGGGTGCCAGAAATTTTGGCGAATTTACATAGGTTACGTCCGCGTACAGTCGGAGCCGCGTATGGTTTAGACGCAGCGATAAACCTTGCTATCGGCATCAGGGCCGTCGCCCTTCCGGTGAAACTGTCACTTTTTTATTGTTCACGGTGGAACGCACTGCCAACAAAAGCGCAATCTCTCTATTAAAATGCGAGCAGCAGATATTGGAACGCGAGCCTACAAGTGAGAAGAGCGAAAATTGCAACACTCACACGAGGCATTTCTCTAAGAACCTAGAATTCGAGAAATTGCGTTTACATTTCAGCAGTTTTCGGAGGCTCTCTTCATATTTTCTCGGAGGCGCTAAATTGCATGATTACTATGTTTGATTTTCGGCAGTTCGTAGGTCAGAGCCAAACATTCCACGCGTGTTTGTTGCCTCATGCAGCGTTTATAGCGCAGATAATATCGCCTCTTTCAGCCTAATACACAATATTAAATTCAAACCATTGCTCTGGACGAGCATTTTCAAATTTTTTCTGTCGCGCAATACACTGCATCACATCTACACAAGCGCATCTGAGTTCACTGCACGTTTCTTTCAGACTTGCAGAAGTGAAAAGAAATTCTAAAGCTTCTTGCTTTTTAAGTGCGAACGGAGCACTTATTTTCTTATGCGCCAACAACAAAATCAGTGCTAGCGTGTCTCCCGCTGTACCATCCTCGAGCTATCTACTGCTATTGACATACGTGATTTCGGTACAAATTTGGTCAGCGTATTTCCTTCATTTTCACACCTCTTCGGTGACGCCGTATTGTGAGCTGCCCAGAGGTGAAACGAAGCCTCTTTCCCATCTTCCTAAAGCTGCGAAGAAAGCACATGTTTGATGAAACTGAGATGGTTCAGCGTTGGCGCCGGTCTGCGTCAGCGACGGTCTGCGTCAGCGAAAGTTATTCAGTCGAAGTCTTCGCCTAAAGTAATAACTATACACGCCTCTTACAGTGCCGAAAACTCTCTGTTGCATTGGGAGCTTGTAAGCGTCCCTTTGTAAACATAGTGAGTTCTTTTTCTGTATGTGAACCTCGCGAACTCTAAAAAGAGAGAGAGAGAGCAAAACCTTGAACTTATTTCGCACACATCCACGACGTCAAAGCATACAGGGATTTTTTTCGCGCCATTGCGAGCGCTAAAAGCATCTTGCATTTCGCGTCGCGAATGCCTTAGACGCGACGGAACACGTGAGGCGCATCGGGGCGATGCCGTTATGAAGTCTCGCCAGCCCGCTCTCGCTTGCGCCACTGTTTGTTTACTCGGCTGTATCTTGGAGCGCAAGAATACATTTCGTGTGCCGCTGTGCCAACGCGACCCCCTTCTCCTTGCTCGGGAAACAAGAATGGAGGACGTGTGTCTGTAGCCGTCGCTTGGTGAAAAGCAGGAGGCCCCGCGTATGTTTCAAAACAAACTATAGGCGATAGAGATGCTAAACAACCAGACATGGTCGGTGCAACTGCGAAATCCTTTGAAGGAAACATATCAGCACGTCCATGAGCGAACGACTGGTTCATTCAAATGCTGCTTCTTTAAGGACGCATTGTTCATCTTCACCCGTTCTTTTCTTTTTCCTTTTTTTTTTGCTTTCGCACTATATTCTCGGATGCAAAAAAAAATTCTCAATGCCCTTTCGGCGAAAATGTATACGTACGCGTCATAGGCGGACGCGTGGGGTGTTTTTAGCCCCGGGGTTAGCAGACTCTGGTGTCTTGTTGTTCCGTTACTCTCGTTTTCAATGCCTTCAGATATCAGAGGGAGCGCAAAGACCGAATGCGTGTATACCTCTATCGTAGAAGGCACCGTGCGGGGTTTCACAAAAAGAAAAATAATCTGTCTTTAATGCGTACGCGTTCTTTGGCGAGTACCCCAGCAAAATCTGCCCGCTACACGAAAAGTGTAATGCCTTGTATGTGCACAAAAATGCGTAATTTGCGAAGTTAGGACATTTATTCATTATGATAGTGTAAATGTAGACAATTAATAGCTTTATAAAGGATAAGGAACAATTGAAACCAATAAAACAGCTGGCCAGGGAGAATGCCCATATGATCCGATTTGTGCATACTGTTGGATCTGGAGGGCAATTCCAATTGCTGTCCTCCAGATTTTGGACCTTGTCGTTGGGTGCGGCAGTTTACCGAGGTTGAGAAGGACTTTGCGATGAAAACTGGAGGTTTATTTACATTATTTACACTGATAGTACAAAGAAATCAACAGTCATAAAGTCATTGCGGGCCGGCAGCAACTCGGACGCTGCGGCCAGTGGCAAGGAGCTCGAAAGAGATGAATGAAGTAATGCTCTCTTGCTTCTCCCAGTCTCTGGCTTTTAACCCCTTTGATGTCTCGAAGTCACGTCGCATTCGGCCAATCGGCGAGCATGCTCAGGTGGCGTCATTTTCGGCCAATCAGCGAGCCCGCTCAGGTGGCGTCATTTTCGGCCATTGATAGGCGCCCGGGCGAGTGCAAGTCACATTCGACTCAGAGGGTCGCTCCATTGGTTCCACTTGTCCGAGGGCTTACTTCTCTGCGGTATTGCCTTCCTGGTCTGCAACTGCCGTCACAAAGGCGGATGGGGGGGTTGCTGCCAGGGCTTCACGGTGCATTACAGCCGTCTTGCCTCGCGGCTTGCAAGTGCACAGCGGGGGCAGGCGGTTTGTTCGCGAGCGACCTTTCAGAGCCACAAAGCAGCTTTGCTCGGGACCCACGTTACCTGGAACCGTGCCAGGCTCCCGCTACACTTTCGGGAAGAGTCAAGCAGTGGGACAATGGCTCCACATGTGGCCCACGAGGTGGGGGACGCCAACTTGTTTGGACGTGCCGCTCCTCGGGAACGTGGTAGATGTGCTTCTGCGCTCCTTAATTAAGTGTGATGCGATTCGATGTGGCCCGGTGAACTCGAAGGAGGCTCAGGAAAAGGTCCAGTATCTAACAATACCAATAGGCTCCATAGAAAATACATGGGGAAGCGCATACTAGGTGCGGGCGAACTCGAAATTTGGGGGTGGGCCAAGTAAAATTTAGGGGTGGGCTGACTTAAATTTAGGGGTGGGCCGACTTAAATTTGGCAATGGGGGAACTGAAATTTCGCGGTGGGCCAACTTGAATTTTGGGGGTAGGGCAACTTTAAATATTGGGGTTGGTCAACTGGAAATTTCGGGGTATGCGTGCGCGTACCTGGACAACTGCCGTGGGGCTTGTGCATAATTCTTGCTTCTAATTCTCAATCGTGCGCTGTCTTGTTGCGGAATCGTTTTTTAAATATCTCCTTACCCTGCGCTTGCCCAACGAGAAAGACCGTCCGTCCGTTCATCCGTCCGTGCAGTAAGACGATCACTTTCAAGATAGAGCCCGCAGTAGCGATCGACTTAACCTTCGTGCTGCCTCTCGTTTCAACGCAAACAGAGCGGCTGGAACACGGCGGTCACGAAGCTCTCAGTCAAGGAGGTTTTACGAAAAATTCTGGAGTGGCAACTCTCGCAGATTCTTACCGGCAGAGGTGAAGCCAACGCTTTCCCTTACTTCATCGTCAAAAGCGTGTTGAACTAGGCGGAAAACAGTGGCAGTGCAGCTGCTCTTTCTCTGTGATAATAAAATCTGGAGTGATTGAAAAATGAAAGCTTGTTGTTTCGGGCTAGAATATTGCCATCGGCTTAATCGTCATATCGCGATCTCTCATAACAAGTTGTGAAGACGTTCAGTTTTGATCCTAAAGCGAGTGACACAGACAGACGCATCAAGAATCGTCTGCATGGCAAACCACTCAAAGCGAAAAAAAAAATGCTTCCTCTACTCCGCCACATCCTAACCTTCAATCGATTCCCTTAGTAAGGTGGCGGCGGCCGGCTTCAATTTCAGGGCACCATCTCCACTCCGGAATTATTTTTTTAACATCCTTGCTCTCAGAACACGCCGCACCCTGCCGCTTTCGCAGAGAGCTTTCAAGATAGGGACCCGCGCGTCTATTTTCAACGCGAAGCGGCGAAAACACAGAGCGCGGAGTTATCTCTTGGTCAGCCTCGCAAATTGCTTTCAATATACGGTGCGTGCTGCCGTGCCATATGCAGCCGCCACCGCAGTTCGTTTGGTCACGGTTCATAATGGTTCGGTGGGTAAGGTTCTAAGAAGCGATAGCGGCTCGTAAGGATCGGAACGCCATCAGCGCACCTGACGCCGCCACTTGAAGAACTTTGCTTGCGTTATCAGTGCACCTTGCGCCGCCATCGGCACCAGTCCGTGTCGCGGCGGCGTTGTCGTTTTTCCTGGCCGGATCAATTTCATAACATCGACAATGAGAAAAGGCCGGGTGGAGATCAGCAAGTGGCGCAATGTTTATGCATACTGAGACAACTCCCAGTGGAGTACCTGCCTGAGTTTTTTTCCCATCGACTTCTTACCTTTAAGGTCACCTTCTAGAATATTTTAGAAGGCTTTGGTCACGGTTTCGGTATTCGAGGCTGTGAAGGTTACTGGTACAAGTTGTGGGACGCAGTCATTGCCAGGATTGTGGCAGATGCTTTCATGCTTCTTTTCAATAGTTTTGTCCTGCTGAGTCGCAGCAGCTACTAGCCGCCGCCACTCTAACCACAATGCAGTGCGGACCAGACGCTAGCAACCTTATTGCTCTCTCCGATGATCACTGACCTTGTTGGCAATAGCTACGCGCAGTCTTTTTATTTATGTATATATGACACAATTTTCCCAATAATCTGTTTAGCTTTTTTTTAATTTCTCTGATTGTGCTCACATGCTGGTTAACGCCGACACAAGGTGATGCGTGTCCGGTAAAAACGTGTCGTTCGTGAATACATGTTCAACTCCTCATATCATTCGAGAGGTTGTAAAAGGCCTAGCACTCCGCGAATGCTATCAGAAAGTGATTCCAGACATGCCTCATTCACGAATTTTCATTTCTATTTAAACATGGAACTGGGCCTTCTTACATGAATCGTTAACTATACTTTTGAGGTCAAGAACATGACAGTTGCCAGGGGGATGGGGTCCAGCATTACCATAGCGCATCTGCCAATAATCTTCTATCCAGTTAATACCATTTCGTGGCTCACCAAAGCTCTGTCCTAGGCAGTAACCCTGCCTCTGTTATATCTTGCGAGTGATTCAGTGCTTCCTTTTTTTCGCGCGCATCTACATTTCTCATCCTATCATCATTTCCTTCTTAGATTTCTCCCTCTCCTCTTGTATCCCTTCACCCTAACCCAAGGCTAAAGTAGAGTAGTTCAAGCTGACATTTAAGATTTATTCATATGACAAATATATTTCTCCAAGTGCCACGGTACTGTTAAGCTCGGGTAAATTATTTTTCGTTCATTGTCTCTCTCACGACACGTTGCCAACTGCAATACGCCACTGGCTTTTGTTTATTTACTTTTTACTGTGCAAGCATTTGAAAGTTTGGAATAATATTGGCTGCGTCCATCCAGACTTTCCGTTACACCGTCATGCAACCGCCAGGCACCGTTACACCGCCAGGCAACCGCAGTCCTCGCCATCGTCTTCCGCGCACCTGCTAATTCTCAGTTAAATCATATCATATGGCGAAGGAAGACAAGACCTTACCCACGGACCCGCAAGGGATCTAACCCTCCGTCCTCTACAACACAAAGAAATTTCTTTTTAAAATCCATGGTGCAACCTCCGTGTCGTGCGCATGTGGAGGGCTGGGTGAGGACATACTATGCATGTTGATAGGATGCTCTTTACATTACCAGCAAAGGGAACGGCTATGCCACAAACTTAGGGCTCTGAGCAATCATCTATTGTCACGTGCGACTATGCTGGGGCCATTGGCCCTATAACGTAAAACTATTCCTATATGTTTTTGTTCAGATCTCCTGACGTCAAATGTGCGTAACCGCCGACGCAAGCATCGGGCGGTGACCCGCAGTGTGGCCTTAATAACCTAATCAAACTTTCTCTTAGTTTATAGGAGGTCACTTTTCTTTGCTTTCAGAACAAATAACATTGCCTACATTGAGCGGATTTTCGTTTGTAATTGGTTGCCAGGGGGCGATGAGCACGCTCAAGAGAAAATGGTTTCGATGGGGCCGAGCCAGCGCATTGAAAATGGATTACTGGATGGAGAGGGTGGTGCCGGCTTTTGAAATTGGTCCGCTTGCTCTTAGTATGTGGTGACTGGTCGAAAATTGAGGCGGCGTGCAACGGAAGCTTAAGAATACCGCTAAAACGAATGCTCAGCAAGGAAGAGTTGGCAGAGCGAGGTCGTACACATGCCCAAAGTGCTCGAAAATGTTACACGGCCATGCAACAAGTTTTGTTACACGCAAATACACCCATTTTCTCCGGCAGGTGCGAGTAGCCAGTGCTTGAGCGATCAGCGGCAGCCATCTTTTATTCCTTTCGGAACGGGGCAGCCCCCCTGCGGCTATTCAGAAGAAAATTCAGTTTTGTTCGGCATATTAATGCATCTTTAAAGTGTACACGTTACTTTGATGCGGGGAGTTTTCACGGTTTTCTGACGTCGCGGGACAGGCAGGTGAAATGGTTGCAGCCCGAAAACTTTTGACCAATCACCGAGTGCTAAAGACAAAGAGGCGTCGAATGAGGAATAACTATTTTTCTTTTGTTTGATCCAAACCATGCATAATTAATGTGTGCAAGTCCTATCAGATGGAGAGCTATCGCGGTTTTTGTGACGTCGCGTGACAGACAGGGGAAATGTGGGTGGTCCAAAATGTTTTTGGCCAATCACGGAGGGCTGATTGCAGAATTGAAATAGAAATGTTTGGAATAACATTACGTTATAGCGCACCATGGCCTATTAGTGGCGCCGAAGGAAAAAAAAACGCTTCATTGCCGCGAAAGGCTTTTCTATAAGTATGGAGATTTATTCAAAATACCAGTGACGATTTTAACTAGTCATGTGCTATTATTGTTCAGGTATCAGTTTCTTTCTCTTGTATGTGCTCGTTTTTAAAAGCAAAATTGTATTTAGGATATAAGTGAACTGGAGTAGCCAGATGCCTACATCTTTCAAGCTCTCCGGCTGCCCCTCATTTAACCCTAACTGCCTAGTAACGTGCACCTGGAATTCGGCCGCGCTAACCACTGCACTGTCTCGCAACAGTCGCCTTTTCGAATTCGCGCATAGTTTTGTGTGCTATGTAGACTCTGGTAGTGGTGAGTTTTCTGCACGTGCATCAAACACCACCATGGTTACTAATGTAGCGTGCAAAGACGTTGTTGGGCGCACATAGAAAAGACGCCGCTTTTGAGAATATGCCGATGTCCACTTTGAATACTTGCTGTTGTCTCAGTGCAAAGGAATTCGGAGTCCGAAATATCACTGAACTCCTGCACTGATCTTTCCTTCCATGTCGTAACACATCCAGCGTGCTCTGATCACATTATCTGCTTGCCGCTGTGTAGTTAATTCACCGGTGACATAACTTCGACTGTGTTCTCCAGGCCCGATAGCTGTGTACCACTTTATGCATACGACTGAGAAGAGCCGAGAAACAGAAAGCGCTGCAAAAGAGGAGACGCAGCGTGTCGCCTGTTTCCCTGATCACAGGGCTGTCGCGGGCTTTCATCGTCTTCGACTCCCAGCGGCCGCTCCCGGGGGAGGCGTCCGAGATTGACGCCCGATCTGGGCTCGCGAGAGCACCGAGTCCTGAGCGCACATTAAGCTGTGCTGACGGCGCACAGTCCGGAGCGACCCAACTTCCTTTGCGACTTCCGTCATTGTCTTTCTCTGTCGAGCGAGGACACCGAAACGCGCATGTATCCAGCGACCATCTTGCGCAGGGGACACATTTGGTGTGACTGTGAACTTAGGACGTTACCTCTGTCTATAGGCCATGTGGCATGTGTACCCAGCAAAGATGCACTCGACGCCGTGTGTGTGCATGTTACCGGCCCTTTTGTATGTGCGTGCAGGGATACGTGTTGCACGATGCCCCCTGCATAATATACGTGGCAAATACCGAACAGAGGAAAGAAAGTAGGACTACACATCGATGGGATGTGAACGAAGATGTTCTATAGCTAGAAATACACACAACGGTAAAGGTCTGCGTCCTGCATAGACAAAAACAGCACACTCGGGACTGAACCTGAACGCTTACTGGTATTACTGTTCGTGTAAGTGTTATAGTTATTTGCAGTTATTTTCTCTTTTTTTCTTTCTTTATATTTTTGACAACATGACAACCACGTCCATAGCGTTCCCTTGCTTTTCAGTAACATTCTTTCAGGAGCTGTGGGAACAATTGCGCACCCCAAGGTAGTGCATAAAAAGCAAAAACGCTAATGGAACGGTTTGTATTTAAAATGTGTCGCAAGCATCTTGAAACATTTCTTATGAGACGTGTGCTTCAAGTCGGAATAGGATGTGTAGTGCGTTTTAGTGAAACGAATTTGAAGGCAGACGACTGGCTGATCGATCCCGGTGTCGGCATGTCTTCAACTAGGGTGTACACTCCTTCTATTGTTTTTCACGATGTTTACTATCAGGCACATTGTTCAAGGGGCTGAATGTGATTTCCAAGTATGCTGCACGAGATATTGTTACCAGACATTTGTGCATGAATGTTATGACAATGTAGCATTACCTTGCAGTGCGATGAAAACGAGGTTGAGAAGCGAATGCTGCACGAGACACCGGTCAGCCGTATTGTTTTTACAGCCTTATCTATATATAAATTAATTACCACCTGGGGTTTTACGTGCTAAAACAACGATTTGATTATGAGGCACGTCGTAGTGGGGGACTCCAGACTAATTTTGACCACCTGGGGCTCTTTAACGTGCACCCATCGGACGGTACACGGGCGTTTTTGCATTTCGCCTCCACCAACATGCGGCCGGCGTGGCCGGGATTTGCTCACACGCCGTTGTGCTTATCATCGCAACGCCGCAGTCGCCACACCGCCACTGCGGGTATGTGTGTAGATCGTGACACACACTAATTTATCATTTCGGCGCGCGTACGACACCTGTCACCTATTGGCGCATGCGTGGGGTACCGATCCATGTACCACTCGTTTATCGCAGTGTTCATGCACAAACGCCGCTAACAGTACATTTGGTGCTCTCGTTCCCGACGTTCTCGTAGACAGCTCTCGCATAGAGTCTACATTCTGTAATCTCGACAAAACATACTCAAGAATTTAAAAGTCTTAATCAGTTCCGCCGATGTGGGGCTTTTATTATTCTGAAGACGGAAGAAATGTAGTGCAATCAAGTGCTACGTGAACGTAATTAATTGGCGCCTGAATTACGTTCTCTGTTCCGTTGACTTTAGGGAAGTCATAGAGCGGGTGTAGCTTTGTGGGTTAGTGATATGTGATGCCGTGCATTCAATATGTTTTGCCTACGTTATGGGTCGACAGTAGTCGGCTCAGCGTGCTACAAGTTGTCATTGTAGTTAGCCATACGAAGGAAAAGAGTCCAGATGAAAATATTTCTTCCAGTCATCCCTGCTATACTACGTCCTTCATAGCCTAGAGTTTAGAGGTTTGGTGCGTTCACTGGGGCAACCTTCGCTGACAGGCCGCTGCGTAATTTAGTTGTGGCTACCATGTTTAATCGAACGGCACAGAAGTTCGAAGCCTATGTTTTCACCCCTGCAGTTGTAATGACGTCGGTTATAGTACAAAAAGAAAGAACCGTAACGAGGCAACACACAAAAAAAACATATGTTAGAACAATCCGTAGCAAGCGAGGCATGAACGAGACCTTCTTGGCATCTCTGTCGCGAGTGTCCGCAGAGATAAGCACCAGGAGCACGCTCGCGACGCTAATCCGTAGCTCCGAGATTAGGCCTGCAGCACACAAGCGACCTCCTGCATTGTGACAAAAAGAAAGAATAATAGAAAAGAAAGTTAGTAGACGAGTGCGAGCACACAGAAAGCGAGAGAGAAGAAACCACTAGAAGGATCCGCGTCATTGGCGGTGGATTGTTTCTATGTTTGCAGCTCTATGGGGCAGCCACCACAACGGCTGGGTGCACAGCAGCAACTGGTTTCATCCTTTTCTATCAGTTCTTGCCCAACCAGGCATGGACGAATCCCGCCGCCGTTTTCACCGTTTCAGCCGTGATTGAAAGCTCACTCTTTGATCCGTTTTCTTTTTCCTTTCCCTTCTCGCCGGCTTCTCCCTCCCGCTTTCTGGAGGATGCGGCCCGATAAGCGTGCCGATGCGGCAACGCCATTGTCCTCACACTCCATTTGGCCGCTTCTCCAAGAGCCGCGCAACGTGCTGGCGTATAGTTCGAAAGGTCCCGCATGCCGGCCTAGGCGCATCTTGGTTCCGTTGTAACCCTAACTGAAGCCGCATGATGTCCCTCCACCCGGCCACTGGAGAGATAAGCACGAGAAAGAATCGACCCGTCTTGAAGGACGGCTGGCATAAGCTTGCTCACGAGATCGATGGATACCATCAGGGGGTTGCTGTGTCTGGCTTCCCTTTTATAATGCTCTATCTCCGCGAATTCGTTTCCCGTGACGTGAACCTATCTTCGCATGGTAGATCCGTTGCGCGCACGACCTAGCACCGGAGGGACTACCTCATTCTTGCTTGCGCAATTGCCTTTATTTGTCGTTGGTCTTCTCGAAAAGCACTTGTGGCGGGTCGTTCTTTCCGTCCGCTCTGGCGGCTCGTTGTGTCCGTCCGCTGTGGCGCTGTTTATTTTACAATAGATTACCAGTGAGCATGGTCCCACACATTGCTTCTCGATAAACCGGTGGTCTAATACAAAGAATACTGTCAGGCCGACGATACTGCATCGTGTATTTCTTGTATGGTTACATTGTGTGCTTATTAGTGAGCCTATCTTTACCGCACCTATAAAACACGAAGTAATAAACGTATCAGACGTAATCGCACGGTCTATTCCAGCGCTCTCAGCTTGCAAAATGAGGTATTGTTATTTAACTCAGTATCCTTCTGTTTCCTCCACGTAGCTTTTAGTTTTGAGATGTTGGAAAATGCTTGAGATGTCCGGAACATTCCTATTTAATCTCAGATTTTAGCACAGATTTCTCCGTTTCATTCGAAGTCGGTATGTTTGATGATGCACGATGGAGACATAGATTTAAATATGATCGCAATGCTCCCGCTCCGTCACGCGAGAAAAAAAAATCTTTATGTGATGATTTGTCCAGTCGGTCCCCGCAATGCCATAGGCTGACGTTTTCAGGAGCTGTCTTCGTCGTTGATTCCAGCTCAAAGCCCGATGTGACCGTCCCTTTGTAGGCTCGATTCCGTATGCTTCTACTTTGACTGTCTATTGCGTACATATCAATTCTCATGTTCAATTTCAATTAGGTCACGTTCCCTTGCAATTACAATAATGACCATCTGAAGGTTTTACTCTTAACGTTTAGTTCGCTATGTATTTCTCTGGATTCTGCTTTACCCTTGTGAAACCGCCAACAATGTTGCATACACGTATTTTTACCATGTTTTAAACGGAAAGTTTATGTAATTTTATGGCTGCGGTGGGGGTGATTTTTCTTTTTACAGCGAAGTTGCTAGCTTCTAGTTGGTCGGGATTTTCGTGGCGTCGTGCTGACGAAAAAAGAAGAAAAAGAAAGAAACCTTTAGCCATCGAAGCGAAAAGCGCTTACATTCTTTGTTATCAAGCATACAGCAAATAGCAGAGGATTCGTTTCGATAAGAAACAAGCACAAAACAAGCATCCAAAGCACATAATAATTGATAAGGCACTCCTGCTAACAATGCGAATCACGTAGCATTCCGCGCACACGTTTCCCGGTAAAGATTCCTGTTGCGCAAGCTGCCGCCGCGGCGCCTGCTTGCGACATGGGGAGCAACGTCACTAGCCTTTTATATATAAAAGAACCAGCTTAGCAACTGATTTCTTACTGTTTTTACAGTAGCGCTATGGATAGGCAACGCATAGTTATGACTCCCGAGGAGAAACGTGAATACGATCAGCGGCAGAGGGAAAAGAAGCGGCAATACGACCAACCGCGGCATGATGCCAAAATTACAATTACAACGATTACTATAAATTACCAAGATTGCCATTACTATAAAGCAATAAAAGATCGCGTGTCCCCCTCAGCAGTTGTGTTGGTGGTTTTGAACAGCTTTGCTGAGCATCCACTTTCGCAAGGCCAGGACGGCACGTCAATTTTTTAAGACGCTGCGATGGTACGCGTACATGCTTTCATGCGTCCAATAGCATTCTTGTTAAGCACTGTGAAGCTGTTGGCAACAGCTGCTTCAATGCTCATAATAGTTTTGTGTTTCTTCCAACAATCGTAATTAAAGCGTGAGGTTTCGTATCTCGTTGTTGACTTTCTTGCCGTTGCCACCATCCGCAGAGGGGGGGCTTCCACTGAGATAGTGCAGGGATAGTGCAGTCTATAGTTCTGACGGTTATGTGCCGCTGAGCATCTGACACTGGGTATATCGTAATACCATTGGGCATGTGCCATCGTGGTCACTCCATCTCATTGTCGTCATACAGTAGTCGTCATCCGACGTCGTCACACAGTCAAGGTCATATTGTCGTCGTCACGCCATCGTCGTCATACACTCGTCGTCGACCTAGCTTTTACTCCGTCGTAGTCATTCCATCGTAATCATGCTGTCGTCATTCAATCGCAATGATGACGCTATTATTATGCCATCTTCGTTATTATACAGTCGTTGTGATGCATTCGTTATCACACCATCGTCACGCCACCTTCGTCGTACACTCGTTGTCATCCCATTGTCCTCAATCTGTTGTCGTCGTCGCGCTGTCATCGGTATACCATACTTTTCGTCTCATAATCGCTATCTCATCGTCATACAGCCTTCGCCTGCCCCAGTGTGCGCTTAGAAAGCTGGCGAACGATTGAGCATCGTAGAGAAGCGTAGTATACACGATAACGCTAAAACATCCTTTACATTGAAATTTCGTGGAATCAGCAGGATCTCCAGACTCCCAAATAATTCAGCGAACTTGAAATCGGAACCAGAAAGCCTAGCCAACACTGCACCTAACACTTAAATAGTCGCGCTACACATTTGTAACCATCCTGTGAGCTCTTTTTTTTTTACGTGGAAAGACCCGTCTGCGACGGACATAATTACCGCGTAGCATAATGAATTTCACCCAATGCATGTTTTTTTCTTTCCTTCGCTATAATCTCGTTTTTCGAGCTCGACAACGATAGAGGCGTGTAGTGCCATCTTTTCGTATCCGAATAATCTTTTTTTTGTCAGCAGACCGTTATCTTGGAAAAATATTCCCCTGGCAATTCGTTGCGGCGGTGAGGTGAACAACGATGGCCTAGAGTTATAGCGAAGCTTGGAAAAAGAAGGCGTGACAGAACGCGGGCCCACACATCAACCGTCAAAATTACTACCCTGCTCGAAGTGAAGGACACAGCCAAACCTCCTTAGTGAGAGAAGAGCCCGACAACATAACTCCTATTTTGCTTCGCCCTCGAAAAGCTCGCCAGAAGTCGCCAGCGCTCCCTGGAGGACACAGGCACCATTTGGCACGGGCAGGCCGCACGGTGTCACTAATCCTGACGTACTGTGGCAGGCCGCAGTCACGCACCGACGCAGCCGTAGTTCAGGGGCGTCTTCGTTGCCCCCACTGCGCTGCACGAAGTGGGGTCAAGCGACCGGCAACCAGTTGACCGTGTGAAGCGAGGCGCGCCGACCGAAGCATTTCTTCTTAGTCGAGAGCCTGCAGTGCCGAGCGGGCAGGCCGACTCTCGTTCATTAGCGGCCCACGCGGTCTTCTGGCGGCATCGTAACTAGCGTTGCCTCCCACGTGAGCGCATTCCCGCGCCCGGTGGCCCGCTCGGCCATGTCTGGCGTGGCGGGGATGAAGGGCTCGAATCGCAAGAGAGAACACAAGGGAACAGCTCCGTAGGGAGGAGGAGGAGGAAGGCGAGATGGAGGCGGGTGTTGCTCGTCACCAGTCAGCGGAGCTGTCGGCGCCACTAGCTGCCGACATGTTGCCGGAACCCTGTCTCCTGTAGTTCGTTCCTTTGCTTCCCCAGTCTCTTTCTCTTTCCGCTCTCCTTATTCCTGTGCATCTACGACTCAACCATAGTCGGCGCCTTGCAAGACCGAAACCGAGAGAGAGAGAAAGAGAAAAAAGAAAGATGCGGAGACAAGCGTTGCCTTCCATCGCTTCTCGCGAGCGCTGCCGAGGCGGGCTTCGGGGGACCGAGATTAATTGCTGGGGCCGCCATGGCCATGCCGAGGAGACATTTATCTGGACACTGTCCACTCAACTCGGCCCCGATTGCCGAACGGGCGCAGAACGCTCCACCATGCCCAAGGCGACGGTGGTGGTATACACAGGGCGACAAAGACGACGACGACGACGAAGAGTAGGGTGAGGAGAAAGCTGCACCAATATAGCGAGGCGCAAGAGACCGGAAGGGCCACCGATGCTATAGAGGCTGTTGGTATGCTTGCGTGCCAGATAAGCGTGCTGGGAACACGCTTAGGCACGAGGTGGGGCGGGAGGAAGGAATAAAGCACATGGGCCAGAAGGGGCGGGATGAGAATGTAGGCCAAAGCAAGCACGTGAGCATGTGGGTGCAAGGACGTTCTCCCTTCTTTAGGCCAAAAATATTTAAAAAAGAGAAAAAAAGTAAAGAATCTGGCTGCTTCGGAAGCAGAAGGAGCTGCTTCGAAGAAGTGAGTTCTGGCTCGTAGGCAGTTCCAGGGAGGTCACAGAAAAAGTGGCAAGATAGAAAGCATATCACGGAAGAGCGCAAACCCCTGTACGGAAGGAAGAGTGCGGGTGATGAAAGGAGCGTGTGTCGGAGAGGGAAAGAGAGGCATATGAGAGAAAGGAGGGGAGAAAGCCAGTACTTCTGAGCAGTGTTAGTCGATATCGACGCCGCTTATAAGTCCCCGCCGCCAGTACGTAAAAGCGGAGCGCTGCAGCCGGCAAGCTCTCCCCGGTAACCGAATGATAAGTGGCGAAGGATGGTCCGCCTCACAAGTGCCCCCTCCCCACTCACCTCCTCACTCTGGGGCTTCTCCTGACCGGGCCACTCTTTATTTCTCTCTCTCGTTCTCTTGCAGCACTCTATACTAGTGAGGGACCCGCAACCCTATAGCTCCTCGTTCCCAAACCATCTCCGTTTTGTTTCTCTTCATTCCCCCACTATTGGATACGAAACGTTCTCGTCTTGCAGTTTTTGCTGGCTGTTGTATAACCTCCATCTCGTCCTGTTTATTGTCCCCAACGTCGGCACCAACGGGACCAAAGTTAAAGACCGCGCGCGTCTCCCGGGAGGAGTGTGTTCAAAGCAAACTGTTTTCCCGCCGACTGACCTTGCTTTTCTGAGCTCCCGTATTTATATGGATGGGGCAGAGATACAGACCACCGCGGAGTTGCTTGATAGATCGGTCCTGGGTATTATGTGGGGAGCAAAGGATCCTTCTGACACTGCTCGGCGCGCCGCCAATCACTCCGCCTTAGATTAACGGGTTCTGGTTTTATTTGTTCTTCTCTGCGTCTGCTTCGCCGCATAGATCTAGATACGGGCAAAAGATTGTCCCATCGCCTGCAGCTAATATAGCTTGATCGCGATGAATGAACGCTGCAACGAAGTTGTCGTATCGTTCTAGGATTGCATGTGAACTTTTCTTCGTGTTGCTAATGTTGTCCTCAGCTCTGAAAGGGGTGCTTGAAACCGAGACACGAGTGATTCTGTACCATTTATCGTAAACCGCAAAGTTGATTGTATGCCTGTCTACCTGTCCCATCGCGTGTCGGCGCCCTGAATTCACGCTTCTTCACTTAGTACCAGTACAACATACATGACAGTGTGAGAACTTCTAGAGCTCTTGGAATTGGTATTTAGATAAGAGCTGAATGAAATTATAATTCAGTTGCCAATAGAAGGTTCAAGTTTCTAGAATACTGGTCTCACATTGACAGCATTAGTCGCCTTTGAGCTGCGCAGGCGTTGCAGTTACGTTGGTTTATTTGCGCTTATAATCGCTGTAGCCATTATTGCTATTCTGTATTAGGTTTTGACACACAACCGTTTAAGTGATCAATAAAATGGACAATATGGGGTCTGTTGTTACCGCCTTCAACAATTTAATGCAATTTGTGTTCAGTTTTTCATTCGCAAGTAGTTTGAAACCAGTGAATAAATTGAAGATGAAGTTCTTTGCCCGTATGTATATACCATGTGCCGTCCTATCTCTGCTTGTCTCTGGCTGCAAAAGATTGGCGGCTGTGAGCTCTCCAAAATTGAATGACAGGCTGAACCATTGTCTGTGCGGGAACCTCGCATATCATATCGAACCTCATGCCTTAATCATTTGGAAATGTTCTAGTTGCCAGCATCGGATGCCAAATTGGCAAATGAAATGCAAAGGTGTGCGCTGCGTTGGGCGACAGAGCCGATAAGAAATTGCAGGATGTCCTTACAACACTATTGGTGTACAAGTCGGTTGTGCACACCCTATATGGCAGTCCGCGCATCGTCTCACTAAAGAGGTTAAATTTGCTTTAGAGGAGAGTCGAGAGGCTCTATTGTCGATATGATGCGTTCCTAAGATCGTTAAGAAATGCAGCACATTTTATACGAGCGCCCGTACAAGTTAACGAACAGCAGTGCCCAGCTCTCCCGTGGAACACTAGAATGAGGACTTTGTTTGCATGTCATATGTTCGGCAACGACTCTAGGATCCAGTCAATGCCGCCTAGCAGCCCTCTAACGCCAAGTGAGAAATTACACTTGTTAGGATCGATCGAAACCGGCTGTAGCAGTTATCTTAGGCTATAAGTGCGGAGAATTGCGAGATAAGATGATAATACAAGCCTTTCCGGGAGCTAAGGTGCCACAGGTACCCTGCCATGGCATTAAAATTTGGTGGTATCCGTCTCTACACTTTTTACAAAGACTCTTCATGAAGGCACCAAAAGACAAATGTTCGTATGAAAGTCTGTCACCTGCAGAGACCTGCATTGTCATTATGGGGAAGATCACAACGAGTTGGTGAGTGAGAATCCCTACCTGAACTCCTGGTGGCGCACACTTCAAACCTGCGGAGACGACTCACTCGCCACATATGGCAAGGTTCCTAATTCGAAGCCGTGACGTACGCAATTCGGCGAAAGCGAGAGAAAGAGCGTTCGTACACTTTGACCTGTGCCGCATGCGACTGGTGGGTGCCGCGCTCCGACTGGGAATGCGGAGCCCTCTAGAGATCGAAAAGGTATGAGACCTTCGTCAAGCGTTCCTCCCTATATATATATATATATATATATATATATATATATATATATATATATATATCATTAGTTTCTCACTAGAGATTCATAAGTAGTCAGAACTACTTCCTACTCACCTATAGTACGGTGCCCGTCATTATCCACAGCGCAGTTTTCACGGTATTCTCTCGAGTTAAAGTTATTTGCCATAAATGTCCTAGCGCATACCTAAGCACATCTCTCCACCTGTCTCCAGAATGACGTTAATGACCAACATGCGTTTATGGCCACCGCCATAAAGGGGTGATCAATTTTCAGGTTTACGGAATTTTTGTCCACTAGCTGGGTTATTCAGAGACAGACATTACTAGCCCGAGAAGTCGAAATGGCGTCATCATTCCAGAACAATCCTATTTCGCGAGCGATGCGCTCAGCCACACTTGCTCTTCGCGAAGCGACGTTATACGTATTACCACGGTCGTTCAATACTTTCCATTGTATTACGGAAGAAGTAGTAGTAGTAGTAGAAGGAGAAGGGGTGGGGAGGAGGAGGAAGTAAAGAGAGATAACAGAGATGGTAACTAGAAATGCATCCGATGGCTGCCCTAATCTGGGGGATGGGAAAGAGGGAATAGAAAGATAAAATCGAGAGAGGGAGGGAAGGGGGAGGAAAGCCGCAGTGACCTCTGGAACGCCCGAGGAGGGCCTCAGCGAGTCAGAGGCTTTCATATAGGTGAGTCGCCCTCAAGAAAAACAAAAGTGCCTTACCGCAGTAATTGTATACGGGGTGATCAATTTTTAGTTTTACGGAATTTTTGTCCACTAGCTGGGTTATTCAGAGGCAGACATTACTAGCACGAGAAGTCGAAATGGATATTGATATAATGAACAAAAGTACGCTATTAAACTTCCACGTTGTTTACCTTACGGCACATTTGTAGTTTAGGAATTCTAGCCGGCGAGTTTTCAAGCCATGTCCACTTGAAATGAATTTCCAGGATGGCACCAGTTTCAACATATTATTCATCAAAATGTGAGATGAAATACAAGGGCGTTCCAGTTACTTTTGTGCTTCAGCGCATAACAATGTGTTTTGTCAAAAAACTTTGTGGCAAAACTGCATTTTTACGGCAAGTTTGATGGCGCAAATCTCCGAACAGGTGTCATTCTTGTCATTCATTCCAAATGGATACGCCTTGCAAACTCCCGGCCGCAATCTTAATTTGCCGTAAAGTAAATAATTAAGAAATAAATAATAACTTTTGTTAATTAGTTGAATATTTGTTCTGGTTTCTCATGCAAGTAATGTTCGACACTCTGAACAATCCTGCTCAATGATTAAAATTACGTTATCGCCAACAGGTGATTTCTAAAAATTCCTTAAAACTTAAAAAATGACCACTCCGTATAGATGTGCAACCCGAAACAACATCAGCGGCGTTATAACGTAAAGCTATTCCAAACTTTTCTATTCCATTTCTGCAATAAGCCCACCACGATTGACCAAAGATTTTCGGACCACCCCCACCTCGCCTGTCTGTCATGAGACGTCACGAAAACGGCGAAAACGCCCCATTTGATATGATATTTGCACGCTGATTATGCGTGATTATGCCAAACGAAAGAAACATACTTATTTCTGATTCGACGAATTTTTTTCCCATTTGCCCTCTGCTATTGGTCAAGCGATTTTGGGGGGCGCTCACTTTGCCTGTCTGTCACGCGACGTCATAGAACCGCAGAAACTCACGAAGTCAAAGTGACGTGTACGCGTTAGAGGTGCATTAATATGCCGAATGAAACTGGAATTCTTGTCTGAATAGCGGAGCAGTGCCCCGTTCCAAAAAGAAAGTACTCGCACCTGCCTGTGAACATGGTTTATTTGCGTATAATAAACATTTTTTTGTGGCAGTAAAACGTTATTGAGCCATTTGGGCATGTATACGACATCACTCTGCCTGCTCTTCCTTGCTGAGGATGCGTTTTGGCGGCATTCTTAACTGTCCGTTTCGTGCCGCTGCGATTTTCCAAAAGCCACCGCAAACTAAGTAAGGGGAAGCGTACCAATCGCACACGCCGGCACCATCCTCTTCATCCGGTTATCTACGTTCACTGTGCTTGCCCTGTCCCATCGGAACTCTCTCCACTTGAACGTGCTGTTCGTCTCACGTCAGCCAATTAGATAAGAAAAACTGCTCAATGTAGACAATGCTATTCACTTTGAAAGTAAAATAAGTGTCATCCTATAAACTAGGACCTCGTTTGATTGGGCTTTCCAAACAACGCTGCGGGATACCGCACGACGCTTGCGTCGGTGGTTACGTAAATTTGACGTCAGGAGATTGGAATAAAAACAGATTGGAATAGTATTACGTCATAGGGTCCCGATAAACAATATACTGCTGCATAAAATGCCTGACTGCGGGAAATTCCAATGATACCTCCAGTATTATCGTGATCATGAGAATACTGCGCTCGACGATTTTGGCTCTTTTCGTACAGTAGAACTGACGCTCCTGTATTGCATCACAAACACTTTCTGTAAAGTTTGTGTCCTGACCTGTGCCGAGTTAAGTGCCACCAGTGACAGTATTGACCCAAATTGCCCTTTGTCGCATGTGCTCCAACCCATCCTTCGATTTCATTTCTGATCTTTCTTAACCTGTTGCGTTCCTCAGTATCTGCCGCGGAGTGGTCGGATGGTCTGCTCCGTTTCTACTGGAATTGTAGTGCTTCCCTTCTCACTTGCAGGTTCCGGCTTTTCCACTTTCCACCTTAGATGTTTTTTTTTGTTTTTTTATCGCTTCTGATCTACTGCTGCTCGAATTGGTGCACAGTCAGCTAAAAGCGAAGAAAGAAAGAAACAAGCAAAACATACGATGAAGAAGATCCACACGAATGAGGCAATGAGTGCACAGAACGCCTTGTTGTGCGGAGATCAAGACGCCTTTCTATAACGCGAGAGGCGCACACCCCAGACTGCGCTGGTGATATTACCGACTACACGCCTTGTGAAACCAGCTGAGTGGGAGGAAGCACGACTACATTTGTGAGATGCCTCCTCTTCTCTTGCCCTACTTTTTTCCTCATGCTCTGTAAGTTGTTTGCCCGTCAGGAGCGTGTTCCAGGCAAGTATATTTACCTCTGTTATTCTTGGACCTTACGTAAGCGCCTTTATTCGGAGTATCCTTTTTTGTGTCTTTTCCTTACTTCTTCCATCCGGGCAGTGTCATGAACGCCACCAGATGCTCGTGATGCCTCCTCCCTATGCAAATATCACACACGTGCTCTCATCCTCTTCTTCACTCATCTGAAGCCGCCGTGCACACTGAGCCACGGCTAAACAATAAGCATTTTCTTCATGCCGCCATAACCTTCCGTGCTCCGAACTGCCGTTTTGTGGAACACAAAATTTAGTTTGTCCAAATGTAGCCTTTTTGGTATGTTGCTTAAGGGTCTCGCGCTGCATGAAAAAAAAAAACTAATTCTTGCAAATGTCGCAATATTAGCAGGAAGCTTTAGTTCAGGTGCTCCTATCCAAATACATGTAAAAGGAGAATTCGTTTTTCTCGGCAACCACTGCAACAAATTTGATGAGGATTGTTGCATTTAAAAGAAGAACTTACAATTTAGTGACTGTTGATTTTGAATTTTTGATTTAGGTTGTAAAGCTTTTATTAAAAACTGGCAAAAATCGAAAATTTTCAAAAGACGAAACTATCAAGTTTACAACTGTGCAACTCAGCAAAAAGAAATCTTAATGCAATTCTGTGAATTGCATCTAATAGAACATCTAACGCGGACAAAATAGTTACGTTACACATGAATCTCAAAAAAAGTTATAGTATGGAAATATGGCTTTTGCAGAACCCTTGCAAACAAGGTTACAAATTCACATAAAATGTATATTGGCGTGTGGAACTTGTCCGCTTCTAATGATCTAATGGATTACGTTTACAGAACCACGATATTTGTTCTTGATGCATAGCTATGAATTTGTAAACTTCGTGCTTCTATATTTTCAAACTTTCACATCTTTGAAAATCCTTGCAACAAAATTCATGCTCTAAATCGGAATTCCGCTTCCTAAAGTCACTAGAATTATACTTTCTCTCTTTCTCTCTCAAATGCAACAAATTTGATTAAAATCGGTCCAGGGGTTATCTCAGAAAATCGTTTTTGCGTTTTATATGTATTTGAATAGGCCGCGTCGGAGTTGGGCCGCCCGAGCTAAAGCTTCCTCTTAATTCGGCATGGCAAGAGAACAGTCAGCGTAAAGTTTTTGTTAGGAATAACTGGAGCCGCTCACTTAAAGAGATCCGCGCTACGTCGAACCACTAATCCGTGAGCATGTTTCGCCTTTGCATCGCTCGAACCACCCAATTTACAACTCCCTGCCCCGGACTCTCATTTTAATGTAAGTAGAATCCTAAACCGGACTTCCCATTTATTTTTTTAAACTCGTGACAAGCTACCCAAGGAAGAAAATCAGAGCCATACGGCTTTTAATCATGCAGATTTATTGCAAAGTGTTCCTTACATTCTGGCTATGAAATGTATATTTCTCATGTGAAGCGCCGGCACATATATGTTCGTGCTAAAAACTTTCGTAGTTTCCATTCCTTAGCGATTCCTCGTGGCCGCATATCACTGCTTCACTGTTCATTTCCCCGTTTAGGGTCCTTTGAAATTCGCGACAAAGATCACCTTCAAGCATGTACAATTTTCTCTGCCCCTATCGTTTCAAGGCGTCTACTTAGGGACACGTCGACGGTATAGACGCCTTTCTCTTTTTCGGCAGGTAACCCTTTTTTACATTATTAGTATTGTCACCCGTGCTACTTGACGCCGCTTTGCTAGTCAGAGTGACAGGTATGCTTCTCCCTCTATGAAGGCCTCGTTACGAGCGACATTGGCGTCTGAAGCGATTACGCTCAACTCGCGCACGAGGGAGGGTCAAATTGCTTCCTAACCCAATTGCCGAAATGTCAGCCACGTTGAAGGGCGGTCTGTCTGGTTGGCTTCTCTCGACTTTACCTTTAGCGCTTGGTATCTCCCTGTCACTCTTCAGCACTTGTCAACGCTAAGTCTGAGTTAAGCAGCGCTCAGTGAGCTTGCGCGATTGCCAATGACTGCATTTACGTATCCAGTATACCTCTTGTATTATGAATTTTGGTTCTTTTTCGAATTGGAAGATTTATCGGCTTATCGCAGTGAGGCCGTCGAAATGATGACAAAGAATCGAACAGAGAGTTAACGCCTTAAAACGAAGGCTAAAGCCTCTGTAGTACAAATTATTACGTTCTTATATGGCGCGTGGTCTATACACAAACCTTTGGTACTTATACAGGTTGCGAGTTTGTCTTACGTAATCTCACTAATTTTGGTGACGATCAGAAAGATTTTGAAAGATTCTGTTTTTCGTAAAGATAAGTGTCATAACGGCTTTTTTTTAGGCTCGTTAACTCGTTTCTTGGGTGCCTCCGTGTGCTATAAACCTGCAGCAAACGATACCATCCAGGAGAAGACAGGCTGCCCAGTCAGGGAGCTGGAAGCGGAAACTATAAACGAGAAAATGAACTGTGCATTAACTTCGTTATGTCACTGACCGAGTTGGGGCCATTCATCTTATTAATGTGTCACAGATGTGTTTTGCTTTCTTACGCAAGCAGCTAGCTTCCCACAGCACGTCACTGCTGTCTACCGGGACGTACATTTACTCGACCAAATGCGTCATTATATGCCTCGCCGTCTCTCGCAGTGCACTTTACGGGTGTGTAGGACACCTGGAGGAGGGTGACTGTTGTTGGGTAGCACACAAATGAGAATACGCTTTACTCGTCAAGATCACTCAACAAAGTATATGGTGACTGCAGTGCACTAGTGGCGGATTGTGTCCTGCCATTGTCCTCTACTAAACGCACGTGATTTACGGCGCATGCGCGTAGTTACGACGAAGCCTGAGTGAAGGAAGAAAGCCGACTCATCTCAAATACTGGTCCGCGCAACGTGGCCTGAGTAATACTGAGTCAAGAAGTGTACGCTCAAGTACTGTGCATTCAGCATGTACCGTTGTTATAGTCTTCGACATCATAATATTAAAGCGCTGTAGTCTTTACGAGCTCCCTAATGCGAGCACATAGGAAGCAAGACGCCTCACGAAGAAGAAGAGGGATTATTCACAAGTGGATGTAGTCTTCATGGTTTCTCGAGTCAACACTGTCACTGCCTGTCTCGAATTTCTGTACGAACTCGCTATCAGTTTTCTTTCTTTTTTTTCCTTTTGGACCAGAACAAGAGTTCTTCCCATTTAAGACATGAACGGTCCACGTTTCGGCGCTTAAGAAGCTGACGAGAGCGAAAACTATTCAAAAGCAGTTTCTGCATACATCCGCTTGTATAGAGGGGTGGTCCGAGCTAAACTAACGGTAATTTAAGCGCGAACGCTGTGCTAGCTGTGCAAAATCTACTTGCACAGGCGGTATATTTGCTTTGGCAGACACAATTTTTGCTACAAATTAGACACGCCAAACGCTTTTACCAGAAAACTTCTTGGATGATTTTCGCTATGAAGACTATGGTATATGTTTTTATTTGAAACGTTCAGACAATCGTATATGAAGAAAACTTCCCTCTGTTCGACTCTCCTGTAGCGCTTCTATCCAGAAATATTCGTCATCATTTGCTCAGTCATGGGCGTGGATTTCGGTACGACGTCAAGCCCTCATTGTGACGTTACTCGTTACTGCTTTTGTCACGTCGTTTGCAAGCTGGGTGAAGCTGATATCAGCTGCGCTCTTGCTCTGGGTTGCCAAAAACAAGCAACGACTCACTTTCCCTTCTTCCCTCATGTTGACGTTCCCTGATGGGTTGACGTTGTACCGAGATCTACGCCCCTGAATGTGAAATTAGCTTAATGTGTGTCAAATGTGATGATGAACATTTGGGAACAAGAGTGCGACAGCATGATGAAGCAAAATGAAGTTTCCGTACTCTGTGCATTGGCTTTTTTCATCTTTAAAACCTAAGATATAGGACTGGCGCGTGAGTTTATGCCGATTTGGTGTCGAGGGATTCGTACGTGTCCCTGCTAGCCTGCTAGAGTGGCAATGGAAACGGATTCGGAACTCTAGTAGTCGTTCCCAAGCCTGCAGTGTTCGAAACATCTAATTGCGCTTGTAAAGACCTTATGCAGCATTGAGGAAATGCCTCTAAAATAGTTACGGCAGGAATGAATTCTTCATCTATAGCGAAGAAAATAAAGGAAGAGATAGATTTATTCTGCATTGCTGTCTTAGACGCTTAAGATATTCTCTTCGATCAAGTCAATTCGATGAGTGGCTAAATCTACGGTTGCATTATCGCGTCTATTGCTTAAGAACGAAACTCACCATTGCCTCTAATGAATTTTTTTTTATCCTTAAGAACTCTCTAGAATAAAATAGAATTATTCTCTTCCCTTCTCGATGTTCCTTTTAAAACGCGCAGCGCTGATTGCCTTCCCTCCCCACTTACGAAGAAGAAACATAAGCACAGAGAAAAAGATAAAACAGTGATGTGTAATGCAACATGTCACTATCACGTGCGATGTGTCATGGGACACTGCGACATGATGGAAGGCTCACAGCATCTGTGAATTGTAAGGCCAGAAACCGACGGTAACACATACCGTGAGAATAGTCGCCGATACAGGCCGAACAAAACCTGCAAGGTTTCAGTAGAAAGCAGAAAGGGCATTGCGATTAAGCTACCCACCTGTTGAGAACTCTATACGATGCGACGAAGCGCATTTCGATTTCCACCAGCTCCTTTCACTTTTATCTGCGTGCTGTTCTTTTTTTTAACTTTACAACTTTTGTAGAACCGTCTTTCCTCTTCGTTGGTGTCCGATGTGGTCGCTGAGCGCGAGTAACATCGTCTCAGCGCAATATCTCCGCTGTTTTTTTTTTTCAGACAATCCTCGCAGCAACTAAACTAAAGTTATAGTAGCCTCATTCTTTTTTTTTTGCCCTTGTTATACTTTGCAAGAGAAGAACAAAATAACCTGTCATTTTCTCTGCGCTGATTTTGGTGTTCACGCCACAACACCACCTGACGGCGAATTGTCTTCAGATTGCAATATCCATCGCTCCTTCTTCTCGCTTTCCCTCGCTGTGTGTCAGCCGTACACAACGTGAGACATCGCACGGAACGCATGACAAAACAAAACAGAAAAACCCAACGTATTGAAAAAAAAAGTCTGTTGGACAAGATGTAGAGAGTGTATAGCTATTTCTGAGGGGAAAGAAATCACGCATCCTTCTTTTCTTTCTGAGCTGAAAAAAGACAGCATAGGCTTGAAGCATATAAAGCGACGAAACAAAGCCCAATCTGGCAGCCTTCAAGTTTTCCGCCTCCGCGAATACGCACGCCAGCCCGCTCGGCTTCTCGCGAGAGATCTGCGCTACGTTAGACATTTCAAACTATGCGCCCTGTTGTGCTCGTTTCTCCTTCGCGCTCTTCTCCTGCCTTTCCTTGTTCATCATTTTTCCTTGTTTCTGTTAACTTGTTCAACGGTTTATCTTTTTATTTTTGTCCTTTCTATGACGTACGAGAAAACTCCTTGTAAATCTGAAGGAATGTCTGCTCCTTCCAACTTTCGCCCGTCAAGTGCGCGGGGAATGAACGCCGGGGGGATAGCGAGAAAATTAAGCCGCCGATATAGAGGAATACTGGTCTGCAAGCCGGCATACTTGGCAGTCCTGCTCGCCGTGGAGGAGGCGGTAATAAAGCCGGTGACATCAGCGACGAATACATAAAGAAAGGGCTTTTTTTTATTTTCTCCCCAGAAGGGTGTGCGCCACAGCTTTCCTTTCTCGCCTGTCTTGTCGGAGCCCCACCGTGCTGGCCGTATTAAGAGCTATGGCTACCATCCCAGATTCAATTTCCTGCCCGGTAGTCTCTTGTTTCACCGGGGGAGTTTCGTTCACTTGTCGGCTCATTCTTTCGCTGTACATTTCGGTGCCTGTCGCTGTGTGGCCTAACTCTCTTGCGGTGGCGTCCTTTCCACTCTCTTCTTTCTTTCTGGTTTTCTTTCTTGCCTTTTTTTTTGGCACTCGAGATCGCGGCTACTTAGGGGCTGCGTGGCGCTCTGTTAGATTAGTGCTCAAACGCGAACTTGTCAAGGGCTTTTCAGACGGGCTACTTTGGCAGGGTTGTCGAAGCGCTCTGATCCTCTTGCTCGTGTAGTAGATGTTTGGACCAAGTGCACACCCACGTGATCAAAACGTCGGCCAGTGTGGTCTCGTGAAATCTATCTGATGTGGTTTGTAGCACTGAGCCGCCATCGCCACGATGTATTTCCTTTAACGGTGCTGAGCGGCACTTGTCGTCCGGTACTTGTGGCAGACGGCGCACGCAGAGTAAAAAAATGTCGTCTGTAAGGTGCTAAAATATGTGAAAACTTCTATGACCAAAAAGTTAGCGGCAAGGTTAGCGGAATTTCATCTCCAAGGCCGAGTCACTGGAGGTAGCACCGATCCGTAGCTGCGTTTCAGCCGCACACTCATTTATTTGCTTTGAAGTGTAAGTCAGAAGGCCTAAAGCAGCATTGTTCTCAGCACCGGCAAGACCAGCAGCGGACACCACTTGTGTGTGGATGAGTCTTTTAAGAACAGTTCCTTAAGCGCTATTTAACCCACGTGGTTGACTAAGAGGTTTCCCAAAGATTCGGAGATATGGTGCTTCCGCTCATCTATATAACATCACGCCAGAGAAAAGAAGAGCGAAACATTCCTTGGGATTGTGATCACAAACCGTGATTAAGACCCGCAGCACTTCGCGAGATTAAGGCAACAAACTGCGAAGGAAGCCTGTGCAAATTACGACAACGTCCCGGATTTTTTTGTGCCTTTGCTTGTAGAGCTCGTCAGCGCGCACGCGTTGCCTCACCTTTACTGGATCACACAGTGAAAGGTTCTACGGCTTCCGCAATCTCTGCTTGTGCGAAATTAGACTATCATCACGCTAAATAAAGTCAGACTGGAGGAGTCTGGATTTCTATGCATGGAAACGACTGGGCTGCGCATAACTCTACAGGAAACTAAGTTCGCTTGTTGCTGAAATGTATGACATGCTGCCAGTTACGGCGTGAAAGGCAGGAATGATTTTTCACGAAGCTTTAGGAATGGCGAAGGACATCGACTTAATTATGTGCGTGAAGTGAGTTCAGTTCCAAGTACAACGCCCTCGCTCCAAACTTTTTACCCGCAGTGATTGTTCGGTGGTTATAATTGTTTTGCTGAGCTAGGATGAGGTCGCGCATTTGATTACCTGTCATGGAGGCCGCATTCCGATAAGGCTGGAATGCGAAATCCAAGGGTACCTAGGTCTAAGGGCACGTTAAAAAAACCCAGTGTTCAAATCAAAAAGTATTCTGGAGTGCTCCACTACGGTGTCTCTCATAGCTCTTCCGGTAATTCCTCAGGAAGTTGAACCTCATAATTTAGTTGATTGGAACAATACTTGGCTGCGCCAATCCGACGAAAAAAAAAGATACTACGTACCAGTTCACAGCCCAAAACTCCAAAATAACTCCGCACTCGTCCAACACCGCTACAACTGCAGTGCCAGTTGCTTCTTGCGTAAGCTCGAAAAACAATTCCAGCATTTTGTGCTTTCTAACAATGGCCGCATTCCCCATCCAGCTTTGCTTGTACTGAAATCAGCGGTAGCGATGGTCATTAAGGGTTACGGACTGAATTCCAAGGGAAGGGAAGCGTAGCAGGGGGCGGCAGAAAGTTAGGCGGGCGGATGATATTAGGAAGTTTGCAGGGCCGACATGGCCACAATTAGTACATGACTGGGGTTGTTGGAGAAGTATGGGAGAGGCCTTTGCCCTGCAGTGGGCATAACCAGCCTGATGGTGATAATGTCGTCAAACACACCTCGTGTCTATGCGTGCGGACGACGACGCGCCCGAGAGCACCGTTTTACTGACAGCGACGTCATTGTTTGCTTCATGACACGGAGAAGTGGGGAAATACGCTTGGTCGGCACACCTTCACCTCTAGCCACCATAGCATGGGTTGCAGATACTTCCAAGCCCAGTCTGCGTAGCGGCATGGTCGCTTTCATCGTGAGTTCCGTACTCATCATCTATACGGCTAAGCCATCTGCATTAGTCGCAACGATCAGCCCTATACATACCTGCTTGTAAACATTTTACAAGCACCCTTCTTCTGGAGGACAGAACAAATAACGGAGATGAGAGGCGACGAGAAGCGTTTCTTTTTGCTAGCTATAATTACGTCGGCTAGGACCAAAAGTTCTAGCGATGGGACCGACACGCCACTCCCCGCTTACGCAACAAATAAATATAAGAGTGACATCAGGTAACGAAGTTATCCTTGGAAGTATACGGATCATTGGGTGCTTTATCAGATCAATTCATGCTTGACATGCCAAAAGACTGTTTAACGTGAAGAGGAACTACAGCTCGCCTTACTCTCCAAACACGATCAGAGCTCGATATACAGCAGGTTCTCAAATCAAGTCAGGGTCGGTATTTTCGGGTGATCACTTTCGGAGATAGCTTCACTTTCGCGAGATTTTGCGAGACTCGGCACTGGTCGCGTTGAAGTACAAGGCCGACAACGCTCTCGGCACTGTGCGAAGATGGGGATTTTGGCACAGCACCAGAAACACTGTCGGCCGTATTCGCGGACGTGTCTAGCGCCAGGTCTAGCGAAATCTCAAGAAAGTGAAACTACCTCCCTAGGGGATCACACGATAATACCGCCCCAGCACTGAGCCGTGTTGACAGAGAACTTGTCAAAAGAGCTGTGGACAATTTTTGATGCGTTCTGTCAAATATTTGCCAACGGGGGTCAACAAAATCTAGAAGTTGCTTACTGAGCTTGATATAAGGTCGGCATCCGGCGAGGTCAAACGCGAAAGAACAATTCATGCCCGGGTTTGAAAAACCGATGCACACCCTGCGTGCTATAAAACAACGATAGTAGAGCGGCGAAATAATCGAAGCATGCCACTTTAATGTCACGCAACAAGCGCAAATATGCGCACTGTGTAGAGTGGGTGATTTATCTTCCTTCGGGTTCGCCAATGAAAGATTTGCAAACGTTGACGCCTATATATTCGCACTTCGTGTGGTGCATATTCCCTCTCGTTCTCATTTCTCGAGATCCGCTACCGTCTGCGCTTTGTCTTGCTTTCACCATCCGATTGCGAGAAAGGAACAGGTGGTGGCGCGTGTAAGACACGGGCGAATGTAACCATGCCATTATATCATATGTTAGTTTATCCCTCTATGCTGCAACGTTTCCGCTTGTTATTCAAATTTAATACTGTCTTTCCCTGCGTCTTTCGCTCCGATGAAGTGTCGCGCCAGTGCACTCCGATATTACGGTAGGAATTTGAGCTGGCTGCTTTAGAATATATTTTGTATTGTCATTTCCCTTTACTTCGTAGTCCCACTATACGACCTGTGCGACTCCCTTTAAACATTTTACTAACTCCTTGATGAAACGAAGAGGAAAAACTGCAACAATCATTTAACAGCAAGAAAACTGATAGTGCGTGCATTCTGAAAAACAAAAGAAACGTAACGAACCAAGTGCTCCACCCATAGCGATTGCAAGGCCATCTGAAGCTACGGAGCCCGAACGGTTCCCCATTTCTCCATATTCCTTCTTTTCTCTCCTACCCCCTTCGCACTTATGGCTGCTTTTGGACGCTGTAGAAAACCAAGGTATCGTATAAAAAATGCGAGGCACCGAGAGAAGGTACAGTCAGGAAGAACTGGAAGGAAGCCTATAAAACAAAGGAGATACAGAAGCGAGGATGTATGCGTTACCGTTCTCTTCCTCATTTCTAACCTATACCCTCACCTTCATTCTCTTTCCTAGGGCGATTTTCTACTCGTTCACTTCCTACCGGTTCTTACCGGTTCTTCCTGGTTGGTCGTTTATTCATTGCACCATTCTCTCCGTCTGCGCCATTGGGAAATGTACGGCCTAGAGCCTATCCTGGGTCTGTGCTTTCCCTTCGAAACCCGTTCGCTCCCTGCCTGCCAGGACCCCCTTCCTCTAATCCGGGGATTTTGGGACGCGATCGCAGATTGCGTGGGACCGTGGAGGGATTCGTTCGGTTGGACGTCTAGCAGCCAACCTTGCGCCGCAGGGTGTTCGATTTTGTAGTTAGTCGGGAGGCGCTTGCCTTATTTTCTGCCCTTCGGCAAGGATTAGCCTTCTCCGGAAATGAACTTTTTCCCCCTTCCCGCGCCGCCTTGTCGGCTGGCTTTCATGTGACGCTCACTTTCGGAGTCTTGGTTTTACTGATTTCAGAAAGCCTTGTACCGTAGTTTATAACCTCTATCTGCCTTTTTTCTTTCGCGCGTCAGCAGGTGTGTACTGTTGTCAGGCATTGTCAGTGCGCGTGACAGTCGATAATAGGCCCATGGTAGAGACCCGCATGGGCACGAGTGCTCGTCGATCTATGTGTGGGGATAGAGTTAATCCATAGGAGCGCGTGAGGCAGGTTCTACGGAACTATTTCTGGTGTGAAATGCTTGCGTTAAAATGCGACAAATTGAGTTATTAGAAGTGAGATGGAGAGTTTCTGCAGCCATGCTTCCGACGAATGCATTTTCAATTTCCAGGTGTCTACAAGCGTAATATTTAGCATAAATGTGGCATGGTAAGCTGATATACCATGATTAATCTTTAGTTTATCACTAAGTACGAGGCTAACACGTTGGCTCTCCGATGCTAGTAAACAAAATTTAATGGCTTGAATTCGACGCTCTTGCTGTAGGGAGGAGATGTCTGGATATGGCGTGAGACCAAAGAAAAGCAATGCTTCAAGCCCTGCAGCTCGCAACCATGGTTTGGGAAGTGTCATGTTATGTTCGCAGGCATGTGCGTACATTGTGAAATCTTTGAAGTATATGACGAAGAATGTCCAAAAAGGAAGAAGGAGAGGGCAAGTTTTTTTCATTTTAGGTGGCGAACCTGGGGCTCTATAACGTAAAAGTATTCCAACTGTTTTTATTCCAACCTCCTGACGTCAAATTACGTAACGACTGACGCAAGCACCATGCGTTGACCCGTAGCGTCGTTTGAACTCCCCACTCAAACGCCCTCCTCGTTTATAGGAGGTCCCTTTAGTTTGCTTTAAAACAGGTATCACTGCCTACCTTGGCAGCTTTTTATCTGACTGGTTGGCAAGAGGCGAGGAGCACGCATAAGTGAAGAGGGTTTCGGTGGGGTCGAGCTAGCGCAGTGAAATTAGATAACCTGGTGAGGGGGGCGGTGCCGCTTTCTGGGATTGGTCCGCTTCCCCTAGCTTAGCCTGCGGTAGCTGGTGAAAAATCGCGGCGGCCTGCAAGGGAACGCTAACAATGCCGCTAAAACAGATCCTCAGTGAAAACGAGTTGGCAGATATACGCCGTGTACGTGCCGAAAGAGCTCGACAACTTTATGCTTCAACGTGAAAATGTTATTACCCAGAAATAAATCATTTCTTCCCCGAAGCTTCGAGTGATGAGTGCCAGAGCGATCTATTCCTCTCGAAACGAGGCACCCTCCGGCTATTCCGAAAACTGTTCAGTTTTGTACGGATATTAACGTCATCTTTAATGTGTACACGTCACTTTGATGTGATGAGTTTTCACGGTTTTTGTGGTGTCGCGTAGCAGAAAGGCGAAGAAGGCGCAGCCCGAAAGCGCTTCAGCAATAGCGGAGGGATAATGGCCAAAAATGTAAAATAATTCTTCTTCAGTCTAATCACGCATCCTCAGTGCGCACACGCTATGTCAGATGACAAGTTTTCGCGGCGTTCGTGACGGCGCGTGACGGACAAACGAAACAGGGGTAGCCCAAGACATTTTTCACCAATAACAGAGTTATGATTGCAGCAGTGGAATAGAAACAGTTTGGAATAGCCTTACGTTATAGCGTCCCTGGACTAGGTAAAACAGAGAACCTTATTTCGTCTAACTGGGAGTATTGACACGTTTCTCCTCAAACGTTATATGCTTCGCCATTCCCATTGACCATCCTTTCTCTGTGTAATAGAGCAGAAAGCTGTTGTACCCATTCTGGTGGCACGTGCCAGTCAGCCTTTCCGGTCTGTCCGTGATTAGTTTACAGGAAGAAAACAAATTCACCATACTGGAGCATTTGCGGAACGCATTTCGATGGGGGCCAAATGCGAAAACACCCGTGTGCTTAGATTTAGGTGCACGTTAAAGAACCCCAGGTGGTCAAAATTTCCGGAGTCCTCCACTACGGCGTGCCTCATAATCAGAAAGTGGTTTTGGCACGTAAAACCCCAAATATTATTATTATTTGCGGAACGTTTAAAAAAATGACAACCACCAGTGGCTGGTACTTAATAAGTGTTAACCTATCAATGAATGTGTGATGTTTAGTGGCGCAAGGGCCAGGTACACTCTAGAAGATTTTACACCCTTAAGGGTGTTTCGAGGGTGTTTTTGTCGCGTGGTAGCACCCTTACCATCAAAGCACTAAAATATTTATAGAAGACAACAGCGGAGCTCTCACGAGACGTGCAATGACAAAAGACTTAGTTGAAAACTATGTAATCATTCCGATAGGCTTGGGCGCACAGAAATATCCGACAAGAGAATTTCACGCGGAGAGATAGAAAATTCTCCTGTCGGATATCTATATGCGCCCAGGGCTGTCCGAATGATTACATAATTTTCAACTACGTCTTTTGTTGTCGCACGTCTCGTTAGAGCTCCGCTGTCGTCCTCTATAAATGTTTGTAAGGCCCTAACGATAAGGGTGTTACAGTGCAACAAGAAAACACCCTTAAGGGTGTAAAAATGTTTATAGTGTATGGCCATAGAGTTCCATGCCAGTGTTAAACCTATAAAGATGTTTCCGTTCAAATTAAAACAAAAGTTGTTGGAGAGACTGGAAGCTTTCAGTAGGAGGTTTAAGTGCCACATTGCAGTATATGTGGCACAACAGATGACATTGGAGCATGCGTTATCTCCTCTGACTGACTGCTGGGTTTCGTCATCGTATTTCATTTTTCTTCCGGGTTGGTATAAGTGAAACAGCGGCTGTGACGATTAACTCTCAAAACACCCTACATCACAGATGCACATCATTTTCTCGAAACTTGCGCGGAAGGTTTTTCATTTAGAATAAAGAGGGGAAAGGGAGACGCAGTGGGGAGAGTGAAGGCAAAATAACCAAAGCAAGTATTATAAAAACCAAGGCTCTCTCACAAAAAAATGTCGAGAGGCTTTACGGCAGAAATCCTGAGAGAGCATGTAGGCTTGTTCAGGTTAACACTGGAACATTGATGGTGCCTCTACGAGCACTGGCACCGAAAAAGAGAAGCGCGGGGACTTTTGAAACATGCTTCTTTTATTGTAAGCTTAGGCACAAGCCAAGGTAGTTGATATTTTCGTGGGAATTACTGCAGCGCTACAAAACATGCCGTGGCGGCTGCTCGTCGAGGCTAAAAGAAAAAAAAAAGCACGTGGTTCACAGGCAGTTCTTTTCTGCCACATTTTCCTCGTAGTTGCACGGTTTTAACATTCGATTGAAAGCGCAGGTTATCCCGACAACCGGAGAAAACAGGTCGTTACAAAAAGGGTTGATCGCGCCAAAGAAAAATAAAACGCAGCTTAGCAAAGAACACAAGTGGCACGATTAAACGTGGGCCGCGCTGGATACATCAAACAATGGAGCTCGTCGAGCGATCATTTCCCAGGTCCGTGATGCGGTTAAGTCGTCCTTTTCACAGCAGTTTCGCTCGAGCATCACGGCGGCTGCGGCGAGTGGGGCGGATGGCCGCTCGCATATAGAAGAAAGGTCAGATCGGGGTGGTTTGGTGCTCGCGCCCACTTTGCGGCAGAACGCTGTATATGCAGCCGCCGGTCGAGAGCCCACCGTTTCTTTCTCTCCTTGGAACTCTAAAGATAAGAAAGGAAACTGCGGACAGCTGTAGGTTTTAAATAAACCGCGCTCCCAACCCCTGCCATTCCCGTCGTAGTTTCAGTACTGGAACGTGACCCTTTCTCCGCTCGTGACACTTCTTTCAAGGCAGAGAAGTGAGCAGCTGGTCAGAGATTCCTGCACATTTTCTTTTTGTTGTGGATCTGTATCCCTATACTTGCTTTCGGCGCCGCGAGCATTTCGTTATTATTTTTTTTGCCCCTCCTTTCTGTCGTGCGGAAGAAGGCCAAATTGCTGGCCAAGCAGGAAACGATTAGACTGTTTCGATTGCTGAACTCTTTGCTCTACCGCTGGCTCTATTCCGCGCCGCGATTGTTCTTTTCGACTCTCTCCCTTCTCGCTGCCTTCGCGTCAGCGCTTGCTCGCGTGCGCGAGCTTGCGGCAATTTCTCTGTCATAAATCCGCCTTTTGCTTTCCTCCTCACACCCGCGGCTTTCTTCGTTTTCCGTCTTCTCTGCTGTGTAGGTAGGCTGTCGGCCGCCGAATATTTCTATTTTTTGTTGAAACCAAGCTTGCCTCAGCTTCTTTTTTTTTCTCTCTCTCTCGCTCTCTGTCTATCGCTAATAGCTACCACTTTCTTTCTATCGCATCTAAAATTTTGTCGTTTTCTTTTTTTCCTGCCTTCGCAATGGTTGACTACGCACGTTCCGAGCTCCTTCTCTGAGTGTTTATGACAGCCCCAAATAACGAACGCCCAAGCACCCAGGGCGAGAGAACAGGCAAGAGAACAGGAGGCGACGGAAAGAGAGGCGGAATAAGCTCAGGCCTAACAAAATCAGGCTGAGCCAGCGTTTGTGCCTCGCATTCGCTGGCTTTGTCTCACCCGTTCTTTCTTCGTTTCTTTCTTTTTCTTCGCTTTCTGACTATGTATCACTTTCTTTCTCTCTCTCTCTCTCTCTCTCTCTCTCTCGTCTTACTTTTACCCTTAAATCTTCCGTGCTGCACGAAAAAATAGAAGACCAAAAAAGAAAAAGGGCGGGAGGGAAGAATCACTATACGTGAGGGCCCAAGAGAATGTGTCGGCGTCTAAGTGAATTAAGCCAGGCATTTTCTGTCGGCTGCACGCGCTTTTAGGGAATGGAGAGAAATAAGGAGTGAACAGGGAAGCGGGTGGAGGGTGAATGACACACATACATATACGTAGAAAAAAATAAAAGCGAGACGCCGAGAAAACTCAACATTGTGGCAACCTTGAATGACACCCCTTTCGCCCTTAGTGGTGCTGCTTCATTGTCGTTCCAATGCGCCTCCCCCTTTTCACAAATACCTCCGAAACTTGGCACTTCATTTTAACCTTTCTACGTTTGTAGCAGTGTTCATTACGCACTGGCACTGTTTCATGCATTCGGCACAAAGGTTTCGCTCGAGCGTGTGATTCACGCTTCACCTTTCGGGGAGCTTTTGTAAGGATACCCGAGGTAAAAAAAAAAGGAAATTGAAATCTGGTTGCGAACATTTTATTGCTATACTATGAGATGAGTGGAGCACCGCAGAGCTTTAAGTAAATATCACAGCGCCGTCACATCTGTGGTGCATTTAAGAGTGCGTTTTAGGTGTTTTTAATGAAAATAAAACTAAAACGGCCCTCTAAATATTATGACTCTCACTGGCCCTTCTTATGCAACATTCGATCCGGACTTGTTGGTTATTGAACTAACCCCAAAAATAAGACTTCGACTGATCGCAAGCTTTTGGAGCTCGACAAATATAGCCGCAGCACAGATGCAGCAAGTGAAGATCAACGGACCCCTATATTGAAAAGCAAGCATTTCGCCAGTGCCATAGTGGTCCGCAGAGCAGCGATCAAGTAAAACGTTCGCATGGAAGAATTGAGAGAAGGCATCGGTATAGTCGCTGTTAAAATTTCCCGTGTGAGTGGAATTGTGTGCAGGTTAAGATTTTCTCTGCCCAAAGTATCAAGCTGCTCCTATACAAGTGGTTACTTCTCAGTCAAATTGATTATTGCCATTTTTGGGGGGCTGCTACGACTCTTACTAATATCACCACGCTACATCGAATACAGAAAAAGCCGTCCATAGTATTCTAGATGTTCTCCACGGCATCCATACGCATCCACTTTTTGAAACACTGAATTTACTTCCTATACCTGATATTTATGAGAAAACACTAATTCACTGGTATAAGGCAGGTATTAATCGAAATAATAACACGTTAAATACTATCTCGAACTTAATACGTAGAGATAGAAAATTAAATGCGCGCAGTTGCGAGCTCTGTGGAATGCCACGGGCGACGACAAATTGCACTTACCAAATGTTGCGCTTTAGATTACCGTCTTGTATAAGAAAAATCTACGTTGTCTAAACATTCGTATTTGTGCTTTTTTATTTCTTTTCTTTGTTTCCGCAAGAAGAAAGAAATAGACAAAAATTTATTTTTTTGTTCGTGTATTTGCCAATTTGTACATATCAGTATGTATCGCCTTACACATTTATTGATTCCATATATCTATAACGTGTGTGCGTACTTAGTTTTCTTTCTATTTCAGTTGTGTCATTTCTTCATTTATATGTACTATACATTCATTATGTTTCACTAGTATTTATTCTATATATCTGCACTATGTTTGTCACTCATCTTATTGGGACTCAATTGACTCGAATAAAATATCTAACATTTCATCTGATGCTCAGTCACTGCCTGTTCAAATAAAGCAGAGGACCACGTCAAGCCATAGAAAGGCTTTTTGTTCACGGTCCTCAACATTTTCGTGTTGAAATAAAGTGAATTTAAATACCAAGATATTCCACAATTGACGTATATATATATATATATATATATATATATATATATATATATATATATATATATATATATATATATATATATATATATATATGTTATTCTTGCAATATAAAAGAAGATGATCAATGTATCCCTTAGCCTACTGACGGGAGCAAGTAGTGCTGTCAGGTTTTCGCATCTCATTGAAGAAGCATTTAGTTAAGGCTGTGCCTAAACGAACACCGAATTGTATCACTCGAAAAGAGAACATTTGAAGTCATGGCTGTAGTCTTGGCTATGCAGTGTCTGCACAGCAGAATATGTTCAATTCTCTGTGCCATGCACTGTTATGCGATATTTCTTGGTAATTGATGTCCGAGCTCAATTCTTTCACTAGCTACTGCAATACAAACGTCAGTTAGATGGTGTCAATAGTTTGAAAGGACAGAAAAAGCCGGTTTTAAATTGCCGTAAATGCCAAAATGCGAAGCTGTGACTACTGGCTTAGCGGCCCAGCGTAAGTTTTTACTTTGTGGAAACATATAAAGTCCACACAAAATAGAAAGGAAGCAGCCTCGCAAATATCTTCTGTAACGGCACCGCGGTCGCCCGTTTTGAGAGCGCGTAAGGCTGTTCTGAATAATAAGCTTTTCTTTGCACTATTTGCATGATACATCGTTTCACAATACTCAGTACTAGTCGCATTTATCTCACTTCGATGTGACGGTTGTTTAAATTTAAGATTGATTGCAGGGAGTTCGTCAAGCGCAAATCCGAGTGGCATAATGTCTGCTATAGTCAGACCCGCTTTTTAACGCGAACTCCCTTTTACGCGACAACGGAAACTCAAGTACACGCTCAATCTCCTCCCCAGTCCCAGCTAACAAGCGGCCCGTGAAGCCACGGTCTGGGCGGAATACTCCAAACAACTGCGTCATCCGGCTGTTTGGTAACGCAGCAGACGCCGAAATATTTTTTCCCATGTTTTTCGTTTCTCGGCGCACGTGCTGGTTGCCTGTGTGAGCAGTTCTTCTCACAGAGATGGTCTTTGATGTTATCCGTGTCGGACGAACAAAAGGCCCGCAAAACCCCGCGGGCTCACCGACGAGCGCTGGAGAACGCTCCCGGCTGCTGCGCTACACCGCCGTGCTTCGGAGCACTGCACGGCGGCACCGTCGATTACGAGCCGCATCGACCTGCTCAAATCTGCCTGGCGTGAGCGCCGAACTCTCTGCGGAACTTTTTAAACACCGGCTGGAAAGGGAAAGGAAAAAAAAAGAAAGTTTACTTCGACATTAGCATATTTCGATGCGCCGGCGGCTCGCTTTTGTTGTATCTGTGGAAAGCGTGCGACCGAAAACCGGGCAACGAGCGCTAGCACGCTGTTATCTGCAGGCCCAGTGTTTTCTCGTTTCTGTCGCACACGAGTCCCACTATTATCGAGAGGAAGAAGCAGCGGGGAAGAGTACGGAAGCGAACAGATGGCGAGGAGGCGAAGGAACAGAGATCGGGAGGAAGGATGAGGAAAAAAAAACAAATGTTGGGGGAGTCGAAAAAAAATAGCTGCTGTGTTCTGAGCGGCTCTAATAGAGTTCGCCGCATTGGATTCGCCCGTAAGCTTTTCCGAAATCCGTTGAGGCTCCCACTTTCTCTGTCACTCTCGCTCTGTTTTTACAACGCCCCAACTTCTTTACTATTCTTTTTCCTCCGTCCTTCGCTCGCTTCTTTCGATGCTTGTCAAGTTGCAAGGCTCGCGGTCCTAAGTGCTTGCACCGCCTTCGGCGTCGGATGTCCTCAGTCTTCGAAAACCCATTAAAATTTTGATGCGAATGCGGCGCGCCTTCCAGTGCGGCGAGGATGAGAGCGGGATACCGCGGGAGCAGCGCTAATAGATGCCCCGTCAGGTTAGGCTGATGCGCGTCCTACAGGACGAGTAATTTTGTATTTTATAACGGCCCTTCTCCTTTCGATATCCCGCCTTCTCGTGCCTCCTTCGTCGCTTCTCCGCGCCGTAATCACTCTTTTCCGAAAAACAGGCCTGCGTACAAAGAAAAGAAGAATGAAAAAATTTAAATCGATGAGATGCATCGCTATTCCTGGAAGCATTTTCGAATCTCTCTTCAACGAGTTTGGTAACCATGCTACGCCACTTTGGCGCTTTCTCATTGCAGTTGCTTACAGTCTGTCGGGAGAAATTGGGTCAACGAGATTGTATTCCAGACTATCAGCATCCTACGAAGAATCCCGTAGCCTTTCTCTTTTCCATTCATGCCAGTTCTTGCTGGAGGCTCCAGAAGTTACCCACCCCCGCACACTACTACTGTTACAATGCCTTAGCAATATGCGTAGTTTTTCTTTGAGATTCAGAAGCAAGCAGGAGGAGTATACTTAGGCGTCTTTTCTTGTAAATGGGCTCTTTAGGGACTCTGTATGCAAATGTTGGCTGGACCGTAGCAGTCTGCGAAATCAGAAAGTAACTCCCTGAAATCCGGCGCGACCGTGGACTACAAAGAGCTAAAATGGAGCACGCATAACAACGCAGCCTGGGGATAACTTCGTTCTGTGCGCCTGCATTACCGCAATCACGAGCGCGGCCACGCTGGCGAGCGCGGTGACTTGCGCCCGGAGGATTTTGTGCGATGCACCAGATGGCACCTTTACTTCTGCGGGTAGAAAGAGTGTGATGAGAGGTTGGGGTGAACTTCACAACTTCCTTAATATCTGCGAGAAAGCCCCACGAAAAAACAAAGTGTGTACTATCAAAGCTGGAAATGAAATTGAAAGCTCCTTCAGAAATTTTGCCGCACTACATGCACTCACACATGCGCAGGAACTCCACCCCTGTAGTATGCTTGTTGCTGCAGGAAGCTGTCCGCGAGTATAGCAAAAGCTACTTCAGCAACTGAACTACCGAGAAAGAATTCACTTGATCCATACGGCGGTGAAGTCTTGCCTCTCCTTTGTCAAATATTTCCAGTTGAGTTATATAAAACTCACTCTCACAGCAAGTCAACCTAATTCACACTCTACGGCATGTAACACTGTGAAGCTGCATATTATTACGGAGGTTACACCTTTGCATGCTCAGCTTCAGCAACTTATCGAGCAAAGACAAATGAAGTGAAAGCGCGTAATTGTTGACACATTGTGCGAGAGATTAAGGGATAAAACACTGGTTATGCTTATACATGATCAAGCGAATCATTGTCACATGAGATGCTTCAGAGCACACGAGACCACTGGTCACACGATTCCATTTCTCAATTCACATGCTGTGAGTACTGAGCTGACTCCGGGCGAGGGTCTCTATAGAGTCCATTCCGTTTGCCGCGTTCACGTATATACTGCTATACGATTCCGTCGAACCTCCTAGTGTCTCCATCGCGTCACTCCTGTACCTGACTCGTCCGTCGCGTGAAAAACTGTTCTCCATGGCGTGCGGCCGCCAGACAAGGCATGGCGCTCACGCAACGCCTCCTGCTAATGGACGTCCTTTATTTCATTTGTACGCATCGAGAGCCCGCTGGCGCTGCAGACACGTGCGCGGTGTAAGTCGTCAACAAATGTGCCGTGACAAGAGGCAGTCTGACGGGCCACATACTCATACACACAGGCAGGCACTGGCATGGGGCCACGCTGATTTCTGTTGGTCTCTTCCGGGTGGTGCCGAGGTGGCGTTAGGCGACTGCCGATGGCCGCAGCGGCACCACGCCTGGTAACGATAAAAGAAAACGAACGGCCGTATGTGCTTTCAAATCGTGGCATGCTACCATTCACTAGGGTCTACGCGTTTGTGCATGCCAGAGAGATAAAAAAAGTGAAAAAAGACGAGAACACATGGCCCGTGTCGCCCCATCCCTTCCTTTCTTATTTTTTTTGCTAACAGCTGCAGTTTCGTTACATTGATGATGGTAGCAGTTTCACAGTGGTTTGTTGCGGTTACAGTGGCTGCTGAAAACACCTAAAGAGCCTTTGACACGTGACTGCACTGTAAAAAATGTTTACTTCCTTAAGGGTGTTGTCGCACTGGTAACACCCTTACCGTTAGGGCCTTACAAAAATTTATAGAGGACGGCAATGGAGCTCTAACTAGACGTGCGGTGAAAGAAGACGTAGTTGCAAACTATGTAATGGTTCTGACAGCTTTGGGCGCACAGAAATATCCGACAGGAGCGTTTCATATCTCTCCCTGAGAAATTCTTTTGCCGGATATTTCCGCGCACCCAAGGCTGTCAGGATGATTAAATCGTTGTCAACTTCATCTTTTTGTCATCGCTCGTCTAGCTAGGGCTCCTTTGTCGGCTTCTATAAATTTTTGTAAGGCCCTAACGGTTGGGGTTTTACCAGTGCGGTAAGGGTGTTACTAGTACCAATACCCTTAAGAGTGTAAACATTTTTACAGTGTACATAGTTTCACTTCAGATACGTAGAATGTCCTTATGGCAGGTCAAGGTGCTCAAGAATTAATTGCGAAAAATATGTACATGAGAATACAATGTGTGGAAGAATTATATGTTTATGAATGTTTTTCCGAGCGTGAAAGAGCCCGTGAATGCACGCAACGTGCCACCATAAGTATCGCGGCAGGTTTGCGTGTATTCGCGGGCTTCTTTCACGCGCGGAAAAACACTTATATTTTGCACGTACTGAGCAACAGAAAGCTGTATCGGGTGTTTTTTTTTTTTTTCATGTTGCTCTACAATTTTCTCATTGGCACTTTCCGTCTAACTAATATTTTAGAAGTTGATTAGTCAATGCAGACTAATTACGTAAGCAGGCGGAATGCAAAAAATAATTGGAGTATCTCCAAGCGCCGGCAAACATTACCTTGGTTCGGTCCAGATAAATGGCATTTGCATATCTTTAAATCTTGTTACATGATAGTTGGGACGCCCTGTATATCCAGGGGTTCATTTAGACAGCCATCTAGATCTGCGAACAGGTATTGTATTTGTTTTACGATAAACCCTCATGCACCTTAAGGTTCCAGTCCAACGGAAACTCCTAGGACACCGAAACATAAGCATCTGTGTTGTTGGCTTTTAAAGTGTTCTTAACGCGTAACGCGGGTGCCATGCAGTATATGTGCCTTGTGCACTTAAAGGGCGCAGCCTCGCTGAAGTTGCAACGTCTGGAGAGGAAGGCGGCGGGGGTGGTAGTAGCAGCTCTTTCAACGCTCATAATAATTATTATTATTTTAGTCATGTGCATCCTAACAACTCCTGAGTAATAAAAGCCTCCTGTCTACTACTTCTACGGCGAACCTTCTTTTCTCGTGCCCGAGTGACTCACGTACGGCACCTCCGCAACGTTTCGCCCCTTCTTTCCCAGCCCTCAGGGCAGAGCCGAGCGTTCTAAAACTGACTCAAAACAGCGTTCGGCTCGGCCGAGCAGTGGCCACGCATCGATTGAGGCGTGCCCCGCGGGCTATGCGGATGCCACGGGAGGAAGGAGGCAGACGCCGAGTTATTAACGTCTTCGGAAGCCGCTCGAAAAATATCCCGGGTGCACCCGTCTCTCAACAGGGCGCCCAGCTGGGATGACGACGACGATGCGCATGTACAGAACTAGGGAGCGACAGACGGAAGGAAAGGACACGACGGGAAGGTGAAAGCTGAGAGAAAGAGTGCAAGAATGTGCGTGCCTTTTTGGTAAAAACGTGCAGCATTACGGAGGCTAAAGAGGCGGTGTGTGTCGTCCAGAGGCTGGCGATCGCGCGGCTATTCCAACGTAACGCAATTTTATTAGTTTGATCACGGACTCGCCGTCCAATCACGACGAGGAGCGCTATGGTATGCTAAGGGGCGGCCGCCTATCACAAGTCGTCGTTACGTGCGAATAGGCTCGTCATTTCCGTCCCTAACTAGTTCACACTTGCGCCACCTAGCTTCGAGAAGGCTGCATGGTTGTGGTGGAAGCGGACTACGAAGTTCGGCGAATGGCCCGCGGACAAGGAGCGGGCAAAGAGAATGGGAGAGGAGAATGGGTCTGGTGTATGAATATGACGAAGAGAGAGAGAGAGAACGAAGGTTAGAAACCCGAGGGCGCTAGGACACCGCACGCGCGGCTGTAAAAGAAGATGTTACGGAAATATCTCAATCATTCATCGGCTAAATCTAGATGGAGGCGCCTGCGCGTACGTCGCTTAACCGATGTTGTGCCTATGGGCGCCGCAGTGAGCTGCAGGTCTTGGCTGCCATCTTTCAGCTTCCACCTATAGTATCGTCGCTGCTGCCCCTCAACCATCTTTTCTTTCTCTCTGTACGTAACATGCAAACACGTTCCATGCCCCTCCCCTCTTTTTTTTTAAACACAAAGACACGCTGAGAAGCGGCCATGGCATCCTGCCGCTTTCCTCCCGGGGAGGCGCTCCTTCCGGAGAAAATGAATTATAACGAGTTCTGGCAGCAGCTTGCGAAGGTCGTCATATTTCAGGGCATCCTCTTCTTTTTTTATCTCTACTCACCTTTCTTTCTTCTTCGGGCGTGCCTGCTCATCCTCTTTTTTTCTCACCCTTTATGCCGACTCACTGTTGCTCGCCTCCATCCCAGGCCATATAAAGCTTGCTCCTTTCTCCCCGCGGCATTTTTCGTCACTCCCTGTTTATCAATCCTTTCCTTGTCTTGTTAGTATTATTTTTAAGTATGTGTCTATTTCTTTTGCACGCCTTCATTCTCTCCATCAAACGTCTTCGCTATCTTTGTTTCGACGCTATCTCGCTCCCCTGGCTTTCATATTTAAGGGCGTTTCTCGTTTCTTGCTTCAGACCCCGGGCAGTGTTTCTATTTCCCGCGTGTTTTCAACGTCGGGAGCGCACCGCCCAAGTATCACTGCTTGTTTTAACGTAATTTTTTCCCCCGTCGTGCATTCTCTTCCTTTTTTATTGGCTACATATACTTTCCTCGGCCGAGACAACGGGAGAAGGGCCGTCCCATAGGAGCTCACCGGGTTTGGTGCCGGTACACGTTCGGAGCATACGTGCTTTCTGCCAACGTGCGTATATTCATCCGGTTCTCCGGCTGCCGCCTCATTGAAGATTGATGAGCTTCATAATTCGTTTGCCTTGTCTGGTCACTGCCTTCTCTACTCCTCGCTTGTTCGTGTGTCTCGTGCCTCTATACGGTCCGTCGGTCCTCCAATTTTATTGCCTTGCCGCGCGAAGAGCTCGCGTCTCCAATGTAGTCGTCCGGCGGATGGCGTGTTTGCTCTCCCTGATGTCTATTTTATCATAGAAACAAATGGCATTCGGTTCGTTTGCCTTCTGCGCATGTTGGAATCAAAACGTGCCTGCCGGTGAAGCGGGCGTACGGGCTCTTAAGCAGCGTGCCTTGCGATCGCTGACGGTGCTATTGTCTTTGCAAAGCGCAGGAACGCAAAGAAGAGAGAGAGAGAGAGAGAATAGGCGGTACTTACAGAACTCGTCAAATTGTGTTTCTTTGGAACATGTTCGGATTTTGAAACATAACCATTTCTAGAGGAAGGCTTAAAATAGGCATTTCGCCCCACTCGCAACGCGGCTTGCTTGGTGGGTAGGCGCAGCAGCAAGTTGTATTCATAATTCGTGGCCTCGGAGCCCGACACGGCTTATGAATGTTAACTCGCGCGTGAGTGTCTAAGGTGTATGTTGAAACAGTGCATTTCTTGAATGCTCGCATGAAAATACTTATCACATTAGCGAAGGGAGAGTGGAGAAAGTATATTCAGACTCACTCACTACTCACATATACAAAGCGGTATATGCCTTCTGTTTTATACAGACACCTTTGTTGCGAAGAAATCCACCGAGCAGTGACAGAAATATATCACTTGATTTTAGAAAGTGATGGCTAACTCAATATTTCAGATCTAGTTGGAAAGTTTCCCTTGTGACGTATCGCGCTGAGCAACACATTTTCCTTAAGACGGCGGCAGCTTTCTTGGTGCGCCTACAACGCATAAGGCGTATGCTATACGTGATATATCATGGCAAGCTGTTCTGGCACCTGTAATGCGTCTATAAAAAGTATAAAAGGTATGTAAAGGAAAACAAGTGTGCATCAAGCTTACCCCGTTGGAAGGGAAGAATGACCGCAGATAATTCCATACTTGCGAAGTGCCGTTCAACGGAGTGTTATAAATCTCTTGCGGGTTTACTTTCGTACAAGGATGCTCAAGAACGAATTTCAATTGTAGCAGACGCATAAGCACAAGAAGCGTGAACAAAGCGACTTCTTATCTACGTAAGCTGATAATACTTATTTATGCCGTGAACACAAGGGTAATCGCAATGTCCCCTCGAGCAAATGACCGGTGGCCGTTTTACCAGTTTCACTTCCGTTTGCTTAGGGAGCAGACGGAACCTAACCATGCATCGCAGGAATACGTCCGTTCCTTTTTTTTTTCTCAGACGTCACACGTCAAGAAAACTCTTTGACTTCACAATTTCACACAACAACTGGAGGTACAATTATAAGGACCATTCCTCTCCTTTACAGTCAACCCTCTTTGTACCAAGCAATGTGAGACACGGCGTCCCTAGCGCTTCCTTAATGTCTTCCGCTATCGCGACTCCCTCAGGTAGCGAATGCCAAGAGAGGGAAAAAGATGTGCCTAAGCTGCGCCAAGGAGAGAAGCAACAGAAACTGTAAGAAACGTCATAACACCACGGACAAGCGTAGTGCATGCGTGGTATAAGGCAGGCCGCACACAGTGACCGCATAGTTTTGCATCCAGAATGGACGCAGGCGTCTTATATATAGCGCCGTCCGTGTTCTGCGCGCACGGCGAGCGGAGAATCGTTCAGCGTAGTGCAATATATATATATATATATATATATATATATATATATATATATATATATATATATATATACATATATATTGCACATATATTGCATATATATATATATATATATATATAATCGAGTGAACAGAAATCTCGGGAATTTGCAGCCACCGGACGACGCGTGCTTCGTGACGTGCGTGTAACGGTGGTAACAAGAGGATAAAAAGAAGCAACAACAAAAGAGAAACATCCTGAGACACCAGTGGAAAGAGCGAGATCGCCCACCGAATCGCGGGAAAACAATAAGCGAAGAGCGCCTGACGCAGCGTGCTCGACGACACAAATCGCAGGCAAAAAAACAAAGCGCAAGTATACGCACACAAGACCGCTCACAAGACCGGCGACTAAGGGACGGAGGAGACCGTTGTAGCACGGGAACGTGCAGAGAAGCCGAACCGAGAGAAGGCAGGGTACCTTGCGGCGGTGACGGAACTGCGGGTGCAGCGAGGCGCATATATACAACACACGTGCCCCGGCGAACGGTGGTTCCACGAGCGAGCTTCCGCGGGGTGGGCGTCTGTAAATGACGTTTCTGCTGGCACGCCGGCCAACCACCAGATTCGGTCGCCTTCGTCGCTGGCCCGCTTCGTCGTTGCGGCTGGTTCTTTTAGGCGGCCTCGCATATCAGGACAGGGCTGGAGGGGATGGGAGGGACACATATTTTATGCAACTCGCTCCGAGCAGCCGAGCGGCAAAAAACTGCGCTCGCGGAGAGCGCGAAATACGGTAACGCGCGCGTGCGCCACGCCATCGGCGCGCCGGAGAACCGGGAATCGAGCTCAGCCGAACCACGCGTCTTCCTGCCGGTTTGCCGCTTCCCTTCTCGCGGCGCTCTTCAAGAGAACGCTCTGCGTCGCGCGGCGGTTGGCGGCGCAGCGCCGCTGCTTGTGCGTTATGGCCGCGCCTACTGAATGCATTTGGCAGGTGGTGCGCCTTCCCGGCGCTGTTTCAGTTTTGGGGCACAGCGCTGCATGCGTCAACGCTATGTCGTCCATCTCGTATTGCTGCCACTGCCTCTCCCGCTAGCAATCCCTTCAGAACCCTTTTTTACCTTTATATATATATAAATAGAGAGAGAGAGAGAGAGAGAGAGAGAGAGAGAGAGAGAGAGAGATGGGTGTATGTGGGTGTGCAGAGGATTCGCGAGGAGTACACACGACGAACACATACGAAAACGAGGCTTCAAATACGCGGTGTACCTACGCAGATAAAAACAAATAAATATGAAACAGCCAAATTCTTCGACTACCACCCAAAAACGCTTTCTCTTTCGGGGTGGTCGCCGAGCGCCGTCAGTCAGCCGCCTCTCGCCGCCGCTGCTGTCTGTCGATGTAGCGCTTCGGTAGGACAATATTTTTCTTGGCCGTTGCCGCCGGAACGAGGTCTTCACTTTGCCATTCCGTCTGCTGGGATGCTGTGTGCGGCGGAAGGAGCGAACGGAAGAGTGAAAACAACACGCGCCGACATTTGTTTTTTTTTTTTTTTTGTTCTCCTCCCATCGCTCTCTTCCTCCTGCTCATTCGCTTCTTCCTCTTTCTTACATGGCAGAGCTAAAAAATAAAACAGACGAGGTTGTTCGAGTTGCTGTTTCTGCGCTGACAGCTGGCTTAAAGCTCCTTCCCTCGCGAGATGTTTTCTCGTGCCGGGCCGCACCTAAATAAAGACGCGCCCCGTGTATCTTTCTCTCTTTTTCTTTCTTTTCTTTTCCCCCGCTAGCGCGCAAAATCTTCGGCGTGGTCCTAATTCCCGCCGTTCTCGGGAGAACAGAATGCTCTCAGGACAGCGTGATTAGCGAGCGGAGATGGCTGCTCGAACAACGCTCCATGCAGCGCGTACACGGCGCGGATTTGCGGCTGTAAATCTCCTACTGCGCGCCCGTAATCTTTTGCGCGCGACCGCCTGAAGCCAAGCGCACAAAAGGACAGCAGAAGAAAGACGAAAAAAAGGTCCTCCTCTGAGATTTCTCATGATTGTTCAAGTTGTTTTTGCCTTTATGTGAAACACGCAGCACTTTGCGGCCTGAAGACGGTATTGGGAGCACATTGAATGCCTTATTACGTGGGCGCTTTTCGGCGCCGGTATGAAAAGGCCTTACTCTTAATTCCTACTCGATTTATTTTTGACAACACTGAGCTTGTTCTATAACTATCTTTTTTTATCACGCGGAAATCTTTTAGTTTTATATATGGCTCTCTTTGTAACTCCTTGCCCAAGTGAGTAACGAAACGTATGCCACTATGGCATTCGTTCTGACTCAGAAATTGCGATTTAAAACCAGCGATACCTGCGAAAGCTTTCCCCGTAGCCGTGTCGCAGTTTAATTACCAATGTTGCTTAGCGTCGACCTGCTGTATTTCTTCCTTTTCCCTTCCTTGTCTTCTGCCTATAGCGCGGCCCCTCTGCTTCTTTTCTCTTCACGGTCATATTCACTCTGTATTTCTTCAACCGCAGAGTCGCTTTGCATGATGTACTGCGTTTGTTGCTGTCGTTCTTGTTTGACTAAATTTGGAGAAATGTTCGGTGGCAGAAAGCTTGACTCCACTTCTTCGAATGTGTTATTTCTATAAGCTTCTTGCGTGACAAATCACGACAATACTCGCCGTGGTTGCTCAGTGGCTATGGTGTTGGGCTGCTGAGCACGAGGTCGCGGGATCAAATCCCGGCCATGGCGGCCGCATTTCGATGGGGGCGAAATGCGAAAACACGCGTGTGCTTAGATTTAGGTGCACGTTAAAGAACCCCAGGTGGTCAAAATTTCCGGAGTCCTCCACTACGGCGTGCCTCATAATCAGAAAGTGGTTTTGGCACGTAAAACCCCAAATATTATTATTAAATCGCGACAATCGCGTATGACAGTCTGGCGCTCCACGCATTGTATCTCCCCCGGAAGAACACTACTAACTGCTGGATTAATAAACTACGGGGAGGATGAAGGTATTTTACTGCACATTTTCAAAGCACGAAGCCACGCTTATTCTCGGGAAAGCTGCCAAATGAGCACGGCCTCATTACCGATAGATATGAGCAGTGAAATTGCTATGTATGCTTTAAAGTACCTGGGCACTGAAGCTTGCGCGACTGTGGCCCCGCGTATTAATCGCCATGCTCTTTCAACTTGGCGACTCTGCAAGTGCATGTACGTGTCTTCAAATAGCGCAAATTGCTGTGGTGGAAAATATTTTGGACAGCAGCCCGCGCTAACAGAAAAAGTCAGTCAAATGAAAGCAGCACAGTTAAAAAACACCTACGTTCTTGCTTTTCGCGGAGTCCTATTCGTTAAATGCACAGTTCTTTTTATTTAATGCGAGAAATGCAATATTTGTTTCAACATCTGTTTGCATTAGGGTCAATCAACAAGGATTCAGCGCAATGTTGCGAGCGTGCGGCGCTATATTGATTAAGAGCACCTCGTGATGCTGTTCTTGGAACCTTCCTGCCAAGAATAAGTCAAGTTAAAAAAAAAAAGGCCTGCGCTTAATTTCATTTTACCGTTAATGGCATCGCAGGGTATTTAGCTAGCCGTACGTTCAAAGATGCTGATACCTGAGTAGGTGTTATCCGAGTCACCATTTTTCTTTTTTGTCGTATACGAAGAGTATGCTGACTTCGTGCAAGCTTATGTAAGCTTGTCCTTCTATTATGTGATTTATTCTTCACTGTGTTTCACTCACTATTCTTTTTCTATGTACCATTTATATTCAAAAACCGTCAGCTGATGTGCCCCTTCTTGTGCCTGTTTCCAGATAGCTCTTGTTTTCTTTCTGCGATTGTTTTGATGTAAAACAAGAATAATAACACTTTACGTATATTATAACATTAATTTGCTTTTTAATGACGCGACGGTACAGATAAACTGTTTTAGTGAGTAACAGTAGCTACGACTGGACGTTAGCATGTCACTGATAAAGGGCGCACTATAGTGTATAGAAGGCTACACCAGGGATAAAGCGATGCTACATTCCTCCGCCATTTTTTCTTGTGGTTCTTTTTCTTTTTTAAGTATACATATTCTTTACTCGCTGGAATTTATTTCAGACTATTGGCATACCTAGCTTTTCGGTTGTTCTTTTCCCACGGGTTCATCATTTAACAAACAACAAAACGGTTTTTATAGGCCTACAATCATTTCACTGTTTCTTTCTCAATTAGTGTGAGGATTCGCACATTATTCTATACTTCGCCCCTCCTCCATCTTCTGTTATCTATGGGGGGAGAAAACTATGAAGATTTCACCATAACCAAGGAACCAGCTGCTGTATATCTCTCTCGAACCAAAAAAGCAATGAATTAATTTTCTCGATAACAAATTGCTTGCTCTATCTAGTACTCTCGCATGAGTACGCATACGATTCGGTGCTGGCAACTCTGAGGAAACGGCTTTGTTAGCTCTGTACGAACGGTACAAGCAAAAACAAATGTATTCTTGGACATCCCATTCTGTAAATGTTCTATGTGCGTTGCACATCAGATATCTCAAGTGCGCGACGATCTAACCGATGCCACGGCGGGCCCTACATTTCGCTCAATTTGGGCATCAGATTACCAATCCACGCTAAAGCGTTGCAAACATATACTTCTATGCCCCCTTATACTTTGCTACGTTAATCTTTCCCCCGTCCCCCATTCCCGAGATTGCCGCATGGACCTTCCTTTTACAATGGAGGAGCTCGAGGCGGCACTAGCTCTCTGCAGGCACTCGTCATCTCCGGGTCCAGATGGTATATCATACCGAGCCTTGTGCTATCTCGGAGAATCCGCACGGATAGCACTATTGAGTCTCTACAACACCTCATGGCAGGAGGGAAATGTTCCTGACGAATGGAAAGTGAGCCGCCTGGTGCCAATCTTGAAGCAGGGCAAATCCCCGCTAGAGCTCACCTCTTACCGCCCGATAGCGTTGGCCAGCTGTGTAGGAAAGATAATGGAACGGATGATCCTTGGCCGCCTGGAATGGTACCTTGAACACTACAAGATTTATCCGAGTTCCATGGCTGGCTTCCGACGTGACCGCTCTTCCATCGACAATGTAGTTGATCTCGTTTCATATGTCCAGCACGAAAGGTCCCGTAAACGTTTATCTGCAGCTTTATTCCTAGATGTGAAAGGGGCATACGATAACGTATTACATGAGGCTATTCTCGACGCTCTTGTGACGGTTGGCTTAGGTGGTCGAGTATTTTTATGGATTGCAAGTTACCTATCTACAAGATCATTCTATGTATTAACTGACGATGGGCCAACTACGCGACGCTATACCAGCAAGGGCGTTCCTCAAGGCGGTGCTCTCAGCCCGACGCTATTCAACCTCGCTCTTATTGGGCTTGCTGAACACTTGCCAACTACCACCAAAATTTCAGTATACGCAGACGACATCTGTCTCTGGACTTCGGCAGTCACACGTCCTCAGATACGTGCACGGCTTCAGAGAGCGGCAACTTTGACAGCGAGCTACTTGTGTGAACAAGGTCTCAGCATATCGCCAGAAAAATGCGCCCTAGTGGCGTTTACTCGCAAACCAATGACGCCTTATGTCATCTCAATCAATGGGCGGACCATTTCCTATGTCAGAACCTACAGATTTCTTGGCGTAATTATCGACCGAGACCTCTGTTGGAACCCGCACGTAGCTTACATGAAACGACGCCTAACAGCAACCTCCCAGTTGTTTAAATACCTGACAGGAAAGACGTGGGGGATGTCAGTAGACGCAATGCTGAGACTCTACAGAGCTCTCTTTCTCGGTTTTTTAAGATACAGTCTACCTGTACTGAACAACACCTGCAAGACAAATATTCGTGTTCTGCAAGCAGCGCAAGCTCAAGCACTCAGAGTTTGTCTTGGTTTGCCGAGATGCACGTCAACTGAGGCAACTATTGCGATTGCTCGGGACCATCCAATGCAGACTCACATCACGGTGGAAACTCTGAGAATGCATATCAGACATTTGGCACGGGCCCCCTATCACCACCTTGCAACACTACCTTCAGACAGGCACCAAGCATCATTCTCAAAAACTATTGTCAAGTACAAACTTCCCTCAGGCTTCACCGCTGCATCTAAACCATCGATGCCCCCTTGGTGCCTTGTCAGCCCCACAGTCCATCTCAACGTGCCAGGAATCGGGAAAAAGTCTGAGCTGTCGTCGCCTGTGCTGAACCAACTGTCTCTGCTTCTTCTGCACGAGCGGTACGCAGACCGTGCACATATTTATACTGACGGTTCCACAAACCTCCAGTGTTCGTCCGGTGCTGTAGTCGTCCCAGAAAGAGGTATTACCATCAGCTTTAGGACTGACCACCCAACGACTTCTACATCTGCGGAACTAGCTGCTCTTCGAGCTGCACTTTGTTTTGTCAATCGGGAACCACCTCGACAATGGTCAATTTTCAGCGACTCAAAGGCAGCCCTACAATCTGTACTATCAGCTCTGCGTCGCGGGCCATTCGAACAGCTCGTATTCGATATTAGATGCCTACTCCATACATCACATGAGAAAGGACATCACGTGACGTTTCAGTGGCTGCCAAGTCACTGCGGCGTCATCGGAAATGAAGACGCCGATAAAGCCGCTCGGACAGCTCTTGAAGACACACAGGAAGAGGCCATACCACTTTCACGGTCCGACGCAGCCAGCAGACTTCAAGTGCTTGCACGGGAGATCACGCTCTCTCTATGGTGCACACCCAGCAGCCAGACCAACCGCAGCAATCATCAACACGACCTGCCCTCCTTGATGCATCTATGTATGCCAACCGGACTCCGCCGAAGTGAGGCCACCCTGCTTTATGGCTAGGGGTGGCCTTCACGAAATCTTACTCGTTTCGCATTGGAATGGCCGACAACGCTCTCTGCAATGCCTGTCTTTGCGAGGAGACGCTGGAACACATTCTGTGCGACTGTCCTGAATATAATGTTCAGAGACAGTCCATGGCGTCCGTTCTAGCGCACCTTGACAATAGACCATTGTCAGTTGCAACCATTTTCACATATCGCCGACTGAAGTCATCGCAGCTGAAGGCGACGAAGGGACTACTTCGGTTTATGAAGGATACGGGCTTGGACAAGCGGCTGTGACAGTGATGTCACGTACCGCACAAGAGTGACAGACTGTAACCAACGATGTGTGTGCCGTGTTATGTGCCCTCTATCTCTTCTCCCCATCTTTCATCCCCCCGTCCCGCTCCCATGTGTAGGGCAGCAAACCGGTTAGGCAAAACTGGTTAACCTCCCTGCCTTCCTTCTCCACTTTTTCCTTCCTTCCTTCCTTCCTTTATTATATCGAGGTTGCCCTGTATAGTATAAAATTTATGCCGTAAGAGAGTATCACACGATTCGTTTTCGATTCTAGAACTCTCCATGCTCTCCTGTTTATTTTATGCAGTTAAAGCGAGCTTTTTGTTTCCCACTAAGATCAGCGAATCACTCTACATTTATCCCCCCCCCCCCTTCTATCTGATGTTCTAGCGCTCGCGCTGTAAAAACTTGCTTTGCTTACGCTACAGCTGCATCTTTAACAGGCGATCATTCGTTCCTGCGTACAGCCACGTGTTCGCTGTGAACTCCGGGTGCGCCATTTTTAATGTCTGTCGAATTAAATTAAGCTATACATCGACGCAGTCTCCAGCTCCTTTAATCCAAACTGTGACCTCTTTATTGTACGTCAAACAAAGGATAGGCTGCAACGCTCACGGCTCATAGAGGAGGGAAAGGGGCGGGGGGGAGGGGGTAGCTGTACCACTACGTTAAATTGACGCGATGAAACTCTGCCTGATGGCAGCCTCGCTTGTAGCACTGGGGCCCGGTTACGAAATCTTTCAAACTCCTAAAAAAATGAAGCTTTGCGTGATGCGCCCGACCATGACTCTCCGCGCCAGAGTCCCTTCGGCGAGACGGCCGAATGGGCTCTATTTCAGCAAATGTTCTGCTGTCTGCTTCCCTCCGTATACGAACGGCGTCATCATGCAAAGCGTGCCGGTGGCGGTACGACAGCAGAGCCAGTACGCCACGCGCTGGCTTGTAACTGCAGTGTTGAAATATTTCGGTTGCACCGTCGGGTCCGCTTTGAATGCACCACATTGTGATGGCTGGGCCCTCCGCGTTTTTCCCCTTTCTTTTTCTTCTGCTTAGGTAACAAGCAAACGCCCATTCGGGTCTGGTGACCTCTGTTCTTTGTTCCCCATGAAGTTGCCATGCTGTTCGTTGGGAAAAGGCTAGGAACGTAATTTTCATTCCCTCCTGTACTGTTCTTGCTTTTTCTTTTTCTTTCTTTTTGCGGATAACGTAACTTCGCTTGTTCCTATCCCCCAAAAAGAGTAACTTAGTTCTGTTCAGTGACGCTACCTCGTCCGTTTTTCGAATGCTGTGAGCGAATGAAGAAAGAAGAGAGAGACAGAGAGAACAAATCTCGGGCCCTGGCATAGCTGGTGACCTTCAAGTTTCTGAACTGCAGAATTCGCTTTCGCTTTCAATGAGCAGAGCGGAACAAAAGAACGTTACGGAGCTTAGCCAGGGAGTGAATCAAAGGACTCGTTGCATAATGCGCGTGCTTGGAAGAAAAAAAACGAGAAATGGGTGCCGTAAGACGTAGAAAATAAAATTTCTGATATCGTACTGTCTCGGACAGCTCGGACCGGTCGATATTGAGCAGGGGAAAAAGAAATGGGGAAGTGGTTGGTGTAGGCTATTGCGTAATTGGCATGTAAAGCCAGTAGTGTGGACGATCCAAATAGCTCTACGTCACGGTTATTGGAGCTTGCAGCGTTGGCAGCCGTTGGAGAAAAAAGAACGCAGAAAAGTAACGTATTTTCATCAAGAAAGCAGAAGCAATGGCCGCATAGTAGGTGCGGGGCTAATTGAGATGGCTGCAGAATCGGAACAGTTGGTGATCCAGTCAGCCTATAATGCGATACACGCGTGAAACAATTCGAATGTGACCTTCTACCTGTGGCTCTTGATGCACTTGGGCAATGCAAAACAGGCAATTTATTGGGAAGTGATAGGCCTGGCTTTCTAAAGAATAGTCATTAATAGGACTAGAATTAACGCACGTGAAGGCCCGAAAATAGGATGAAATAAAAAGACGTCGCAACTAATTATAAAAGGTAATGTGTCAAAAAAGCAAACACATGGAGGCAACAAATTTACCTACAAGGCTATAGAATGAAGGTAGACTGAAAAGAATAAAATAAAAGGAAGCCGTAAAAAACAAGTATTTCACTTGATGTTGCAAATGAGGGACTCTAGCATTCACGTTATTATTCATCCGCCTTGAGAATGAACGCGGAATAAATTTCGTACGAGGTAAATGCACTGAAAAAATTGCTGCCCATTGCGTACATTCGATGAAATTAGAAAAATGTCTGTTCTGCAGTACCTGACACGGTGGTTGATTTTACACATTGCCCGATACCGCATCGCTTAATGGGAGCGAGTAATGCAATATCAAGAGAGAGAGAGAGAAACGCTGTATAGAAAGGCAGGGACGTTGAACAAAGGTGGTTACGGCTGGCAGTATCAAGCATTGATCCATCTCAGTGTTGCTACACCTTTGCGATATAACATAGGAAAGATGACAATAGTAATGACTGGATACGTTGTTTCACGCGAATAGAGCCGGGAAAATAAGAAAGGACAACCAAGGGACATTGTTGGTACCCGCTGCAGAATGTTCGACCTTTTGGTCGTGTTCGTCAAACAATAAACATATTTGGGTGCTGAAAAACTGTTTGTGTTAATAACAAATTTAGTCTTCCATTCATTAATAAAGTATTTATTAAGACAAGAATTTTTAATCACTTAGGAATTCTTGTACGCTTATAAATAACTTTTTTATGTTGAGACCTTGCTTTGGATATAATGTTGCGTGTAAATATGTGTTTGTGTTTATATGTATGTGTGTACATGTGTATATGCATTGTATGAACATGTCTGTATTAATAGGTACGTCGGCATGTACTGTATAGCTATAAAACTTCACTTATGTTTTTATAGGCGGAACATGGATTCGATAAAATTAAAAGTTTAATAATAACTATGCTAATACCGCACAGATGTGTATTTACGGTGACGTTACGTTAGGTAATGTAGCAATAAGGTTTAAGATGACATTTTGTTACGTGTGTGTGTGTGTGTGTGTGTGTGTGTGTGTGTGTGTGTGTGTGTGTGTGTGTGTGTGTGTGTGTGTGTGTGTGTGTGTGTGTGTGTGTGTGTGTGTGTGTGTGTGTGTGTGTGTGTGTGTGTGTGTGTGTGTGTGTGTGTGTGTGTGTGTGTGTGTGTGTGTGTGTGTGTGTCCACTATTTGGACTGTTACCGTTAAATCCCGAACGTTTTGCACTTCCGATTCTTGAGCATTTTTCTGACTATATCGAATATAAGATCAACAACTCTTCCCTAGATTCACGTCTGGTCACTATTTAAGCCTTCGCAACGATTGTTGAAGTGTGCGAAAGCAGTGGGAAAAGGCTTTTCATTGTCATGTATTTAAAAGGCACAATTAAAATGCATCTTGCTCTTTGAATACATGCTAGTGCAACATTGCGAATGCTGTTTTATTCACCGCTTATTTTAGTTTCCGCAAATGATGACGAAATCTACGAAAGAAGTTACAATGTACTTTTGATCCCCAGGTACATGGGGCCATAAGAGTCAAACGCATCTGGCTCGCTGAACACGCGCTGGTGCAACATTGCAAACACAAGTTGTCCATGCTAGCAGTCATGTCCAGAGTTAGAAGCATTTCGCCTAGCAATAGAACACGCAATATCAACCGGCTTGCAGATTCATGTAAAAGCTGCAAATGCTCTTGGGCTAGTGGTTTAAGTTGACGGACGCCCTAGAGTATAGCTTTATATTTTTTTTTTGCTTGAACTGCACACCGATACACAAAAGGAAGATAGGCATGTGATTCTTCCACATTTGTCACTTTATCACCCATTTGTAGTACTGTACGTGCGCTCTCTAGTCTTTCCATTCGTTCGTAATTCAAGTATCTTACATATACCTGTGCTTATGTATCTTAAATATCTTGTGTAACCTGTAAATCTTATGCATGCCTAACCTAGGCCAAGAAAAACAAGTTACACTTGGGCGAAACAATAGTGGCGAGCGCATGAGTCGATTTCCTAAATGTTATCTGTGGATCAAGCAGGTCGGGGTATTTATGCATGACTCGTCGATGGTTCCAGCGTAATGGCTGGTGCTGGCGGGCTTTCAGATTCCACAGCGCCATTCACGTCACGCATGTAATCTGATTACAGAAAGTTCGGCAGCAACCTAAGCAGCAGACAGAATCGGCGGCAACAGCCTAGAAGGCACCATTACGTGCAGGGGTGTGTTGCGTCGAGCGATAGCGTTAACAATTGTTTTCACGTGATAAACGGTCACCGCAAAAAAAAGGAAAAGAAGAAAGAACAAGCACGCGTGTCAATATCACTTATCGCTTGCACTTGACTTTTATGTGCCTGTAGAAGTGGCAACATTACAAGACGTGCACCCGCTGATATCTGCGAGACAGGTCGACGCAAAGCAGAAAAAGTGGTGACAAGGGCCGTTTCGGAATATAATGCTGTTGAAGCGAGAGATACCCGGAAGATTAATTAAAGCGAGGACTAGAGAAAGCCCTGAGTGATGACTGCATACGCAGTGGAAGATTCAATGATCGAACGCGTAAGTACCCACTTTACAGTACCGAAATGTAGTCCTGTAGCGAGGAAAAAAGTGCATAATTATTTGAGCGCCATCAAAGCAGTGAGGATGATTTGACCGTGAGCTAGGTGAAACAGAAAAGGCGAAAAAGAAACACAAACTCTGCTAAAACTGAGCTAACCCTAGTTAAGGAACAGATCGCGAAAATAAGCGTCACTGGAGTCACGACACCAACCGAGAAAAGCACGCTTCTGAACAAGGAAAAAAAATAGAAGAGAGCCTAAAGAAGAAAGCGAGAGCACCGTGGAGCGAAGCCAGGGAGGCAAGGAGGCGAACGAAAGCGTAGGTAAGAACCAAAGATGAACACGAAATTCCCAACCAGAATGCAGACGGTCGAGTGAAAGCAGTGATAAATGCCGTAGCCAGGCAAGAGTGCGCGAGAGGAAGGACGCGGAAGGCGAGGGAGTCCAATATTAGAGGCAGGATTCTCCGAATTCCAAAACCTCCGTGGCAGCGCACGCCTGCCAAGCGTACTACACGGCACAGCGCACTCGCCGCGCGGTGAAGCAAACCGGCAGGCGAGACTACCACTCGCTTTACTTCGGCCTTTAATTTCTTTAGTTTCACTTTTCCTTTCTTTTACCCAATATTACAGCCGGTGCTCGTTCCGCAGACTCCGGCGCAGCGTCATGAGGGAGAGCAATGCTTGCGCCTTCACCCTCATCGCTCTTTGCGCCTCCTGGTAGTTTCCTCGACACGTGGCTCTGAGTTCCGAACCTTTCTTTATTGCTTCTCTTGTAGTACAGGTTTCTGCCTGCTCCTACTGTCTGAAACATATTACTATTCTACGCAGCATTCCTAGAAAATCCACCTACTCATTACCGAGTACTCCATCGTGGTAAAAGTGTAACATGCAAAAAGCCTCGGATGCGAACATTTTTTTCTCGGCGTTTACGCGTTAATTCACACGGTGGAATACATATTTACACATCCTGTTTATTTTGGCTTTCTTTTTCGTGCCTCCCTCTTTCTGTAAACTACAATACGACTACCTATTCCAGTCTGTTGCAAGTATCGTAGCTGGTTTATTGTTATTTTTTTCATTTTTGGTCATTCGTTTAGGAGTGCGCACTCTTAGGCATGCATTTTGTCCTGCATCCCCCTAAGCAGGTGACTCTGATATCACTTAACGAGACGATTCAAGATTATGCCGCACTGCTGCTTAAACTCGTCCGTCTTTCTGTACATAGGATGCCGTAGTACATACTAAATGTCCTCCCCGGGTGTGGCTTTGTGCTTATGTTTGTCTTTTGTCGCATCTACCGTGTGCTTTCAAGAGGGCCTCTCGTCTCGATGGATTCTGATCCCTGTGAGCCTAAGCGCAGCCCTGTTAAATGTCGCAGCAGAGCATCGGAATGAGGAGCGTGGTCAAGGAAACGTGTCACATGTTATGTATGTCACGTGTCATGCAAATGTAAAAATAAGCTCCGTCATTCCACCTGCCAACACCACGACATGATTATGGGATACGCCGTAATTGGGAACGCCGTATTAATTTTGAGCACCTGGGAGCTCTTTAACGTGCACGGAATTCATAGTACACGGGCATGTTGGAATTTCGCCCCTGTCGAACTGTGTCCACCGCGGCTAGGATTTGATCCCGCGCCCTCGTACTTAGCAGCGTAACGCTGAAGACACTACGCCAAAATGGCGGTTCTCTTTAAATAAAAAAAGGAAAAAAAGATACTGAGTTACGTCAGACGTCTTGTGAATACAAGCCTTTTTTTCGTTTGTCATATATAGATATTTTTAATATACCGTGTAGGCCTCATTTTGTAACGGGCGGAACAATAAAAAAAAGCTCTCACGAGCTTAGACCTACGTGCGCGCTAAAAAATTTCGGGTGGTCAAAATTAATGTCGCGCTTTCCATACCACGGCATCTCTCACCACCCACTGTGCAATTTCGGGGTGTTAAATCTCACAATTTCTTTTTTCTTGCAAAATCAGCAAGAGAATAAATCTGGGCGCGCGCAGAATCATCCAGTCAACACCACTGATACGTGGGGATCGAGAATCACGATCTGTACAGACCCCCAAGCATCGGCAAAGACAAAAAAAGTAATAATAATAATAATAATAATAATAATAATAATAATAATAATAATAATAATAATAATAATAATAATAATAATAATAATAATAATAATAATAATAATAATAATAATAATAATAATAATAAAAGGCGCGTGCCGAGATCGCGAATTGAGGGCCAGAAAGTGCTGGCCTACTCCTCGGTGCACGTGCGAGCATTTATATACGCGTTTGTTCTCCCCAGTGCTCGACCGGAGTAACTCGAGTGTGCGTCCGCGTTCGCGACGGGGATTACGCGGGATTCGTTTAGGGCCGCGCGCGGGGCCGGCTACTAATTCCGAGCGCGGCGGATATCTTAGCGACCGGCGGATATGATTCCGTTCCTTGTACAAGCGGGACGATGTTGATCTTCGCTTCCTGCCCGTGTGGCGCTATCTCCGACGTCTTCCGGAGTCTGCGATGCGGCGGAAGCTGCTATAGGGCTTGCTCGCACACGTACCTTTGGAAAGTTGTAGACGAGGCGACGAGCTGCGATGACGTTTTTCTCGCCTTCGCTTGTTTGCCGAAGGAAATGTCGACAGAAAACTATGCGGGAAGAGGTGCTATCAAATAAATTGGAGAAAAGGAATTGTTTTACTGATGTTTACCTGTTTTGAACGTCTGGGCGTGCTGCCCCGTGCCCGTATAGAGTATTTTGATTCTTATATTTAGCCGAGATGATTCACTGACGACCGCTAGCGGAACACGCGCAAAGAAACTAGAAATTTCATAAAAGAAAATGTATATTAGCATGATCGCAGGTTGGGACGGGGGGGGGGGGGGAGGGAGGAGAAATTACAAAGCTCTTGGGCGTTGCGGTTCTCATGAGGGTAGCATTTAAGAAAGTTAGGCTTACGCTAGGGGGGAGGGGGGGGGGGCTTATACAGATGCCTTGCTTGCACAACAAGCAAGACAACCCCTGCTGAGTCAGCCAGACGAAGTCTTTTGAAACTATTGTCTGGGCGCGGTGTCATCTGATTGTTGAAGGTGGTGCACGTGTTCCCTTCATCATCCATTTCTTGGGCTTCGGTGGTGAAAGCTAAAGTTAATTGAGCCCCAGCACTTAGCACAACACCGTAATACAGCGTACTAACGAGCCAGGTACAACAGGTATGAATTTTTTGTTGCTTATGTCAGTGAAAATAGTGCACATCTATATCATCCACTTCCATGGTTCACGTACTTCACTTTCGCGACACATAGGCGCTTTAAAAAGCATTCAGCCGTAAGCCCCTATCTACTTCACTGATATCACGCCGCTTGGGCCCACACTTAGGTAGATGGGTATTCCAGCCGCGCAATTTTATTCGAAGCAGGCTCTCTAAAATGATAACCGCGTTTAAACTCCCGTCTATTATATTCAGTGCACCACCGCATCCATTTACCACGCTCCAGCTTCTATTATTGTTCTGGCAACAGTTTGAACCATGTCCTTTGTGTGCTTGAAGGCGGAGAAGCAAAGAAAGACCAGTTTATTTTACAAGTAACTTCCGAGGAGCATTACCTAGACGTCGTTCGCAGAGTAGTTGCGCAGACCTCATCTTCGCATTTTAATGTTGCAGTTGCGTTGACCGAAAGCGCTGGCTCGGTGGAAAAAAAAGAACTATTTTCCAGCTCTAGGTGTGTGCCTGGCAGACATTCTTAGCGCATCACCGGTGGTGTTCTATGCTCCCATCTTTTTTGTGTGTGTCGGCTCTCGCTTCAGAAATCGCGCCGCTTGCCCTCCTCTTCGACAGCGAACACCCACTGTCTAGTTGGTCAAGCGATTATTTTGCGCTTGTCTGCCGTCAGGCGTGAGCCGCTTGGACAGAAGCTTAGGAAATGCGGCGATATCAAATGTGGTGCCCTACTGCCAACTGGAATCGGCTCTTAGATTACATAAACTAGAGGCAACTCATGTAAAGAATTCTCCGCAGTCGAATTAAAATAGCAGGACCTGAGGTTGTCATCTATTAAGAAATACTGAAGGACAGCAAAGAGAACGACCAGCTTGCGATGTTATAGGATAATATCAAAAGGAGAAAAAGTAATTGTTGCGTAGTGCGTGTGATGAATAATGGAGCAACAAACGGCAAGTGTAGGAAATCGAATTTCGAGTGAGGTGGAGTCACGAGGTTATACAATTTGCCGTAAGAGGCCAGTGCGGTTAGCCCTCGATGATTATATTGAACTCCACTAGGACAGACGCCCATCGTCTCGCGGAGTTCAGCATTAAACTTGTGTTGTTGTCGAAGCGACATTCGTGCTGATGGAACCCAGTTTGTGAATATCAAGGAAGTGCTAGGCTCGAGGTCACCTTGTGTACTCGCCCACATATCGTGCTCGTAGAGAGAGAGAGAGAGAGAAAGCAAGAAAAGTCAGGCATGTCAACCAGGCACACGTTTGGTTTGCTACCCTGGGCTGGTGGAAAGAAATAAAGGGCCGAAAAGAGGGAAGAAACGGAAAAGAGAGAGCGCTGGTTGTGAGCGAAATTGAATAGCATTCACAAAGTCTATAAACGGTCGCAGAGACCTGTAGACTTGAGGGACCGTAGTGAGGCTCTCGTTGCTTTTAGTGCCACCTGTGCGCACGGCCATCGTTCAAGGATCTCAGCTCCTGAAAAGGTCTCGAGTATGGACAGTTTAACGCTGTCAGGAGAGGGGGACACTGGAAGCCGTGACGGAAACAAAGGCACGCGTGATGTTCAATATATTCTTCGGTCTCACAGGAGTTGCCCATAGGTCCATCACATGTTACAATGCGGAACGAAAGAGCTTTTGTAAATCCTCGTAGGCTCTTGCATCTAGAAGACAGCATGTTACACAGTACTAAAGACTTCAATAAAATACCAGCGCAAGAAAGATGAGCTTTCAAACTTAAAATTTGTTGCACTAAAATAGTCGACCTCTTGAATAGGATGTTGTTGAGCCTCTTTGCTCTTGAGCAGTTTCATTTCTTGTGCAAGCAGTTACACTTTTTCTTAGTAAAGCCGGTTTCATAGGCGCATTAAGTGACTTATGCCCTGGTCCGCCAGCCACAAGTAGTTGTGCAAGCAACGACGCTTTTAAATAGTACAATCATAGCATCACATTTGATTTGGCCCCTTAACTTTGTGCGTTTTAATTCAGTTCTGGCGTTAGTTTCAACGTTTATGTGGAATAAGTTGGCAGATTTTTTTAACAATTTTGATAATTTGCATATGCGAGGAAAAGTAACGTTGGTTCGCACGTATAATACCTGCACAGTTCTTTTCTTCTATGCCTCGAAATACATTCGTAAAGGAGTTATAAATCCTATGATACAAAACTGTGCTTCATGTTTAGTGATCTTGTAAATTTGTTTATTTCTCCGTTTTCTGACAATCCGACCTGTGAGCACTGCGAGAAAGAGAAAAAGGTTGGTCATAAGACGGCCCGAGGTTACTCTGTGTCTGGTGACCCTAATAAAAACGCGCCGAATAATGCGCCGGCGTCAGAACAAAGGTCGACACCTCCTTTTAATTACCCAGTCTTGCGCTACCTTCAAAGGCAAGTAATAAAAGGAGTAAATGCGGCGAATATTCTGAACTATTCGGATAGAAAAAAAAGACCCACATCCGTGAACATTGCCCAGTTTACGAAGTCGCATAATAGTTATATTTGACCTGCTGTTTTGATTATGAATAAGCTAAGTGGTTGCTATATATATATATCATCCCTATAGAAGCCAACACAGAAAAACACCAAGGACAACGTTGGGGACATTACTTGTAGCTGCTGATTGAATCAAAGAAATTATAAATTATAGGAAATGAAAGTGGATGAAAAAGCAGCTGGCCACATGTGGGATACGAACCCACGTCTTCGCATTACACTTGTGATGATCTTGCGAAATAAGCTACCGCAGTACCGTTTTCCCATCCACTTTCTGGCGTATTTATGTTTTGCTACCAGAACTGCCCCTGGGAATGTCAGTCAGCGCCACCACTCACAAACCTTGGCCGACCTTCGTCCATTACTTTACGAGGGTCCCGAATCCGGCAACATTGATACCTTCAGGTAGCATGAGTGGGTTTACTGACCACTTGCTGTCACCCAAATAGATCACGTACTCGTAACGCCTGTGTCGGAAAGGATGTTCTACATCCGCTGCCAAGGTTTCTGAGTGGTAGCGCTGGCTAACACTCCCAAGGTTAATTCTAATAGTAAAACATAAATATCCCAGAATGTGGACGGGAAAACGGCACCGCGGTAGCCTAACTGGTAAGGGCACCCCATATCCCACTTGCGGTCAGTTATTTTGCATCCATTTTCATTAACATTAATTCATGATTTCTTAAATTCTATTAGTGAGTATAGAGGTAATTTCTTATATGTTGTCCTCGGTGTTTTTATTTGTTGTCTTCTTATGATATTAATCAGAATCGGGCCGCTCAGTTTCCTTTCTTTGCGTTAACACACACAAGCACGCACGCACACGCACATTTGCTAACACATTTGTTAATTTGTTAACAAAACTTCGTTTCATGCACTGAAGCACGCAACTAACTAGAACGCCAACGCATTGCCCTGCTAAGTTCAGGAATTCATGTCTCGAAACTGGTGTCGTCCTGAGAATTCGTTCCAAGTGGATCCGCCTTGCGAACTCCCCGAGTACAATTTGTAAATTGCAATGTGGGTCATTAGATAATTATCTAAAAATTTATTATTTAATTCTTGATTTTGATCTTGAATTATTGATCTTGCATATCAATTTTTGTGCAAGTAATGTCCGCCGCTTCGAGTAGACCAGCTCATAAACTAGAATTGAGCTATCTGCCACAGGCAACCCTTAAAAAACTTTGAAAGTGTTCTCCTGGCTCAAAACACGCGAGAACGCCTGGTCAGGTATACAATGACATCACCAAGCACTACTAGCTAGGCAGGCGGTTGCTGCCCCCACCTCACCCCATGCTGAAACGTCGCCAGGCAGTGTTGGGAACTCAGCGCTGACGCCCGTTGTTGCACTTGGGTCGCAAGTCCCAAGGGTAGCGTTGGCCTGGCGGCCTGGGGCACAACTGGAAGCATCCGAAGGTCCCGGCAAAGCATGAGTCGACAGGTAACAGAACAACTTGTTTATTCTAGCATCGCAAAGAGTGGGCGGTCAGGTCGACCGAAGTAGAGAGACGGGAGTGCACGTTACTCAACAGAAGAAATCGGAGCCTCTCTTGGCGTCCGGGGGCAGCTGCTTTTATACTCTCGCAGTTGAGGGCAAGAAGGAACGCCCCTAAAGACGCGCACGTGACTGTGCCGCTCGGCCACGTTGCGATGAGAAGGTGGCGCAGCCGTCGGGCCGGCGCCGCTCGGGCACGTTGGGATGAGAAGGTGGCGCATCCACCGGGCCGGCGCCGCTCGGGCACGTTGGGATGAGTAGGTGGCGCATCCACCGGGCCGGCGCCGCTCGGGCACGTTGGGACGCGTAGGTGACGCATCCGCCGGGCCGGCGCCGATCAGACCTCCTCGCTTCAAAGTTGGGGGAGCTCCTCTCCCCGGCTGCCGCGCTTCGACAAGCGTGGGCACCAACATGCACACACACACACACACACGCACACGAAGACACGTGTCATTGGAACATGCCTGGACGCGCTTGGCGGGGAGGCGTAGCGGCGGCGCCGAACGGGCCAAAATGTCTGCCGCTTTGAACGAAGCCCCAGCGTCCGTTGCATCCGCGCCGGCTATACCGCGCATCGTAGGCGAAACGTAACAGCAGTCATCTGGCGACAATTGCAAACACAAACATTCCCCAGTCCGGTGCGATTGCAGCCCATTTTTCCCCGCGCAATACCCCACTGCTCTTTGCAAATTATGTCAGGAAACTAGAGCGACGCTGTCGCACATGTCGGAGTGTCGTGTTACATCAGCTACACTGGCAGTAGCTCCGGAGGCTCTTGCATCGAAGTGGGCCGCCACTCTGCGCAGCTCCAACCTCAAGACACAAGCCTGGGCTGTCCAGCAAGCCCGAGAGACGGCGACGAGGCAAGGCGTCGAAGTCACCTCATGGGAGACCTGAGCCCGGGTTGTCAAATTTATATATATATATATATATATATATATATATATATACGCGTGTGTGTGTGTGTGTGTGTGTGTGTGTGTGTGTGTGTGTGTGTGTCGCACTATTTTAGCCCCACCTTCTTGCCTCAATACAGTTAATAATCCTTGATAAAGTTCCAGCTTCTCGCGTTTCTGTTCGTAGGCCTTCAGCTTTCGCGTTCACTTTTGTTCTGATATGTTTCTATTTTTGCACAGTATAGAAATCGGCGTCCTTTACAGGCAGCCGCTTTCATAACTGCCAAGAGGTCTACGTAAACCCTCTAAACCAATGACAGTCGGTTTCTGGCAACAGCTGGGGAACGTCTTTTGTGAGTCACAGTTTCCTCGATCTCTCAAACTAGATACAGTTAGACTAACTTAATAAGTTACAGTAATAAGGTGTGATATTCAGTAAAGGAATGGGGAGGGGGGAGGAACTGAGAGAGCGGGGGGCACCTCAATATTCTAACAATGCACGTTCGACGAAGTTTCCCGCTTTCAGAGAAGGTCGGATACCCCGTTACGAAACGGGATCTTGAACTGCTTTCATCGGTTAACGGGTTAGATCACGTAGAAGTTTCGTGATGCGACTGAGGATTCATTTGGGTCTCGCTAAGCGCAAGCGGACTGAAACGTCTTATTGAAAAGATTAAGTAGTCAGACTTGCTTATTATAATACGTTGCGCCAGTAATGCAGTTCACAGCTATGTTGCCTTTCTAAACATTGGATCAAGGGCAGACTGTTGCCAGCTGCTCGGGCTAGGAGTCACCGTGATGAAAGCAGACGCTATTCATCATTAATGTTCGCTGACGCATTCCTGGTGGCCATGCATGTATACGTGATCGTTTGCGCTGCATATATTCCAACAACTTGGTGTTATTTCTCGGTGAATACGAAACACGTTACTGAAGAATTGTGTGGAAAAAGCTCACCTTTTTTTTTTTTTTGCCATATCTTCTGCACGATCTGAAGCGTTCTTTTCGTTGCGGAGCAATGGCGATGCGCTATGCAACACCTGCTTTCTTGTTTATAATGCGAGAATGAGAAAAACGACTCTGTTCTGAATACAAAGGTAATTCGGTTGCTACTTTGATCCTATGCAATGGAATAAACCCTAGCAATGTTTTGAAAGTTTCTGCTAATGCTGCCATGATGTTCTGTGCGAGGATTGTGCCATTTTATTAAAAAAAAGAAGATTGAGCATCCACCAACCTGTTATCAAATCCTTGCACGGTGATGTTGTTGCTCCAAATAATTATTTTTTTTATTTTTCTTTCTCGCGAGCAAGTTTCGCATTCATTACTTATTTTGGTTAAAACTGAGAGTGCGCGGCATCGAAATATTTCTTTTTGAATGCTTGCATTTCGCTTTCTCGCACCATGGTCTCGATACTAGCCTGAAGTTTTCTAGCAGAACATAGGTATTGGTTAACTATTACTGCTGCGAAAGCATATTAATATTCTTTTAAATTTTGCTTCCTCGGTAAAGGGCAATAACGTTAGCGCACTCCATTCTTGTTTACTTTGTTTTGCGAAATTATGCCATCTTCTCAGCGGAGCACTTTGGTTTGGTTCTAATTCACTTAAAGCTATCTATTAAATAGTTCATAGAACTTCACAGAATAACATAGGTAATAGCTAATAAAGTATATGCATGTCCATAATAAAGTATAGTACATGTCCACGCAAAAGCAAAAGGAAATTGCCACGGGAGATGTGCTTTATTTTATTAACTGCGAAGACAAAGCACTTCTTACCCAAAACTTCCTGCTTGGTTAGAAGAACTCGAACTTTCAGGGTTTTGTTAACTGGCGACTGGAAATATAAATGTAGCCCATTAACAGAAATACTGTTGAGATCGGCAACTGGCTTAATCATAGTTTCGTATTGTTCGAAGGAGCAGTGTTTTATCCTATTCATTCCCAATCCGGCCATCCCATCGCGTCACATTAACAACCTCTGGAGGAAATAAATTGCCCAAAGCGTCTGCGCGCCTTCTTTATATTCGCCTTGAATCTTTTCATGCAAGCGAAGTGGTAAGCTCTATTATATCGCCGGCTCTTTGCTCCACCTGCATTTCCTACGCTGAAGCTCCCGCGTAAACTCCATCCCTAGTACACGCACACCGGTACTAGGCGTATTAAAGTGCGCTGCGGCGTTCTGGTTTTTTCCCAAAAACTTCATAATGTTTCCTAGGTGTGTTTAGTAGAGGTCAATATTCATTCTTCAGCTTCGTAAGCTAAAAAAAAATATATTGTCAAGAGCGCGAAGCCTTTACCTAATTAGTCGTCAGACCTGTATAATAGAGACTTTAGCTTCGCGTTATACGTCATGCAACCACGATACGTTACTCCTTTTGCGCATGCGCTGCATCTCTGTGGAACCACGGTAGGCATGCGAGTGTAGAGAAAGAAGCTCTTTAATGAAAACTTTCAATGGTGCTCACCAGAGGTAGTAGCCACTATAGCAAAACTGGATGATTGGATCAATCCGCAGGGCTGAGATTCGAGATCGTCGCCTGGCGCCCTACGAGTTTGCAAGATAGCGGCATCGTCAGAATGATATAACGGTTTTTTTTCTCCATCCCTTCTCCACTTGGACCTATGAACTATGTTGTTTGGAAATAATGTGCTTTATTCCTTCATTCATTGAAAACTGCAGAGGTTTGTCAGATTCAGAAACGTATTTTGCATACCGTCATCACGTTTTGAGTTAGAACGTGGAATCACAATAATGATGCAGTAAAGAAATAGGCATTTACGGTGTTCTATACATTGCCGACGCATCACCAAAATTTATGCTGTGGCGCCAACTGGTAGATGAAAAATCGAGGCATTTTCCCGGCTGTCTAAGCCTAGCTGAATCAGGATATGCAGCTGATATCTAAGGCAAAAAAAAAAAACATTTGCTAATCGGTTGCCTTTAGTATGAGATGAGACTAACTGATGACTGAATTTAAGATTTGTTTGCTGATGCAACGGCGGAGAGCAAGCAGCAAGGATAAAATCGGATCGAAGAGGGTCAGTCCCTTGCTGGCGCTTTTGCTCTGCCAGGTTATTACGCAATCACTGTGAACTGCTGCTGCTGCTGCTGTCAGTAGTATGACACGTGGTTGCGCAGTGTGTACAACGTATCACAGTAACGTATGTGACATATTGCCGAAAAGATAAACAGCTCTAGCTATACTTTTAAAAACTAGAATGTTTCATGCGCCAGAACAAAGCCCCGTTCATAGATTTACGTTGGTGGCGTCCGTTGTTTTAATTACTGATTGGATATTTCCAGATGCGCTTGACAATCAGTATCTCAGTGAACAACAGAGTGACACATATTCATGAAAGTTGCACTTCATGCGTGTTCGGCGTGGCGAGCAATCCACCCGAGGTTTAATATCTGACTTTTAATCAATAAGAACATTTTGAAGGCTATTCGCTGAGCTATACTGATACGGCACTGCTCTGACAAGCCTTCAGAACATTTTCATGTTTGAATATTTGACTTTTTTCTGTCTTCTTTTTTTTACTTTTTTTTGCGAGTGAGAACAGAATATAGCGATATACAAAAATTTGGCGGCGTGGTGAATGTTGGCGAGCGAAATTCTTTAAAAGTAGCCATTCTTCTATGTGGCATAAGCCAGCAACTCGCCTCACGGAACGAAAAATGCCTGTCCAGAACTTGCGTTCTCGTTCAACATTCAGAATTACTTAAACTTGAAAACAGCTTGTGCTTCTTTTGTTAGTACTGCGTACATTCCGTGCTCTATTTGCGAGTGTTGTAGCACGTCGAAACCCGTTTTCTCCAGAAAAACCGGAAGCCACGGTTTTTTTAGCTAACCTCCGGAAGAAGGCTTCCTTTCGAAGCAGAGAGCCCATCTGCCGCCAGTATTACAGGAGTTCAGTGGATTTGCACGGCGACAGATAAACAGCAGGAAGAAGGACGTGGACTTGGAAAAGATATAGACGTAACAAACGCTCTATACTCTACCGTATACTTGAGCCAAACTTTAAAATTAAGTAAATGCCACGTAGCTGGACCAAACAAAGGCAATGTTGTTTGCCGTCGTTTTGCATTGCGCCTAATCACATAATTAGTCCTAATTATTTTTGTCAACTTTATGATATTGTAATTAGATGAAAAGCGTCTATGAGAAAATTCTACAGCAACCTGAAAAAAACCCCGATACAGCTTTCTTTTGCTCAATACGTGCTACACAAAATTGTTTTACCGAGTGTGGGAAAAGACCGCGAGTGCACGCAAGTGCCTCGAACGGCTAGTCGCGCGGATTTTCTAAGTCCAGGTCCTTCTTTGCGCTTTCCAGCTCTCACCGTGCGGCTTTACCAACCCGCTCAATTTGCCGCATTTGCTGGAGTTTTACTAACAATGCCTCATTAATCGTGCTTTACTATGCAGCATGACCCGAGCTACTTACTCATACTTTTTTAGAGATTCCACTTTCGTCTGACTACTCGACCTCACATTTCCTTAGCGTTCAGTCAGTCCGATACTTACTCGGCTTGATGTCAAATAAATAATTGGTCGGGTTTTACGTCCCAAAGGAAGGTAAAAAATAAACAACTCTAGCTATACTTTCAAAAAATAGAGTGTTCCATGCGCTAGAACAAAGCCCCTACATAGTTTTGCGTTGGCGGCGTCGCATTGTTCCACTTACTGATTGGATATTTCCAGGACACCAGCCATCTACGGATTTCCTTTCAAATAAGAGTTGCTCGAAAGAAGCGTTGACTCTTAGTGTTGTGCATTTGTTTTCTTTTTTTACGCATTATTTAATGGAATCATTTCTATTTATCTTTGATACGATATTATCAATTTTGCGAAAGGTGGTAGCAGTCACCAGTAAACAGCTGCAACAACTTCTTTGTTTATTTTATCTCAATAAAAGAGAGATAGACGTCGTAATACGGTGCTCCAGGAAAACTTTCACCACCCGAGGTCTTTTTTAATGTGAACGTAAATCCAAGTACACAATGGTTTTCGCATTTCGCACCGATTAAGATACCGCTGCAGCGACCGGAATTTGACCCCGTGATCTCATTATCATCGGCGGAACACCGCAGCCATGCACTAAATTACCGCGGGGGGTCCTCGTTTGCTGACATTTTCATACCCAATAATAATTATGACCCACTTTTCATAGATGCTCCGTGTCTCAACAAATAATTTTCGTATGTGCTCAACACGTTTACGTTATATGTATAATTGTAGCGTTGACGCCCTTCTTAAGAAACAACTGTTTACTGTGTCGAAGGTTCGGCCGGAGACTGAAGCGTGGACACAATAGACAGTCGTTTCTTAAGAAGACCGCCAGCCTTTCAATTATAACGTTGCAGCAACCACGGATACCTCTACCTTGAAGTCACGTGTGTGTGTGACGATCTACAGATGGCCCGTAAGCCCATCTACGGGCCGCCATGTTTGTCTCCGTCCGCAGCCTCCTGCTCGCGTCATACAAGTCGACAGGACGTGGCAGCCTCCTCATCAGCCGCATATTATACATGGAAGTCTTCCAAGCCACGCTGTCAACCTCAAGCGCACAGCTCCCCCACCGACATCGACTAGCATCATGACAGCATCACCGCAAGCCTTGAACATATCCAAGTACACCGTATCAGCGGGCGATGGGCCCGTGGAAGACTGGTTTCGCCTCTTCGAGCTCCATGCATCCTCTGCATCATGGTGAGAACGGGACACGGTCGCCACCTTCAATGAATACGTCACCAGTGAGGCATATCGCTTCTACCTAGTGCGCATCTTTGAAAATAACGAATCGTGGGGAAAAAATTAAGGAAGAGATGATCAGTCAATTTCAAGTATACGCCGCAGATCCCTCCATTATCCACCAGCTAGATATAATTCAACTGGGTCGCCACAGTCACACGCAGGTTTCACATAATGATCCTCATCAGTGGCGAACAAGGCCCCGCATGAGGATATCGTGGATAACTTTCCTCCCGAGAAGACGGCGGACAAACGCATTCCTTGCATAATGATTACGACCGCAGAACCATCCTCACCAGCTACGCTCTCGACACGGAGCAACAATCATGTCACTGAACCACCTGACGCGTTCACACCGCTGCTTGTACGGGCGGCCCACCACCAGTTAACTAGTCACGTGACACTTCCTAGGCTATCAAACGACGCTGCATCTCAAGCGCAACAATTACTTATTCTTATGAATTGAAGCCGACTTGCTGTCTGACTTTAGGTCAGAAGGAAACCGCCACCAACGAGTGCTCTTCTTAGACGGAAGGCAATGCAATTTCAGCAGCAACGGATGAACCACGTACATTAGGAAACCCAATCACTTCGCCACTTACAAACTTTCTTCATCGTGCAACGCCCAAACGAGGCTCTGCCTCTGCAGAAGCGTCGCAGCCACCAAGCGTCGCACTCTGCCATATGACAGCAGCCTCAGACCAGCCTCCCATGAAGCCTGGCAGCATGCTTTTGACATCAGACAAGCTTCTTAAAAGCGAGCAGTGTACCGGATGCCCACAGATAACCACGTAAATTTGCAAAACAAATCAAAAACCAATTTTGATGGAAAAACTACCTCAACAACTCCCGCAACAACATAAAAAATATCAATATCAACTCCATCACCAACTTAGTGGCCACGATGCCGACAGCTTCGACACAAAAGACAACGAAGAGCATCGCCGAAAACACAGATGCGACTAAAAAGACGTGAATGCGCAAACCAACAAAACCCAAGGCGAAACCAAGTACGCTGTTTACCAAGAGAGAGGGGGGATATAAGGAAGGCAGGGGTGTTAACCAGTCAAGAGTCTGGTTGGCTACCCTACGCTGGTGGAAGGGAGAAGGGGAAGGGAGTAGGGGGAGAGAGAGAGAGAATATATAGATACGTGCCCAGACAGACATTTAGACAAAGCCGCTCGTGCGAACCAGACGTTCTGAGAAAGCACAAAAGTGCCTTCACTGCTTTCTGAGCCGATGATCGGTGGAGACGGTGCTCTAGTATTGTTTGTTCACTCAGAATCATCTAATTTCCTCTATATGTTGGACAAAGATTGTCTTTGTGCTGGAAATTGAGGACAGTGGCACAATAAGTGGTCAATGTTCTCCTCGCACCCGCAAACATCACATGCAGGAATATCAGTCATTCCAATTAGTGCTTAGTAAGCTTTCGTGGAGGCAACTCCCAGCCACAACCAACACAGAAAAGACACTTCGCCTTGCTGCAGGCTGGCCAATAGTCTGAGTTGCAGTGAAGGGTTTAGTCTGTGCAGTCTGGTGAGCCTTGTATGTGCGGTATTCCACTCTGTTAAGGAGAGCGTGCGTGCTAGAAGGAGAAGTTGTTTCACAGCATCGGCCCTTGAAAGAGGAATGGGGACGCAGCGGTTTTCTTTATTTGACGTCTGAGCTGTGTTATCTGCGTCATCTTTTCCAACGGTACTGCAATGACATGATATACATTGAAAGGAGATATCATGGCCTTTTTCTCTCAAGCGATGGGCAAATTCCACGATTTCGCACGTGAGCCGATCGTGAGTTCCATGTCGGAGAAACGATTGTACACATTACAAGGCCAGCCTTGAATCGCAGAAGACTGCCCATTTCGAGGACTTTCAGCTTTAATCACCTGAAGCGCATAGCGGAGAGCCGCGAGCTCTGCAGCTGTAGACGTAGTAACATTGCAAGTCTTGAACCACTGGAATATTTCGAGTGTTGTAACTACAGCGCCATCGGAACTGGTTGATGCAGTTGATCCATCAGTATAGTCGTGTCTGCAGTCGCTGTATTTCTCGTACAAGAGAAGTAAAGTAAGTTGCTTGAGTGCTCATGATGGCAAGTCCGACTTTATCTTAATCCAGGGATTGTAAGGTGTACTTTAGTACGGCTCACGCACCATGAAGGAATTGATCGTCTTGCCGCAAGTGCTTAGCCTGACCTGAGAGAGGCCTGGTGCGCGAAGACAGTTGCACTGAATGTCGTATGGTAGCTGCGTATGTACATAGGACCGATGTTGTCTCGTTATCCTGGACTCATGTAAAAAAGTTTTACTTAAGTAGTCAATTAAAGTTAACGAATGTATTAAGCAAAAACATTATGCGGCGATATTTTCCTCTGAGCGAACTAGTTGTATTTCGACGTTATAACAGATGATGCTTGTTTGCACAGCCTATTGATTGTTCGAAGTTGTTTGTTTTCCTTGTTAAAAAAATGTATTCGTGTAGTGCCATGGACATGTCCTAAAATGTGTAAGAAACACTTTTTAGGTAATACCCGCATTTAAAGGTAACGACATGAGGTACCCTCTCAACAGGTCATGATAAGCGAACCACTCGGCCCCGTATTGTATCGGACAAATTGCGGGAACATCGAAATCACCTACCCCCTGGAAAAAGAAGCAAAAAAGTAAGACGGGTGTCTAAGTGGCAATTTTCTCTGCGTAGGTCGTACCACTCGAGGTATTGAGGGGAGGTAAACGAGCAGGCAATCTCCACAGGGCGGTGCGATTGGCGTTGTCGTGGGGGGCGGGGGGGGCGAAGGCGGGGGCGGATTTCATCAAGTGCGCGCGGAGCAGCTGCCTTCCTCGACCACGCGCCGCTTAGAACTGTTCGAGACAGGCGCGGTGGCGTAACCGCGATATTAATGTTGCCCTCCCCTGATAGGCAGTTTCACCTCTCGTGTAAGGATGCCGCACAGTGATCAGAGCAAAACCGAAACAAAATGGCCGTCGGTGAGAGGAAGAGCTATTTCATTTTCTCGGGAAAGCAATAGCTGTCACCTTCTCTCTGAGTGAGTCCGTACCAACCTCGTAGGAAGCAAGCTTTCTTCGCGGGCTTCTCGGTTCACCTCTAAGGTAAGCCTAAGAGTCACCCTGAAAGTTCGCTTTCACCAAAATACCTTGTTTGGGACGCTACGCAGCTGGATTGCCTGCGCCTGTGCCGGCACCGTCGTTGTGGCCGTGTGGGTATCGTGCAGGAAATTACGTAACTTTAGTGCCAGTTCTAGCAAAGAAAAAAAAAAGACCTTTCTTGTAGGTTGTTGTAGGTTTCTGTTAGCAGAACAACATTAAAAATAATGTGCATGGCAGAGTTAAGGCTTCGGCAGTGATGAAAAACACCTGCGTTTGTCACCTTTTCGGAGCATTTACGCTGGAGTCGCCGAGCATGTTTACGTGTGTGTGCGTGTGTGCGTGTGTGCGTGCGTGCGTGCGTGCGTGCGTGCGTGCGTGCGTGCGCGCGCGCTCGTGTGTGTGTGTGTGGGTGCATTCATTACTGTGTGGCCATGCTTTATTGCTTTTCTTGGTTGATGTTCATAGATTATTAACCGTTTATTAATTAATTTTGCTTCATTGTTGGATTTCGCACTGTTGATGTTCTATAATCATTTTATTCCGATTCAGTTATTGTAATGCTCGTACTTTCATGTGTATTTCAATATATAATTATTCTTCCTCATTTCTGTGTAATCTTGAACTACCAGACGTTTGACTAGTTACTCCTAATATGTTGATTTGTATTTTCCCACTGTTCTTACCTTCGTTCCTAATTGTATATTCTACATTCGAACCCGGGCCCGCTGCTCGGGAGTGAGCTACTCTACCACTGTGCCACGCCAGCACTTGGTAGCTTGCAGCGGAAACATGCCCTATAAACGCATCCTAGAGCGCGAGGAGACACGCGATGTGACTTGCGTGCCACATTACAGTGGCATATTATTACACCAGTAGGCGCTCGGACAGCCCTTTCCTCACTGAGCGATTAGATGATATATGGCAACAAAGAAACTTAGTGTTATGTATCAAGTTCCTATATTTGAACCCGCGCATTACGAGTTACCACCGCATCAAAAAAAAAATCGCATTTCCTTTTCATATCGATGATGACTGTGCTTGTATGTCGCACAGCCAAGGAGCGGGACGGGGTATGTTTGCGCTGAACATCATAGGCTACTGATTATGGAGAACTTCCTACCGAGCGCGCGTTTACGCTGTGTTATGTAGGTGGAACTCTGAGAAGCCGTGGAAAGGAGATTCAGACTAGTTTTGCCCACCTGGTATATTAGCCAAGTACGTTAACCTGTGCTCAGTCCTGTTGACTACCCTGCTTAAGGGAAAGCCAAAAGTTGAAGAAACGATGAAAATAACGAGAAAAAGTCTACAGTTGATGAGGACTGCCGTAGCCAAAGTAATGGAAATTCTCAGCGCTGCGCCACAAACGGCCATTCGGTGCGGTTGCCTTCAAGAAACGCAGCAAAGTTTTTGTGGTCTCCTGCGGACGTGATGCGCAAGACCGTGGTCCCCAGGCCTTGTTCCAGGAGAAAGCTATTTGGTGCAGCTGGTGTATAGAGTGGTGTGTAGGGTAAGCTTTTCATTTTGGCGGGCAGTAGCATGAAAGGTGTTCTGCGGTTTCTTCACCCAGTACAGGTATTTTCATCGGAGGTATCGGTTGTTCCTACCAAGTATGAGTATGAGTTGCATGAGTTGCTGAAAGCAATGACCAGCGTAAGCGATGAAGAATACTTATGCTGCAATTCGATGAAGACCAGGTAACAGGTGCAATTGCATGGGAGGGTCGGATGTATGCAAATGATGGTGCGTGAAATCATGTGTGAGCCATCTGTGGAATGTTATATGGGGTATGAAGTGCTCAGAGAACGTATTGTCGCAGCCGAACAATGAGGTTCAAGTCAGGCGACGGTGAAAAGCAGAACGAAGGTGCTGTCATTAAGCAAAAAGGTTTGATAGATGTGTCAATAACACGCGCTTTTATGTTAAAGCGTGTCTTTGTCCCAGTACCTGGCAGCGCTGAAGCGAAAACTTATATAACTTGTAGTTTCGTCTATATAACGCAAAGCGGCGACACAATACTTCTTACACTATAGGGGGCAATGAGTCTTTCACTGTTTTGTGCGGTATCGGCTGCAGCAAACATTTGCAGGTGCTCGCGAGTAATCTTCATAAGAGAAGGAAGAGAGAGAGGGAAACGTTTATTAAACGAAACAGTGTCCCGAGCGAGGCCGGGTATCACCCTAAGGTGGGAAGGCTCCTTAGTCCAGGAACCCTCTGGCTTGGACTGCCCTCTTGGCCTTGGCGACGAGTTGTCGTTGGTCTTCCACATTCCTGAGGGTTAGGTTGGCCTCCCACGTTTCGAATAGGTCGTTTGCTTCTATTGCTCGTTTTGCGTGCGTTTCTAGTTGCATTTCGCTGCCTTCCTGTCACGGGCATTCCAGGAGCAAGTGTGCCAGAGTGTCGGGTACGTTGCAAAGTTGGCAGAGGTAGCCGTGGAGCGTCGGGTAGAGGCGATGCGTTATCGTTCCGTGCGTGTACGTATTACTTTGCAGCCGTCTAAGGATCAGGCTTTCTTCTCTGTCGAGTTTAGGGTGCGGTGGAGGGTACACTCGATGCTCGAGCCTGTAATGTTGCAAGATGGCCGAATAGTTGGTGGGTACGGCCTCCGCCTCTTCTGTCACGGGTGGGGAGAGGTGAGCCCGGCTGACGTGCTCGCGGGCAGCGGCGTGGGCCGCTTCGTTCTCCTCTAGTCCCTCGTGTCCGGGTACCCACGTTACGCAGGTGTACGGGAGCGGAGTGCTTCGTCTTTTTAGTATCTTGAGTGCATCGGCCGAGATGCGGCCCCTCAAGCAGTTTCTGCAGGCGGCCTGTGAGTCGGTGAATATAACCACTGCGTCTGTGCATGTCGTGGTGGCGAGAGCGATTGCCGCTTCTTGAGCCGTTTCTGGGTTGCGTGCCTTGATGGTTGCCGATGCTAGCTCGGAGCCTTAGGAGTTTACGACGCTCAGAGCGTACGCGTTTCGATGCGGATACTTGGCCGCGTCAGTGTAGCGGGCATTCGGGTCATGCTTGAAGCTTCGTTTGATGGTGTTGGCTCTAGCCTGTCTTCTACTCTTGTGATATATGGGATGCATGTTGCGCGGGACACGTGCTATGCAAATGCACTCTCGAACGTCCGGTGGTATTCGCTCTTTCTTGTCCGTGTCTGCGACATACGTCTCGCTGTGGTTTAGGTGTCGGAGTACTGATCTCCCTGTGGGCGTGAGCTTGAGTCGTTCCAGCTGAGTGTTCTTGTGCGCTTCGGCTAGCTCTTGCCACGTGTTGTGGACGCCCATCTTAAGGAGACGTGATGTAGAGGCCATGGTGGGGAGTCCCAGAGCGACTTTGATTGCCTTCCTTATCATGATGTTCAGCTTTTCTATTTCAGCGTTCTTTAAAGCCAGGTATGGCGTGCCGTATGTGATGCCGCTGGTGAGGAGCGCTTGTATTATTCTTAGAGTGTCTTGCTCCTTGAGCCCGCTTCTTTGGCTTGACATCCTTTTGGCGAGGTGCGTTAGTTGCGAAAGGGTGCGTTCTAGTCTCGGTAGGCTGGCAGCTCCCGATCCGTCTTTGTGGATGTGGACTGCAAGTATTCGCATGGTGTCGACTTTCGGGATTGTTGTCCCGTTGAGTGTGATGCAGGGGTCGGGCTCTTCGTAGTTGGGTGGTCGGCCTCTCGTTCTTGCTTTCAGGACGAGGTGTTGAGACTTCTCTGGGGCGCAGCGGAGGCCGCAGTTTCGGAGATAGCTTTCGATGGTGTCGACGACTTCTTGTAAGCTACTTTCTTGCCTTCCAACGTTCGTAGCTCTGGTCCAGAGCGTGATGTAATCAGCATACATCGCGTGACGCAGATCTGGTATGGTCTCGATGAGTGGGGGTAGCTTGATTATAGCTACGTTAAAGAGTAGCGGTGAAATGACCTACCCTTGCGGGGTGCCTCTGTTTGGAAGTAGGAAGCTTTCACTGCGGATGTTGCAGATTCCAACTGTTGCCGTGTGGTCCATCAGAAAGTTTCTGATGTATGCGTAGGTCATAGTGCCACAGCCGGTGCCTTCGAGATTGTTGAGGAACGCGTCGTGGCTAACGTTATCAAAGGCTCCCTTGACGTTTATTGCCACTATGGAGTATTTGCTTCGGTTGTTTAGGTGATCTAGAAGGCCTTCTTTTAGTTGTAAGAGTACACCCTGCGTTGAGAGGGGCTGCCTGAAACCGAACATGGTGTCTTATAGGTGGTCGTTGTCTTCCAGGTAGTGGGTAAGGCGGTCGTGCACCATATGTTCGAAAAGCTTTCCCGCGCATGAAGTAAGGGAGATCGGGCGTAGGTTCTCCAAGCTATGAGATTTGTTGGCCTTGGGGATCATAGTGCTGTCCGAGTGTTTCCACACAGCAGGCAGTCCTCCTTTCTCCCAGCACTCATTGTAGTAACGGAGGAGAGCCTCGGTGGCCTGCTGCGGTAGGTTGCGTAGGTGCTTGTTAACGATCCTGTCTTTACCAGGACTAGTATTTCTAGTCAGCTTGTATAGGGCTACGTGGATTTTGGCCTGCGTGAAGGGTCGGTCGAGTTCTGCGTTCGGTTTTCCAGAGTATTCTTTGCTGCGAGTTGACGCGGTAGAGGGTGCGTCTCCGCATAGTTTCTTTTGTGGTTCTCGCAGGAGGTGTTCTTCTGATCCGGCGTGGTTGTGGATAAGACTGTGAAGATGTTGCTTCTGTTTCGTTTTGGTGGGTTCAGTGGTGGGTTCAGGTCCTCTTCGTGTTCAGAGTCCCCTGTAGCTTGTCACAAAAAGCGTGCCAGTTCTGCCTGACGCGGTGGTCCGCGTAGTCTTGAGCCTGCTTGGTAAGGAGAGCGATGCGTGTTTTTAGCTATCTGTTAAGCTTTTGTCGCTTCCATCTCTTTAGGAGGCCACTTCTTGCCTCCCAGAGATGTAGGAGGTGCGCGTCGACCGCGGGTGTATCGGCATCGAGTTGTATAATCTTGGTGTGACGTTCTGCTGTGTCTAATACATTTTTGAGCCACTCGTCAATGTCAGTTATCCTTGCTCCGGAATCTAGCTTCTCCCTGAAGGCTTTCCAATCAGTTAGCCATGCAATTCCGGTCTTGGTCTGTTTACGGGTGTGTGCTACATCTAATTGGAGGATATGGTGATCGCTACCTAAGGTGTCCTGGAGTCGACTCCACTCTGCCCAGGGGACGTCCGCAGTAAAGGTAAGATCGGGGTTTGTGTACCTGGAGACGCTGTTTTTAATTCATGTGGTCTGGAGAGGATAATTCCAGAGGGTGAGTCTGTGTTGCTGTGCGGCATCGTGCACTCTAGCACCCTTCTTTGTGGTGGTATGATAGCCCCATGCCGTGTGCGAGGCGTGGAAGTCTCCCACTATGACGAGTTGGTGTCCATTCGTAGATTTCCGGATTTCTCGTACAAAGTGATCGAAGTCCGGTAGCTGGTCGCGAGGCGGGCTGTACACGCTGGTCACGAATAGGCTTTTCTGCGTCTTTCGTTCCGGTAAAACCTCGATTAAGGTGTGTTCGGTCTGGGTGTTCTCTATGTCATGTTTTGGGCTGTGAGAGTTTTCTTCACCAGTATGGCAGCTCGTCGGGTTTGTGCATACGTGGCGTATCCTTGCAGTCGGACGTTCTGCGTGTTGGTTTCCTGTAGTGCTATGACGTCGGGTTGATTCAGCTTGACGAATTATTCTAGATTGGCGTGTCGAGGGCGGTATGAACGACAGTTATATTGCCATATGCGTATAGTTCAATGCTGGTTCTTTGCCTTGGGGTTAGGGATTGCCATCGTCGATGGATTCGAATTCGCGTCGGCGATCGCGAGTGGGCGAGACCGAGTGAGAGTCGCTGTGGCTGTTCGCCCGTGCCTTCTTCCGTGTCGTGGGGAGCGAATTGTCGAGCAGTGCCTTGGTGATGTAGTTGTTCTTTACATGCGCGATAAAATTGTTGAGCTGTGGTGCGATCCCATCTATTTTGGCGTTTAACGTGGCGATCTTCTTTTTGAAGGTAGCGGCTGTTTTTTCGACTGCTGATTGGACAACTTTTTCCATTGTGGCGTGAATGTTCTTCATAAAGGCTTCTTGAAATATCAGGCACCTTGCATGTACTATCTATAGCTTCAACGTCGGGCTTGGTCAACGTCGTTCCCGACGCTCTGTTTATGTTTTCGAGCTCCTGGCATTTTTGATGCAGCTTGTCTGTGAGTTCTTGCTGTTTGTGTTGACTGCGGAGTAGCTTGTCTATGAGATTTTGCTGGCTTTGCAATTGGCTGTGCTGATTTTGCAGTGGGCTCTGCTGGTTCTGCTGTTTGTTTTCTAGGACCCGTATGACTGCAGTTTGGGCCGATGCATCCAAGCTGCTCGCATCATCCGTGTTGCTCGAGCCGCTTACCGCGTCGGCGTAGCTCGCGCGCTTGACTGAGCGGGAGCGAGAGCGGGAACGTGAGCGCGAAGCACTTCGCAGTATTGGCTTGGAGCTGCTGCGTCTGGGGGAGCTGCTCGCACTGACACTGCTCGAGCTGGTGGCCGAGGTGCCCAGCTCCGGGAACTATTCAGTGCTGGAGCTCCAGCGGTTGTCTCTTTCTTGTAGTCTGTTAAGGCGCTGTTGCCGTATATTGTAGGGTGGAGGACTTGGCTTCAGTCTCTTCTTGCACTCTGTACTTGCAGTTTCGTGCGCTTCTCCGCAGAGCTTGCAGCTCGGTCTGCAGTCATGGTCTTGTGGTTGTCCAGTCTTGCCGCATTTGTAGCAAAAATCTGGGATCGGTTTCGGACAGACGTCTTGGCGGTGTCCCGTGCTGCCACAGGTGTGGCAGTACTGCACTGACTCGCGATATGGTCTGCAGCGGAAGTCTACGCTCATAAGAGAAGGAAAACAAAAATTTTAGTCAGCGATACTTCCAGTGCATATCGTCTTCGTTTGTACGTAGGGTGGTGTTGCTATAGGTAGTGGTGAGGCGGAGAGACACGACTCTTCAATCTTTCACTATGATATCCGGACTTTTGTTTTTTCGCCGTTGCCTTTGCTTATACTCTTTCACCTCGACGCTGGTTTGCGTACAAGCGGCAGAGCTCGACTTCGGCAAATAATTGTAAACGAGTGCTGAAGAGGCCAGACAATAAAGTATTATAGGCGCAATATTTGTTACCATGGCGTCAGCTGCTTCGCTCTTTGCCGTGACGTGTTTTATTTTCAGGAAATGTTACAATGGACCATTAAAAAAAAGAAACACTGATGATCCCTTATTACAATATTAGGTTTTTTCCCTTCGAAAAATAATATGAATAGTGCACCTGGCGATTTATTTATGCGACTGTGAGTGCATTCGTTGTGGAGGAGCCGTTTAATCGACAGATATGCTGAGCCACTTCGCTTGTCAAGGTCTGCCTGCCGAGGAGAAGCTGCTCAAGTGCCTAGCGTTTTTGCCACCTTTGAAACTGATGTTGAATTACTTCCGCTGAATACGTTTGTTTGTGTTTTCCAGAATTTCGGTTGTTGTTCTGGCTCTAAAGTATAGTGTGTTCCTAGCGCGTCCTTCTTTCTTTAATTTTTTCTTTTCTTTCTTTGTTTCTTCTTTTAATAAGCTGTGTAAATAACATTCACCTACGTTTGTGGCATCATTTACATGTGATTCGGCAAAAACCAAGAAAGTACTAGCTCAGAGGTAGAATCTTTGACGTAGTTCAAGTCCTCACCGAGCGCTACTTACGTTTTGTTTATATGTTTATAAAATTCTGACAAATCACGTTGAGATTCTAGGGAAAGAAACCGGCGCACATCACAACAACTAGTTGAGTGAGTCCAGAACAGATGTCGCTGTAAAATGGGTGCATGTGCCGCTTTAGTGCCACAGCTTTTTACAAGGTGCGCTAGCGGAAGTATCCAATAGCACGAAAAATACAAGCGCACCTATGGCCCAGGGATGCAATCCTTGCGTTCTTTATAAAGTGTGCTGATATGTCAGCCTTGCTAGACAAGATTATCTTATCGGGGAAAACAACAGCAAGCGAACATGCGTGATGTTCCCTCGCATTATGCTCCACGTCTTCCGAGTTAAACTTGTGCTGGTGCCGAAGGCATGCTTTCATACAGATCAATGGACCAAGAAGAGAAGGAAGGTGAAGGGACATCTGCAATAAAAACATTTTCTTGAAATGCGATGCACATATACGTATATGCAAACCAGAGTATTTGGTACCCACAGGTCAGCGACTTTAAGGAAGACACGGTTGAAAGCAAGCAGACGTCAAAGGAAGGAAAGACACATAAGATCAACCTGCACATGTTTTCTTGTGATCATTGAAGGTAGCTAATCCACTGCGCATGTGCAATAATGTGCTCTGCTTTGCTTATATATGCGCCGCGTCTTATCGAAATCTTCGTTAGAAATCCCTATTTCTGACCAGTTGTTACGTCTGCCTTCGTCATCTTGTATGTATGGTGAACTACTAAAAGTGTTCATTACCAACACACCCACTCATCTCATAGGGCCCAAGTATGCCAATTTTTTTTTTATGAGGCAGCGTCTATGTTATTTTATTTGTTATCGTTACTATTTCGTGCTATTGCCAATTAGTCGTCCCCAACCAGCGGACGCGATCCTCGGTATGGCCGCGTAGAACGGCTGCTCGTGCGTCGTGGAAGGCATTTTCCGGTCAGGAAACAGCGCGACAGAAACCTAAAATTCACAACGCTGCACATATAAGCGGTCACACGAGTGGTCAGAAGAAACGAAGAGTAAGTTTCCAAACAAGCTTCGCGCGATAGAAGCTGCAATGGCGAGACGAAAAAAATAAAAAAAATGAAAGAGGAACGACTTTATATAGACTCAACATTCCTGGCAGCAACCTCCTGTTGGCCGGTCGATCGGTCCACTCGTTCAGTACATTTGCGCAGACACGTTTTATTGCGTTCTTTTCTTGTGCGGCCGGCACAGACGACGGTTAAACCGAATGGCGCGATTACGTAAAGTGCTCGTCGTTATACGCCATAAGAGTTTCGTTGCTTCCTCCTTTATATTCTTTCTCTTACGGACCCCCATCTCTCGCAACATGATTCGCTCGCCTGTATATATACCGGTTTCCTCTGAGAGGGTCCCTCCCTGCTTCGTCCAAAGCGCGATTCCTTCCCGTGGCTGGCCTGCCGGCCCGCCGGCCGGCCTGCCTAATTAATGCTTAGCACGGCGAACTTTATGGCATATATACGCTCAGCCTCGCTGACGCCCGCCTGCTTCCTCCTCTTATAGGCCGTTGGGCAAACTACCCAGCGAGGACGTTCGGAACCAATGACGTCATCATTAGTGGCACAGAACGCCCTCCTCCTTAACCACCCTTCGCCCCTCCCCCCTCTTGTCTGCTTCGCTCTCGACCACCTTTCCTCTACGGCACAGGAACTCGCGTCGTTTAGCGAGAGCTTTGCTGAATGGCGGTCATTAGGAGAACAAGTGTCTGGGATCACGGTGCTCTATATTTTTTTATTAGTATCAGTGTAGGCCCCCTATTTTTGTGCACGTGTTTTTCGGTGGCCTTGCTGTACGCAGGCCCTTTTACTCAGGAGGCGACGTCTTGAACGCTCTCTCTAACTACAGTTATATTGTAGCTTTCTTTCTTTTTTTCTTTGCTTGGTCTCGGGAACTTCCGCGCGAGTTAGTAGGCGGTGAGCATGTCCTCATCAAGTTGAATATACTTAAGCCAAACATTCCCACAAAAGCATCCTGGTAGGTGCATTTTCGAGGCACTATAAAAGAAAGGAATGAACGTTTGCTTTGCGTTAATCGCACCCGTGGTTGTTCTTATCTTTTTTCCTTCCCTGGCGCAAGGAACAAGACGAGCCGGCTAGCGTTTCTTTTATTTATTTTCAATATTGACATTTTCTCCTGCTGATGTTCCTCCTCCCGTGATGTATTTTTTTCTTGTCTGGAGCTTGACTGTCGGACATTCACTGATAGGAATCGATGTGCACTTGATACGTGCTTAATTCACGCTGCGCATTCTCATGTCTACTTCGCGAACATGTGATGTATTCAAGTACAGCCGCACCAGCAGGACTAATAAAACAACTAGAACACTAAGGTAAATGGGCTCAAGGATTACTGCGATCCCACTTCTTATTTCTGCAGGGACATTTTTTTTGTCTGCTAATTCAACAATTGGTCTTGTTTCGCGTGCTAGCTTATGAAAGAAGGAACGTTGAGAAATGCTGCCGCTATCGCAAATTATTCCGTGGCGGAAGAAGTCTGCGAGACTCTTTTCAACTGTCCAATATTGCCACAGTTTAGTTCACTACAGCGATGCTACGCGCTACAGCATTCAAAGACCGTCGCACAATTTACAGGTCCTTAGAAACTTCAGCAGTTTTTTTATTTTTCTTCTTTCTCCTTTTATTTCCTTTAACGCTTTCCTCAGCACAGGGTAGCCAGCCGGTACTTACACTGTCTAATCTCCTTGTCTTTCCTCCCCTTTTCTCTCTCTCTCTCTCTCTCTCACTACAGCGAACATTACGTTTCCTTCTCTCACAGAAACACCAAGCCAGGTTAGAGTCCTACAAAAAGTACCCTTGCGTTCATAGTACAACCATGCTGCATTTCTTCCAGGCTTCTCTTCTTTAATTATTAGCTTTTCTACTTCCTGTCCGCGTTTAAGGTAAAGAAAAAAAAAGGACTCTAGGTACAATACAGAACAAGGAAACTTTTTGTTTCCTTTTTCAATTACGCCATGCTATGTCAGCACAGTTCCTTCAGAGGATCCCTTCTTATCACTGCTTTCTAGTACAAATGGTCTTCTCGTAAGTTCGTGCTCTGGGCATAGACGTTGCTGTTCTGCCACTGTTCACCGAACATTACTTCGCCGCCGTTTCGCCATTCATTTTCTTCTTCCTTTGCACGTACCCTTGTGTCTGCAAATGAGTAAAGGCCCAACGAACACAATTTGTCTCTCACCACTCTCGTTTGTCCAGCGCCCGTTTTTCTCCCATAATGCCCACATCCGTCTCTTCTGCTTCGCCAAGCTCGCTGCACTGCCTCTCACGCCTTGATCTTGAACGAAGCGCACTTAGCCGCATTGTGAGATTGTGAAACCTCGTCTGGAGCATTCTATTCGTTATAGGTTCACTTTATGTGTTGCCGAGATAAAAGAAAGAGTTCATGATGTCATTATGGAGATGTTACGTCACCTAATGTTCTTTATTTTTTTCTTGTACTGACGGTGGCTGCGTTTTGTAGGGCGCCCACAATAATCTAAACATGGAAAAACAACTGCACTCCACGTGTGATGCTATCGTTGAGACTTTTGTTTCATTACGTTAGTCTTGTCATATTTCTTATTTTATGAATGCGACACACTCCACGTACGTTTTACTTATTTCAAAATCACCATGTTTAGACATTTTTGGCTACGTTCAGAGGTGTCGAAGGGTCAAGGCCTGGCTTGTTTCTAGAGTTTTCCTAGCTAAATAGCTACGTCAACGTTACTCGTGACGGCGTCATATTCACTAAATAAAATGTACTATGTTGTGTATGTGGGGCAGAATTTTAGGGGCTTGGAGGGGTGCAACAAGCCAGCACCATGCGCTTTGCGTTTACTTTTTTGTCACCGCCGAGTAATTAAGCGACATAGATTGTTTATTCCATAAGCTACACAAGCTTCAAATTAATTTTGATTTCTATATTTACTATAGCAATTGCTAAGGGCTCACTCCCGTACTCATTCTGATGTGCACCGCTGGCTCCGTGGCCGTCTAAAAACATCAAATTTCCTTGTGTGTTTATAAAGAAATTAAACAAAATGCGCGGAGCCCCCATTGGAATCGAACTCCGGTCCCACAGATAAGCAGACGGAGGTTTTACTTTTCAGCCCCTCCGTTTTACAGCATAAGCTGTTATGGGCTCATTCCAATAACTGTTTCGGTTGTCGATGTTGTCCACCGCCGCTATCACCGGGAAGGAGAAAAAAATACCAAGATCCCGCTGCGTTCGAACCCGGGCCCGCTGCTCGGGAGTGTGGTACTGTACCACTGTGCCACGCCAGCACTTGGTAGCTTGCAGCGGAAACATGCCCTATAAGCGCGCCCTAGAGAGCGAGGAGACACTCGATGTGACATATGTGCCGCATTACGGTGGCATATTATCACACCAGTAGGCACGCCATGTAGCAGTTGCATAGGCAGCGGTACAAGGCACATATAGAAGGTTTGAGGAAGAAAAGAAGTTTAAGGAGATGTATATAAATGCTGGAATAAGAAAATCCTGTATACATCAATAAATCAAGCTAGATAGATGACTATGTCACTACCTTGTCTCAAACAGGATGCCAATAAATCGTCGTCATCATCAACATTAGCATCGTATTGTGCCACTTGTCTTGCGATCTGTGGTGCGCGCAGCGAAGCGTCTATACCTGCGCCTTATGCATTGCACTTGCATATTATTATACCAGGTGGCACGTCATGTAGCAGTTGCACAGGTAGTGGTACAAGGCAGATAGAGATAAAGGAGGAAAAAGAAGACTATTTAGATCTATGCAAAATGCTAGATTCCGTATGTAGTATCGATGACGTCATCGGTGAACAGGCGACGTGCGCTGCTCTGACACCATCTCGTAGTCATCGTCGCCGCAGAGCCCGTCTTGCACGGCACTACGCTTTTCTTCTCACGCTTTCGTAAGGCCCTCTTCCTCCGCTTTCCTCGTAGCGCTCTCCTCGCGCTCTCCCCGCTATCGCTGTCTTTCATCCGCCGCTGCGCTCAGCGTTCTCTCTATCATCCTTCCCTGTGCTCGTTCGCTAGAATACGAGGGACGCCGGCGCCGACGCATGCCGCAGGAACAGGCGCTTAAGTGCTGTGCCCTAAAACAAGTATAGCGTAGATGAATAAATTAAGCAGGCTAGCTGACTATTTGTTACCTCCCATTGGAAAGCAAATACCAATAAATCATCATCATTAGCATAGCAACGTGTCATTTCTCACGCGATGTGACATGCGCATCGCGTAGCGTCGATACGTGAAAACTTCGGATTGCAGTTACGTTGTATTCCACCAGGTGTCCGTACTTATAGTAGTGGCATGTAGCACTTGCATAATGCGTATAGTGGACCTTGTTGACTGAAGCAGACTAGGTGGCTATTTGTGACTGCTTCATTTCAAAGGGGATAGCAATACAGCATCATTATCAACAGCATCGTATCGGGCCCCGGGTCAAGGAATCTGACATATGCGCCGCGTAGTTTGTATACCTGTCTTTACTTTTTCGTACACATTATGGCGCCTCCTCACAAGTTACGAACCGCTGCTGAAGAAGCCAATCACAGGGCTACGCGCGCGGCTGCAACCAGGCGACATCGAGCTCAGCAGACTGCTGTGCAGAGAGCAGAACAAGCCGCAGCTCGCCATTGACGCCGTGCGAAAAGTTCAAATTGTTCTCGTGAAAACGACGCGAACAAACTCCGCCAAGAAGGTCCATGTGCTGCGTGTGCCGCACAGGCCGGCGACTTTTTACGCGCAAGTTTAATGCCCCGCCTGTGCAATCGGCAAGATGCGTGTCGCCGCGAGAGAAGCGAGCGCCGGAGTAGGAAGGCGCTTGGAGGTGGGGAAGAGGATCGCACGCCGGGGAGAGTACGGAGGAGAGTGCGCGCGCGGAGCTGCAGCGCCGCCTAGAGGAAAATCTGGGTGGCGTTGAGCGAAACAGGGTAGGAGAAAGGAGGTGAAGCGTCGTGAAGGAGAAGGGTTGGCAGGAGGCGCGCTGGGATGACCTCCTCTGGTCGTTGCTACGGGTTCTGTGTGCGCTGAGGACGTACCAGGTTCGTCCCATGATAAAGAGACTTAGAACCGAGCGAGAAGGACGGAGCAGCGACGCAAGCGGCGGCAGGCCGAGTACGAGTCAATCAGTGCCGAAGTCGTCATCAAGCTCCGGGCTCGAGCTGGACAAGTCCGGCAGAAGGCGCGGTCTCGGCGCCCAGGACCATTGCCAAATTGCTTGAAATAATAAAGGCTGCGTGTTTCCTTACATTGCTTTACCATCCTTCCTAATGGGACTTTACACTTTGTAAAAATCGAAAAACGGACATAAGACATACAAAATAAAAAATCCTTTACAATAAAATAATACAATACAATACAATACAAGAAAAAAGCCTTTAGAAAAGACCGGCACACTTGCACACAACGTAACCATTTTTTGCGCTTGAGTCTGTGCTTCCTTTACAAACGCGCAATGCACAAAAAGGCAATAGCACCCATACGCTTGCGCGTAAACTGCGTTTACTAAGTTAAACGTCACTGTAACTTTTCTTTTCCTTGTTGCCCCCTTACAGAAACACAGCTTTGCAGTTGCTGAGAGGCCCCTCTCATCCACTTCGCAGATAATAGAAAGTAGAAAAAATTATGCAGACATTACGCATTGTGGGAATCGATGTAAGCGAAGCTTTCTGTGTTGTTTAATTTGATTGACGATAAGTAGGGGTGATGCTGGCGGTGAATGTTTCATTCATTCAGCGTTTTGTCAACACGAGAGTGGTGAGTTGATGATAAACGTCACCTTGCGTGCACCGCTGCTGTTTGTCTGCGTAGTACACAAAACACAAAGGGAGAGGTGTTTGCTTGAGAAGTAGTTGTGCGCCATATTTCATAACCTCTAAGAGGGCTGAGCATTGTAATTGCCTCCCATGCTACATCGAATCGTGGCAGAAGCATAAAACTTGAATTGGATTATAGGGCTTCACGTGCCAAAACCACAATCGGATTATGAGGCAGGCCATGGTGGCGCAATCCAGATTCATTTTGGCACAGTGGTCTCCTTTAACGTGTCCCTAAATAAATGTGCGCGAGTGTTTTTTTTTATTTCGCCCTCGCCGAAATGCGGCTTCCTCGGTCAAATCCGCGGCCTCGAGCAATGCCACTGCCGCAAAGCTATGGCGGCCGGCACAGAGGTGTTGATTTGACGTGCGACCGCTTCCGTTGTGCCGCGCACTGTGCTGCGCTTTAATTACAGCGGCTCTGCTTCTGCACGCCCTGCGTAAGTTCTCCGCTAGACATACTTGCGTGGTTTTATTTTTTCAGAAATAGCAGAAACGCACCGTGTGGTACCTTGAACTTCAGTGTATCCAGCGTTTCCTTTCCTTCTCAGGTCACCTTTTCCCTATATCCGCCCCACCCCCCTTGTATCTGTAGGGGAACTGCGAGTGAAGAGTGGCAAGGCTGTCATTCACATGTTTCGTGACGGCGTCAGTTCTACCCGTTCACTGCCTTCTCTCCCACTTCCTCTCTTCCATTCTATCTAGCTTCCCTTTGGACTTGCATGTTGGTAGAAAGGCAAGCGCTTGCGGGGGGTGAGAGATAATTACAGCTGTCAAGAGGCTAACGCGACGATGACCCTGGATCTCGAGAGTGCATTGTGGACATTCGTTGCGGTGTGGTCCAAACGAGTTATTCACGTCCGTTTTCTTCTCTGCCACGCTCCTTCCATGTATATACACGCTCTCAACCACCCCCCGCCGCGGTGTGCCGACAGCAGTAGCCACAGCAGCAGCCACAGCAGAAACAACAGCAGCAGCAGCAGTGGGAAAGTCGAAGGAAAAGGCAAAGAAAGCTTCATTTTGAAATAATGAACCTGAAGAGCGCGATCTGCCAAGCTGCGCAGCTAGCTGGCACTACGCTGTCCAGCTGATGTTTAAACCAGCCCGGAGGTGAAAGAACTTATATGAAGGCAGCGGTGAAATGCGAAATGCAGGATAGGAAAGAATAAGAAGAAATAGCCTTGTCTATCTTTTTCCCGCCGGAGGGAGCTACGTACAGAAAGGAAGACAACGAGGACGAGAGTCGACACAGAGGAATGTTTTCTTCTTCTCGAAAGGAGGTTGTTTGCGCACGTCTGTTAATGTCTGTTTCAGCCGATATCTCACGATACAGTAAAAGACTTCGTATAATGGTGCGCCAGCTATTGCGCAACTGCTTAGCGTTACGGGTGAAATTCTAGTTCTGGCAGAAAAATAAAAAAAAAGTGTACAAATTCTCGCTGGCACCACTGTTAGCCAAGTAAAATGCTTTCTCACTTGTTAGACGCATTTGCCATTTGTCTTTAGGTGTCCTCATGTCCAAACATACAGTAAAACGCGCTCATATATTTTGCCAGAATCGTTCGGACGAAGCTCCCTAATTCGAAGATAGCAGTGTAAAATCTCTTCTCGTTTAGGGGTGCATAGCACATGAAAAGCGTTGGCTGTTATAACTCATCCTGGAGGGAGAACAGCCATCCCAGAAATCAAAAACAACATAAAGCAAGAAAGATGGAAGAAGATTGTTGAGAGGGCCAGAAATTCGTCTTGACCGACCACCAACTCGTACGCTTCCGACTCATATTGTTGCGAGATGTCCAGCCTATGGATGACCACTTATAAATAATGACCCATCGTTTTCTAAACGATGGCGAAGAAACCAGCTGTACAAGCTAGCCTTTGAATTTTCCTGAGGTAGGGAAGTGACCTTAGCTTCTATAGCCTACGCGTGTACAAATGAGAAAAGTTGCACGCCGCGAACAACTCACGCACAAACCTTTGAGCTGGCACGTTCGATGTTGCACAAGATTATTAAAAAGAAAAAAGCTCCAAACGTTCTTTTGCTGAAAAAGTCCTCAAGCTATGGCACACCCCACTTCAACATTTTCGTCTGCTGGCTGACCGAAGTGATCAAATACAGACTTGTTTCGCCACCGAGCAGGTATTGCGTTTCTAAACTACGAAGAAACAAAAAGAAGAAAAAATCAAGTGCTGGTTCTACAAATCCAAGAAGTGAATCACGGCAGGAGAAAATGCGTGCGCAGACCTTGAAGGCTAAAAGAATAAGAGAAAGTACTGCGAAACACGCGCTCTGCCCGTAAGATGGTAGAGTCTGGCAACTCAGAAATGACCACCGGTGTCTGCACTTTCTCTCAATCTGCGCAACGTCTAATATTTTTCCAGTGTTCCATTTACTTCATCTGCGTTTATATTTTGACACTTGTCATATTTGTTCGTTCCTATACCTAGGTGGCGAGTCGTCGTGCCTCGATAGATTTAGGGCCCATCATCATGCCACCATCTATGAAGACACTGAAAATAAATTTATATTTGACTTGCGTTTAATTATTTACACCTCGAAGATCGAGTCGGGCAGAGCATCTGGTCAAAGCCGTGTCCATGTGTGTTTCCAATGATAGACTACCTGTCGGACTACACAATTAATGCATAATTTATGCAATATTATATCACTGCAAAGAGTGTAAAATAAGTAGCGTTAGCTACCCGTTTCACTTAAAAACGATACTTAATTCACAATCTAAAGTCAAGAACAGATACTTAGAAGCTTATAAAATATTGATCGCGTGCTTTATTTTCCGCTGTCGCTTTCCACTGAGCTTCAATTTGTCCCCTGGCAATGTCTGCCAGCTCACTCACTGAGGCTATGCAAGCGCTGCTTTCGGTAAGCAGTCGCTACGAGAAATTTCCATCACTTCGACAGTAATTATTTTCCTCTTTCTATTTCTAAGTTGTACTCATAACTTCTGTAGCCTGGCAATCCGGAAGACTGCGACTACGATCTTGTCGACGGATTCCAGGAACGTTGTTTCTCGCCAACTGCTCATGTGTTTGAACCAATTCGTCCTATATTAGCAAAGCAAGAACACTACATTTAAAATTTATCGTCCAGCAGCATGAACGAGTTATGCCAGACGATGTTATGACTTCGGTTGTGACATATGTGTGCATCTTTAACCATCATGCACTCTGGGACGTGAATAAAACTTGTATTTGTCTTTAAAATTCCATTTCTGTCATACTTATCACACCGAGTTATGCTTTCCTTCAGACTAATCCATGCTTTTTAGCTTTTCCCACTTCCTTCGACCCTAATTAAAGCTTAACATGTGGCTTTTTTCGAAAGATTTGTTCACATATTCTTCAATTTTTATACTTCTGTTACATGATTTACAGCTTGAACTATTGCGGAATTGTGCCAGCTCAGCCTTTTCCGCACTTGATAGAACTTACTTTTGGCTTAGCATTGTTGTATACCTACGACGTTCTGGTAAAGGGCCCGAAATCACACATTAAAGTCCCGACGACTGGAGTCGATAATTGGCGATCGTCGATAATTTGGCACAAGGCTGAGATAAAAAAATGACACGACAGGTGCGCATATCTTGTACATGCAACGATGCATCGGTACTCCGATAAGGTGCATGGTGAAGAAGCTGTGCCGATTAAAATGAATCACAAGTCCACCAATCTGCGGAGCGGTTCGGATCGCGAGCTCTAATTTAAAACAATATTCCCATGAATGAGTCAGAAAGGTCACTTTGCCTAATACATAGTGTTGCTGAGGAGGTGCACCCTCTACAGGGTCAGCAGAAAAGCAAGCAATTCGATGATGATGTTTGGTGTTTAATGGCGGAAGGGCCAGGTGTGGCCAAAGAGCGCCATCCAAGCAATTCGAGTTATGCGGGAAGGAAGGACAACTAAATAAAATTGGATAACTTAAAGGAAATACATAAAAATAAGGAGCCAAACAGGCAATATTACAGACCTACACAGAGAACCAGATACCAATAATTTGGTGATTTAAGAATGGTAGGCACATGGGATAGTTGATTGCATCGTTAAAAAAAAGAGAATAGTGCGAAACATACTGGGCCATATGAACAGCACCCGGACACACAAGATTTAGTTTTCCTTTCCTTGCAAACAGAAAACGCGGGCGAGCGCACCAGCAGTTGCACTTTCTGTATCGAAATAAGAAAGATTGTATGCAAGAGAGCTTAAGTTTCAAAGTCACAAAAATTCTCCGTTCTTCCATCATGAGCTGTTGACCGAAAACTAGCGGCTCCTGCAGTACTACGATGACTTCTTGAGAACATGCCAAAATCTTCTCATGGCAGTTTCAAGCACCATTACCTTACTGGTTTCCGAAACACCTCCATGTGCACTGAAACTGCCATCCTCTTATGGATAGCCGCAACACATTTATAAGATTTCACCGCGTTCCAGCCAGAATATAAAAACTAGCAAAGTATAAAACAAGCTCAATAGTTTAACATGAGGTAGGTAAAATCTCGTTAAGTACTGCAGCACATTTCTTGATGAACGACAAATAGTGATCTTGGGTGCATTGCATATATGTAATTTATGCCGATACCTCGCGCCTCGTTATCAGAGAGAAGATTACGTTTTCTAGATCACAGGAAAATGTTAGCGTTTAACTCACTCAATGAAAGTCACCATGGCCAGCTGGCTACAGCATCGCCATATACTATATCGTAGAAATTTGGTGCATTCATGGTCAACGAAGAGTAGGGTAAATTTTTTCATATCTGCAAATAATATTATTATTGAGGTGTGACTGCAGGCGTTACATATAGTCATTTTCCGAGGCCCCCCCCCTTCTCTTTGTTTTTCATCGCAGCTTTTCTTACTGTTTTTATTCTCACCATTGTATACGGACGCATACATGCCACTGAAATGTATTCATTTACGTTGTTTCAATTTTAGTGCTAAGCAAATGGGTACAAAAAATTATTAAAATATTGTCTCGTTAACATTCTCTCACATTTTCTCTCACATCGTTCAATTTTGTCCTTAAAGCCAGTCTAGGTATGGAGAAACCCCTCGAAAACTGCCGACGACGTCGCAAAGCTTTGGTTGCACAGTACGACCATTTACATTGGACAAACAAACATGTAGACGTGACTGCCTTGTAGCGGCCACATCTACTTTAATAACACATGTGCCCATGAACTTCAGCAAGGAACATTAGAACAACAAGAATAAAGCAATCCGTGAACTTTCTCTATAACGGAGGCCCGCAATACCCCCGACAGAATAATCAAGATGGGAAAATGCAATAAGAAAGTTTGCGGAACGACAAGGAAAATAAAAGCAATCGCTTTTTTTTTTTTGGAAAGTCGACGCAGCGACTAAAGTTTCGTGCTTCCCGGTTTTCATACAAATAGGCTGCTTGAGCAGAGACGCCAACGCGGCGCTCAGCGTTTGGGCCAGCCTAACACGCAGCTCAAACGGGCTCCTTCCTTTCTGCCCCACGTGTTTTTGCGAGTTCCCGTACATTTGCAACCAGCCTCGCGATATTTTCCTTCGTTTCTTTTTTTCCACTCCGTAAGTTGTCTTACTTTTTCCTATTTGTTTATCTGTTATCTCCACGTAACTTCCTCCAGCGTTTGAGGCAGGAATCTACAGAAACATAAAGAGAAGGCCTTCCATTTAATGCTACGCTTTCAGCCTAGTCGAGACGGATGAGAACATGGCCGGCGGCGACCTAAACTAGTTTCAAAATAAAACAAACAATCACAGTAAGGCGCATGCATCGTTCAGTAGTAAAACGAAAGGGGATGGCAGTTGTTGAAGGAGGCGTTGTAAGAGTGTGCGAGGAGGCGCTGTAAAACAAGCCACTTCCGAGCGTCCTGCCGAAGTGGAGACTGGGGGGGGGGAGGACAGGGGGGGAGGGGGAGGGGGAGGTAGGTGCCGCGGACGAAGTGCGGATGAAGACGTTAGCGGAAGAGAGAGTGCGCTCGTGCCGAGCGGCCGGCAGCGCGTCTCTCGACTCCATACGTGACCCGCCGCACGAGCACGTCCCATCCACGGCCAATGTGTTGCGCGGCGCGAAGTGACCCCGCGGAGAGATACAAAAGAAACAGGGAAAAAAGAGAGGGAAAAAAGATAGGAGCGGTCTACTCGCAGCGTAAAGACTGCAGCTTTTGTCATTATGGCAGTGAACCGCTGTTCTTCTTTGTAAGCATGCTGGAACTTGTGTATGTACGTGTGCGAATGTGTGTATGTGTCTTTCGATTCGGTGACGAGCCTCCCTTCCACCCCCCCCCCTCCTTCTTTTTTCGGCGTTCTGTAAGCGTTCCACACCAACGCGTCTTCTCTCTTTTTCGGACGCTGGGGACCAGCGCCAACGAAGGCGGCAAAGCTTTTTTTTTTTTTCGTTCCATTGACGCTCCAACTGAGTTTCTTAGCGCTCTTCTTCCTGCGTCTTCGTTTCTTCCGCGTGTTTCATGTTATTTATTCTTCTGCCCTAGATGCCGCCTGCTCTGTAATGTGCCTTCGTCGAGTGGGGGCGAAATAAAGTTTTCCCCGAATGACCACCGCCACGCATCAGTATTTTTCGCGGCTGGACGCGTCCGGCACGTTTTCGCCGTGTGCGACTTGCTTCGTTTCCTGTCCAGCAATAAAAAAAAAGTGCAAAAAAGAAACTGCGCCGCCTACAGGTCCCCAGAGGCTTACTTCGAGTTCTTTCCGCCTGGAGCGTTTTGCTTTCTAGTTTCCGCCTGTGTTGTCTTGCATGCTTCGGTGCAATATTATTTTTTTATCGAGAGAAAGCTAAGACATGTGTAATCGTTCCTAGGAGTACGTTGACGCAGTTAGGTTGCTTGTTAAGCACTTGAGATCTAGTTTTGTTCGAGTCTGATCGACGTGTGTTGAGAGCTCTAATTTCATGTCCCTTTCTTACTATTTTTTTTTTATTTTTCACGTCCAGTTATGTTCAGTTCGAGGTGACCGGGTGGCGGCTTAGTTCAACTGACCGATCTCCCCAGTAAATGCCTACTATAAACTTCCGAAGAAGCACGTTGTGAGTGATGAAAACTTTAGTGAGACAGCACAGCGAATATCTTCGTGTCCAATTCGCAACTTATGCCAGCTGATTGGTAATAACAAATAACCTGCACCTTGCATATATATATATATATATAATATATCATGGCCAATCTAATGGTACCAAAACACACGAAATGTCGCCGACACGAGAAAGTCATCATAACCTAACACTGGGACAAAAATGAAGTAATAGTTGCACAGCACTGCTCGGAAAATGGTCAATCACGCAGCCAAATACCGAAATACTCTCACAGCCCTTGTTTATTTACAGTGACAAGGCAATTGTCAAATCAATCGATAAGGGATGTCTGCCTGGAACGTTAAAACGTCCATGAAGTGTCTGCCGCGGTGGTGATTAAATCATGGACATTCAATGAGAATGTGATCCACAGAAGCGATCTATGTGTTACGATGTAGAAAGCCTGTACAAGACTTTTCTGGTACCCGATATTCATCCTTGAGCTTTGCATGCGAAAACAACGATATGATTGTAAGGCACGCCGTGGTGGAGTCTTCCGGATTAATTTTGACCACCTGGGGATCTTTAACGTGCCCGAAAGCACGGGACACAGGCGTCTTCGCATTTTGATCCCGTGACCTCGCGCTTAGCAGCGCAACACCATAGCCACTAAGCCAGCGCGGCGGGTTCCCGTACCCGACAAAGGAGGCTGGACGTGTACTCCACTTCGACAAGACGTGCACGCCATAGGAATGTAGCTAGAGCCCCCTTAATCAGAAAATTTGCTGAGAATCGTAAGAAAGAGTCTACGCTTGTACAGTAGAGACGATTTCACCCGCTTATTGAACCACATGATTTTATATGACTTGCACCTCAGTCGCTGAAGTGATGCTTTGGCGTCGGATGCTCAAAAATGTATGGGTGTCAGCTCAAATCAATACGAGTCCCACAATAGATGTGAATAGATACTATGTCTTCATTTTTAAGTACAGCGTTCGCCTGGTGATTGCCCGTAAATATTAGTGCACCCAGTGAATAGAAATAATACCGGCCTTGAAAGCTTAGTGGTTGTGGCGTCCCTCTGCCAAGACTCAAGGCCGTGGGCTCGATCCCGTTCTCGGCGACCACAATTTTACGACGACGAACTGCAAAAGCACTCATGCACTTAGATTCAGATGCACGTCTAAAAGCCACAAGTGATCAAAGTTGTTCTGTCTTATGATCATATCGTCTAATAATCAGATCGTTGCATTGGCGCGTAAAACTCCAGAATTAAGTTGTCTACATCTTTAGCAAGAAATATTAGGCATTTACTTCTTCGTGCAACAGCAATTCAGTTTATGTGTAGAGACTTGCATATTTCACATTGCAGTATTGTGCACTGCAGTTTTCCCTTCTACGGCAATTCTTCCTGCACAGAAAGTCACACAGGACGCAGAAATCTACGCGAAGCACTATTATTACTGTTTCATGACACGAATCAGAGAAGCGACGGAAAAATTAGAAGTGTCGAATGAATAGGTAGCCGGAGTGTTTAATTTCCTGCATGAAAAACCCAAGTTGTGAGGCGAACAGCCAACGCAAATGTTTATTGGCTAGTTTGGGACACAAAAACAAATCACCTCTTAAAATTTCGTCAAACCACACGTCTGGATGCTTCTTCACTTTCGTTTCCTCTTATAGTGCCCATATGTAGGCAAGCAGCCGTTATTCTACCACATACATGGTCGCTTGGAAGCTAGCCAAATAAACAAATTGTTTCAAAAGTTTGTAAAAGAACGCGAGAAAAAGCAGGGAATAAACAGACAATGTACGGTGGGGTGGACATACAAAACATTAAGAAGGCAAGAAATCATCATGATCCCTTTATTCAACTGACACCGCAGCTTTCAATTTCAGAACGTTAACTTTGGTGGTATTCGATAACACAAAGCTTTCTGGCCTAAGCAGCAGAAATGACACAATAGACTAGCCGTGAGTCTATAGTTGAGCCGATTATCATAGATTTGCATGGAACGAACGCTTTCAACGAATACGCGGCCGTTGTTCTCGGTGCTTCTTAAAAGATTGTCTGTTCAATTCTACCTGTATTTCAGGAGTAACTTTCTCTAAAACATTTCGAATCCACGCCACTAAACCTCGCTGATTAACTCCACTGACGACATGTTGTCTCGAAAAATTCTATGCGACTGTCATATTCATGCGTGGGGATACGAGAAAAACCCGACGCACGCAGCGAGGAAACGTCTGCTTACACGTAAGCCTTACGAGACCAAGTAAAAGTCAAATAAGCGTGAATGAGGGGAGATGAATAGTCACCTCTGCACAAAACAGCTGCAAAAAAGTGGCTCAAAAGAAGATAGCGATCGCTGCTTTCCCCCCTCAAGACTAGGGCAGCAACGCGTCGTCAACGACGTGTGTTTTCACCGCCAGTCAATGTCTGATGCTTGTGGTTAAGGTATCTCTTCCATCGCACCAAAACGCACTTGCCTTAACCGGCAACAAGTCAGCGAGCTTTTCGCCATCTCTTACACAGCTAAAAGCTGTGAAGACTTAGTGAGCCATCGCGGTTTCCTGTTTCAGCAAAATCGGACTTGCTTTTCCGCATCGGCGGTAATAACCCTGTCGTTTATCGGCTTTAGCGACGGCCATTTTTTCTGAGCACTTGTTGAAATGCACGGCTTATGCGCCTCCGCGTTGCACGCAGAGTGCTCTAATCCGTAAATAAAGGAACGAACCTCGACGAACGACTGTACAGGCATGATGTCAACGTGGCAAGCAGTTTCTGTGTTCCTTTGATGTCGAGCTTCGCGCACGTCGGCAAGCCGAGAAACAACCAAACAAGCAAAAAACAGGAAAGCGCTTCGAGATCCTTCGATACTCGAGCGAGTCCCGTCGCTGCACCAGCGGCAAAGAGGAGGTGCTCTCACATACCCTCCCGCGTCAAATAAATAATGCGCGAACACGTCTGCCAGGAAATGGCTGCGCGCCGCGTTGGCACTCCCGCTGGTTGGCAGCGCCTGCGATTGGCGGATCAGACGAAACGAGTCGACGACCTGGGTTGCGTAATTATTCAGGGACCCATGAGGAGATAACGAAGCGTCAGAAGCCTCGAGCTTTGGTGCTGGGGTAAACACCTTTACTCTTCTCCGAACAAGCGGCTCGCCCGCCAAGGCTTGAAAAAGATGCGAACAATCGCGGAGGAATGAAAAAAAAAAAACACGGGCCGTCGCGCACAAGCGAAAGTGATGAGTCGGGCTTCTCAAAAAATGCGCTTCTCCTCCGTCCACGAGGAAACTCTCTGCGCAATTCACCCGTAATGGCCACGTCTCAGGAACCCTCTTACACGGGAGCGCACGTCGGTGCAATCATTTATCTTTGCCTCTCGGTCGCTCTTGCCCGTGAGGTCCTCCATAGTTCACGACGAAACGCAATTTCGTCGGTGCTCCGAGCGAAAAAAAAAAGCATCTTCCGAGCATTCACCGGTACTTAAAGTCGAGGCTATAACGTTTCGCGGTACGTGGGCGGTCGCTTACCGCCTGCGAGATGCAATATGCAAAAGTGCTTTGTACGGCCGCGTCACTCATTCCGCTTGCGATGGAAGTGTGGAGGTCATGTCCAGGTACGCTTCAATGACGAGAGCTTGAAAAATGAAACGCGAAATTCTACTCTTCCGTCGAGTGTTCCCTCAACTGGGCGATATCAATAAATACGGACAAAAGACTCACCATTACCGTCGTTTCCCAGGTGGCGTAATAGAGGAATATGTCACAAAAGTATGCGTATTTGCAACAAGCAAGCACCCTAGTGCCGTGTAGATTAACAGGATTGCGCCCATGTTTGTGGTAAATATTGTTACACTGAACAGAATTTTTTTTTCTTGAAGCAGTTAACGCGAGCGCAAATTCAATAGCTGCTACATGCGAAAGCAAGAATGTCAGACAAAGTTTGAATGAAAGCAGAACGGAACCACTCCACTAACTGTGCTTCGATAACACTGCAGTGTGTAATGTCAACTGTATCTTTACTTAAGCATGAAAACACTACAATCATGGGAGTGACTGGGGAAATTATAACAGTATAGAAGAGCATAAATACTGAAAGCAAGAGGTTCCCTTCTTACTCTAGATGCCGCAAATCACGAAGACGACGGCTCCTTGACATTGCCGGTAGCAGGACAGACAGACTGGATGACTGTAGCGCGGTCAAAGAGATCTTTTGAAGACGGAACTGAAATCCGATAAATGATGAGCAGAAAAAAAAGATGTTAGACTAGCACCTTGAGAGTACTTTTCTGCGAGGTGAACTTCACGTGAGCAAATAAACCGAGGCACCGGACCGAAAACGCGGACAAAGAACATTTCCAGTCAGCTAAAGCACGGCCAGGCGGGGACCATCTGTGGGGCTCCATTCGATTGCTGAGAGAGATGGAGAAAACCCGCCTGAGGCAGTTCCTCGCTCGAGACGTCCGAGATCTTCTTGCAGAAGCCGTGATAGCCCTAAGGAAAACGATTAAGAGAAAGAACAGAAACAAAAAGAAAGCTCGTCGTATGAACGTAGGTGCGCGAATGGGCAAAAAAAAAGAAGACAGAGAAGGTGAGCGTGCCAAAGTGGGGGAGGGGGGGGGGGAGGGCGCTCAACGTTGCGTTTACTTTGGGAAGAAGACGTAGATCCATTGCTCGCATTTTTTTTCTGTATGTTGCTGTCGTCGGTCGCCGAGCAAACGTCGACGTAGCAGCCGCATCCAGCGGTCGGCGAGAGGTTATTGTTGTGGGCGTCGTGGAGCCCGCTGGGCCACACCTTAGCAACAGGCAATATTCGGCAATTTGCACAGTCTCAGACGTACCCTCTGTTGTCTAGCGGCGCCGGAGGCGATAATACTTTGCTTGGGACCGTGGTTATCGTTGGATCCTTCATGTAAGCACCTCTCCCCGTATTGATGCTATCTTCTTCACTGACTGAGAAGATCAGAGGATCGATTTAGAAATCTTGTTTTTAGTTCATGCGCGTGCCCCGACGTCACCTATTGAACACGCTTGGCTACGTGAAATATGTGAAGTATGGTCACTAATGGGGTATATCCAGTCGCACTGGGTGTGCTGAAACGCTGCCAGCTCTTTAACACTAAGTCACAGAAATATTCTTAGCTTAGAAATAATTGCCACGGATCGGTCACTGCGTCAAATGAATAAAAAGCGCCTATACGAGTGCATTGGCTATTAGCAAGCGTTTTGACTAAGCATGAAAGCATTTACGTCCGTATTTTTTGGATTTCCACCTATAAGGATACTTCGTGAACTGATCTAGCGCAAACAGTGGCCATGGAGGGGCAAAATCCAAGAGAAGAATGAGAAGCCATTGTACCAACTACACACTTGGACAAGCTGACAATACAAATAGTAGGCAATAGAACAATGGTGAAAGCAATAATTAAAAATATATACGGAAGAGCCGATCTCGTGATGACTGTCGATGGTTATGCGAGCAGCATTCAAGCAATGTAGCGATACACTACATTGCTGAAGTTACGGTAATTTAAACTGTATAGCGGTCCTACTGCGCCTTACATTGCTTCCGTTGCATGGGACATTCACTGCCTACGGTATCGGCCCACCTTTCTATGGCACTAGCTTGCCATGGTCACTCACGGGCATGACAACATGAAGAAAATCGGATGACGACGAGCGTATGCCGATGATGGAATGACGACCTTGGCGTGACGACGGTCGCATGATGACAACGGTAGGACAACAGATGCACAACAGCGACCGTCTGACGACGACTCACTGACCATGACTGCATGACAATGGCGGCATAATACAGATTGAAGGACGACAGCATGATTACCACACAATGACGAAGAAGGAATGAAATTGATCGAGCGACGAAGGCGATATGATGACGAAGGTACAACAACATTGGGATTACATTGAGATTATGAGTGATCACAGTCATAAAACGACAGCGTCGCGACGACGCATCCCGATAGTGATATGACGACGGCTGCTTGACGATGATGGCGTGAAGACGACGGCTTGACGACAGTCAGATGGCATAGTTAGAATGATGAGGACGAAATGGGGACCACAAGGCATCACGACTACGGTACGACAACAAATGCATGATGACAATACCATGATGGTATGAGAACTGTGGGATGAGGACGAGTCTATGACGACAACGGCTTGACGACGACGTGTCATGAAGACTGTGAAGGCGATGGCGGAACGACGACGGCAGGACGAGCGTCGAATGGCGAAGCTGACGAGATGAAGATGAGATGACCACGATGGTCTAATAAAGACGGTATGAGGATGAATGCATGACGACTGTATGACAACGATGGCGTCACGAGAGTCGGATGACAAAGCTGGAATGTTTGACGATGCAACGACGCCACGATGACACCACGACCACGAAAGCTCGCCTAGTGACTCGAGCTATGAGACAAGTTGTGCGACTGGGTCGGCCCAGTTGGTACGACAATGGCGGCACGACCAGAGTAATGCCTGAATTAGGCAAATATTCCTAATCCCATCAAGAATTGGATATCCCACCTTTTCAAACGCCACTGGTTAAGTTTCGCAGGACGACGCACCATGACGCCAAGCAACGTAACTACAGGGTTGTCATAGCTATAGCCCTTAGCCTAGGTGGCGGCCAGTGCAAGGCGCTGACAAAGTTCATGGGGACGTGTTTGCGCTACAAATGTTCCCTTTTTATCATTTTCAAGTCACACTAAATTTAGCGAATATTTAGTTTTAGATCCAAGCCTTGACTCTTCAGAGTATAGAGGTGCACCTGGCACTGTGGCTTATGCGCCACATGGGAGGTAACAGAGGGGAGGAGGGATTTTCAAAGGTCTTTATTGAAACCAAAATAAAGTAAAAGTTTATAAATGTAGAGCTGGGGGTAGGCGATGAATGCGGTGGGACGCTGAGTCAACATAGCAGCTCTCGCTTGAATGGCAGCCACTTAGGACGTAGCTCTTAGATATAGGCTTGAAGTCCTGCTACCTGAATATAACACGAATTTCAAAACTGTTTTTCAGTATTCAGTCAAACCCTCCAGGAGTGTCCACTGGCATAGCCAGGTTGGCGTTAGTGTCAGGCAACGCACGGCGTCGCTCCGTAATTGGTGGTTCCGATGTAGTTCCTAAGCAGGCGTCGTAAATTTGGTTTTTCGTTGGACACTTGCAGTTCAACCCCAGCGGTGGCTGAAGTTGCTGCTTCACCGAGGTGCCACGAGCTGGAATTTTCGTTACTATGTCTGGCGTGTACGTAGAGCAGACAGGCATAGCCTATATTCTAGTTTACATTAGGGGAATAAAAATGGAGCTGGAGGAGCCATATAACGTGCAGAGCAGATAACCGGTGGACCGTTAGAGTTACAGAATGCGTGCCAAGGAAAGGGAAGCGGAGTCGACGACGGCAGAAAATTATGTAAGCTGATGAAACTAAAAATTTTGCAACCGACAGTTAGAATCAGCTAGCTCAAGACAAGGATATTTGGGGATCACTGTGAGAGGTATTCGTCCTGCAGTGGACGTTATAATATGATGATGATGATGATCTGTCGGCCTGTACCATCCACCAGGTTGAATCCCATGAACAACCATCTCGCGACTGAGAAGACTTGGAGCGATCGGATGGTAGTTGTTTGGTACGCGTCCTCGCACCATATGTCTCCACTCGTGGGACACAACCCATCGGAAGTCATCTGGGTCATACTGTGAACCTGTTGGGACTGTTGCAGGCGCGTAACGCTCTCACTGGGGATAGTACTTGTCTCCTGTCAAGCGGTTTTCGCCGAGTCATGTCCCTCTATGTCTGCGTGACCAAGTATCCAGCAGACAGGGATGTTGGCACATTGTTACGTTGCGGTTTCTAGCTGTTTCAGTCGATTAACTTGTGTGTCGGTAGTTTGAGTGCGCTTCGTGCTTGTCGGCGTACACGTGAAACCCGGCATTGGGCTGTTCGTCTATCCTGGATGCGTACATTTGCAGTGCGTGTAAGACAACTGCGCTATCCCCACAAGTAGGTGTCAGAGTTCCTGATAGCTTCTGAGTGTCGGTACGTCCACGTTGAGTGACATATACTGTCTGAGGCGCTCATCGCATACGCGAGGAGGTTAGCGGCCGGGTCGGCGTAGGCCGCTGTACTTTAGGCGTGACGTCGAACGAAGGCCTGACACTTTTCTCTTTGATGTGGACTCGTACGGCAGGAAATGAGGCGTGGATCAGCCAGTAAGCTGTTGTCCCCAGGGGCTACGAGCGGTGGTATGCGTGTAGCCTTTAGTTCAGAGACATGCTAGCCCAGGAATTGCAGTAACTTGCAGCCCTGTGGAGCGTGATGCACTCGGGATTCATCAATTGTGCGCCGGGCTTTAGTTGTGTCCCTAAGGTTATTCAGGCTTGCACATCTACGCAGTTCCTGTAGGCATGGATGCCTGGGATGCCCTGTAACGACGCACATGACATCATGTAGCTGCGTGCCTAATAATAAAGCCTATGAGGTCGACTGCACGTGGTATACGAAGTCGTTGATTTTTACAGAAAGTAATCTCTTTGTCGTTCACATTTATTTTTGTGTTTAGAGAGAGACACCCAGTAGCTTACACAATTGTCAGAATCTGGGCTTTATTGGTTGATGAGTGACCAGCGTTCCTTACGCTAGTAAGCGATGGCATCATATCAAGCAGGTTTCTCATGTCGGCCGATCAAGGCGTGTGAAGATCGGGCGACGTTTCCTTGTCGCCTATAAAGCTGAACCCCAGTCAACATGCAGTTGGACCTAATACTATAGGGTAATTTTAATCTCGCATTCACCAATGCATATACGTTTTTGATTGGAATGACTTATAGCGCCGACTGTAATGCCTGCGGTGCCGAGGAAACTATAGAACATCTACTGTCTACTGCCCATCTTTTCAAAACGAAAGACATGACTTCTGTACAGCTCTCAATCAGCTAGATAGAACACCGTTCACCCTGAAGAAGATCTTGGGGCCATGGCCTCGCATATCGCAGCTACAAAAGGCCACAAAAGCTCTGCTGCGATATTTGAAGGCTACTGGATTGAGTCAGCGTCTGTGATCCGGACTGAGTGACCGAACGATATACCCAGTAGACTTTATCTTCTTCTTTTAACCTTTCCGTCCCCTTTTCCCTTTCCCCAGTGTAGGGTAGCCAACCGGGCTCAGTCCTGGTTAACCTCCCTACCTTTCCTTTATCATTTGCTCTCTCTCTCTCTCTCTCTCTCTAATCTAAAAGCGGCAGACGCAAGGCAACGTGTTCGGATGGTGTGTAAACACGATAGCCCTGCTCACGTTGCACTTAATACCACTGTGCGGACTTAGACCAGCCTTGAAACATTTAAAGGAGCCCTGGTTCATGACTTACTAGCTTTCGACTTCATGGATGATGATAGTCTCATGTGTCCTCGAGTAATCAGCTATTTGGATTTATTCAACCTGTACCTGGTGTCGCATGGCTTCTCTGCATAGTATCAGCGCTTTTCGCATGTATAGACCGCTTAAGACAACGGCAGTTTTAGCTACATAGATCTTGGTAGGCTTCATATTTCTTCATCTTTTCGGTCTTGAAAGAAAAGCTCAACTGCTTCAGGTTCCAGATGAAGGATGCATGCCGGGAAGGCCTCTCACAGAGTTTTAATGATGGAATTTTAAATAAAATGCAAATATTTCAAGTTGTAATCTTCTTGTAATCTATGAAAATAAGCACTAAAGAAATAAAGAAATGCGGCTGTCGCTATGTGAACGATAAATTTATCTTAACGCAAGGCCTTCCTTAAACTAGATCGAATACAATTACCGAATAACGGAATCCACATACAGCCGTTCGCTGCGCCCATGTGATGCCTTCTTTAGGAGGTCTTTCCTAATTACTCAGTAATTAGTTGCCACTGGAGTGGACATTCCTTTGTTCTTCTCACGCGAAGAAAGAGAGAAAGTTCGGCGCCGAAAAAGGTTAGGCGAGAAAGGCTTGTTCCGACGCTGCGATAAAGCCGACGCGCTAACTAACGGCGTGAATGATCTCCTATCGTCTCGTTCTGGTTACCCGGCCAAGCTCGGCGCTGGTTACAGCAGTGCGCGATCCGAATAGGGCCATTTTCGCGTTGTCTACGAATCCCTTTATCGCCCAACTATGCTCCGTCTTAATGTAGTTGTGCAGTGTTGCGAAATCGTATGAGCTCCTGTTTGCCTCATACAAAGATGTTATAGCGTTTAGAGAATGCGTATGAACCATTTAAAAACTTTCATGCTCCCTATAGAAATTTTTTATCGTTGTCCTATACACCGCCTCTGATACTACGGACAATTTCCTATTGACAGCTTAAACACGCATGCCCATACATGATCGAGAGACAGTCCGATGCCTTCCTGCTTTGTCTGTCTTACTACTTCATTACTAGCGTAGCTGTAACGCTGTCCTACTATTAGATATATTACTGTCAGATTTGTGCTTATAGTCTAGAGACGCGCCTTTATCCAGTCTATGCAAGTAGATAGCATGGAGAGGGTGCTTGCACTTCGAATAGAGTGGTAAAATACGTTCTGTAAGCCAAGTGTTGAACATGTCAAGTTGATTACAAGACAAAATATGCTTGGTCAGGGGCATTTACTGCCGACTTAAGTTCGCTGTCACAGCTAGCTCACCGCTACAGACGAAGCACTACGCCTTCATGCGTGCGGTCCCGATTAGTAAAACCACGCAAAGTCTTGCGTTGAAAACGTCAAGTTTCTAATAATTATCTAGAAAGAAAACCGACGCTGCGGGCTGTTGCATGCATGAGCGTGTCGGGATGTGGAAGCTTCAGATCAGTATCTGTAAGACGTTTCTGGCGGTTCTACAAGAAGTGAACGGCTAGCAGCGTTCCGTCTCGCAATGGCTCGTTCTTTTAAAAAACAATGCGCAAAGCGCCAAATTTTTTGAACTTCTACGTAAAACGATCGTTCATCGAACCTCGAGAAATAGTGTTGGGATGTACAGTTATGTTGCAAGTTGTAGCTCGCTCAAGTTATAAGAAAAAGTACAGCCTGCGCTTGTAGTGCATATCAGTTTCGATAGTTTGTTTTTGTTTCCTTCACTTGTTCTAGTAAATGTGAATAAACAACGACGAAAGATGTATTGCGGGCCAAGAAAAAACATACTTTATATGACGATTTCATTCTCATAAAGCATGATTTGTGTGGAAATGGCTGTTCTAAGCCACGTTCAAGACGAGTCTCGCAAACTCGCATGCCGGCGATCCCATGGTGGCACAGCGCCGGTCAGGAAATTCGCATAGACGCTGACAGCAGATTTCTCTCTAGGTAATATTGTAAGATACTGTATGGGTAAAAGTGTGTAAATGTGTAGCCCCTGAACGTTGCACGTATTTAGCCAGCTGAAAAGCAGGTGCCTCGTCGTGTAAAGGCTGGCATTATAACATTATAAGACACCTAGGCCAGCAGTCTGCTTAGCAAGCGGTGTCTACCCCTGGGCGTCTCGTATCACCTTTTTTTCGTTCTTATTATTTTCCTGGCCGCCAGGAGTTGTTCTGGCTGCCGGCTGGTTTCCTGGTCCAGACTAGTGGGGGGAAAATGCAAGGCGACGCCGCTACGAGGTGAAACGGGATGAAGACGTGTTGCGCAATTAGCCTCATTTTTTGGCGCGTTACCTGTATAATTTTTTTTTGCCGAGTTGGCACTGACCGGGCCGAGATCGACCTTCGAGCGATCTCCGGCAGTCCGAAGCAGCATGGTGCACAGTCATCGTTCAGCTTCGGAGCACGCTGTGTGCGTCTACGTGGCCCCGGGCGGTGGCGTTCTCACCTGGAAACGTTCGCACTTTTCAAGCACGATACAAACGAGTACAGTATTCGTCTGGCTGGTGTGGCGTCTTGCAAACGGATGGTTCTGCGACCAATCGTGTGCCTCACGTGTGCTTAACCATTTTTATGGTGCTGAAAACTGTCCGGTAAGAAGCTTTAGAACACGCGCCTCTCGTAGGCAGTTCGACTCGTCCACAGAAGCAAAAGGTAAATCACACAATTTCGTTTGCGCGTTTCCGGTGCCTTGAAGAAACAAGAGGAAGGAAACAGGGCCAAAGGATTGCTGGTCAAAGAAGTTCTTAAAGGGTTGTGAACTATGCAGCAACATTCGCTAATGCATTCGATTTGTGGTGACCGAAACGTCTGATAAAGCTCTATTGTACCACTATATTATCCACTTTTTGCAGGCGTAGAGTCCGGTGAAGGAGTGACGTTGAAATCATGTTAAAGGTTTCCAGACGCCATTCTGACATTTTGCGACTTTTGGGCTTGACGCAATGTTATGCCAATTAGGTGTAGGATTCGCGCTCTGTACGTGTCAATTGCGAATGTTTTTTTTCTTTTTTGTGTGTCTCTCTGTGTGTATTACATTGAGTGAACGGTATTGAAACCCTTACGCGCGACCTCTGGGGCGGTCACGTATGCTACTGGTATAAAGCGGCTCAGGGACATCAACAAAGAGATGGCAAAGATGTACGTGGATGCTGTATGTGTACACTATATATTATATGTCTGTTACAAGTACAAGACTATCAGAGTTATGCACAGTTGTGTGGGGGAGCACATATGTCTAAAAGACCAACTCATCCTCAGACGAAAAGTAGCCGACCCCGTATCTGTGCTCCAACAGCTTTTGATCACGTAAAGTAAAAAATAAAACCTTCGAACCAATGAATGCAAATACAAATTGTTGCTTGAGGTCAAATGGTGACCACTGAATGAAAGTTGAGGAGGCCGAGGACTTACATGCATATTCAAAATTCTTCTCCAACTGGCTGCCCCCATTTCGCTGCGAAACTAGGTGTCCTATGCCAATGTCCGTCTCTGCGTCTTACAACAGCTCCCGTTCAACTGTGTGACATAAAACTTGAGCAAACCTCAATTTTTATTGCTTTTCACACGCCAAAGTAAAGAGCGTGCCTCATTGCGAAAATTTGTTTATCTTAAGCGATTCTCTCAAGCATTAGAAATTACTATAAATGTTTGATTTTGGCACAATATACGTTCAGTCAGTATTACTATCCCAGCAGAAAATCCTTACGTACCGTAGAAACATTCGCGGTAAGACTGGCCAAATATTACTGCGTCAGCACTTAATGTTGTGCTCGGACAAACACCACGCTACTCACTCAGACTGTTCACCCTGTTTATTACCCATTGTGTTTCGCATATTCCAGACTGTTCACCCTGTTGACTATCCATTGTGTTTCGCATATTACTGACCCTGTCGTAATCCCCCCCATGGTGAAACTTTCCCCATTCTTTTCCGACTGTCCGTCAAAATGAGGCAAAGCTCGTGTAATTCTTTATGCACACATTCTACAGGATCCCCAATAATCCGCCCACGTTGATTCCTCCCACACTTTTTGCAAATTATGTAAAGGCTTACTCAAATCTCTTGGTAACGTTGTGCGCCGTAGAGACGGCCCCATTTTACACGTTCGTGACGTTTATGCAACCTCTTGCGGCACCCAGTCTATCATTGTTCCTTGCAACATCATCATTGCGGCGAGTCTCCGACGACGCGTGTGCTTTCCAGCCTGCGGCTGCTTCCTGGGACACAGAGATCCCTACGAACTAAAATATGTTTCCTTCAAGCTGCGCTCACGCTAGAAATCACGCCTGCACTACGGGTTCCGTACTGTAATACACACTTTCCGCCAGTACGAAGTGGAAGACTTCGTTTGCGCTCAAAGAGCAATTTTCGCAAACGTGCGAGTCGGTATCTCATTTGTTGCTATTCGTCGCGTTCTCTTGATGAAGGATCCAACTCTTGGAACTCTTCCTGACTACGAGCACACACAACCGAAGTTTCCGAAATTGAAACACAAATCAGGTATTTCCTATCATACTGACAGACAGTGTACGTTTTGCAGCCGGCGGCGTGGCCTCTGCAAGGCTCTCAAGCTCTTGACTCGCTCTTACTCGTGGTTTCAATTAACTGAAATTAATTAAAAATGACACAACGTTTACTACGATGTTTAGCAATCGACCAGCTGCGAGGGAACCCTTCTCACTGCGTGTAAGAGTACTTGGCGAGGCTGCTTCACTCCTTGAACGTAGTACGATGACCCCAGCGAAGTCATTGTCGCCATGGCTGTGGCAACTCGTAGAATGTGATACATTGTTTGTAGAGGTGACTGGGCACGCTCCAGAGGCAAATATTATAATGAATTTCCTATAACTCCTTTCTGAGTACTCGTGCACAGAGTTTTACACCGAAGCTTCGAAGACACACGTGGGGGTAACTTACGCAGTAGCCAGTCTATCGTTCTGGGGATCCGATGTAGTGCACCCGGAAACAAGCATCCTTACGGCTGAGGCCTATGCACTATTGTCGGCTGTGAAGCATACAACTAAATAAAACAACAATTATATTTATACACTCCCTAGGTGCCGTAAAAGCCGTAATGTATCTCTGTAAACACAAAAATCATGTACTCGTTGAGCTTTATTCCGCTCTCTGCATAGTGTATCTGTCTAACTAGCATGTCATTATATACTGGGTGCTTGACCATAGAGGCGTCGAGGGTAATGTGCTAGCAGACCAAATGGCCACTTCAATTTCATCGCAAGCTAATAATCCTACCGCTTCTGTCCCTTCCACAAGTCCGAAGCCTTTCTTACTAAAGAAACTGAGAAGCCACTGGCAACGCTTGTGACACGCTGAAACAAATAATAAGCTTGACGTGAATAAGCAACAGATAGGTTTCTGGCCCTCGACAATCAAAGCACGATGAACTGATGTCCTATTCTGTTGACTCAGGATAGGACTCACCTATGGTACCCATAATTTTCTACTTACTTAATATGATCCTCCAACCTGCCGTAGATGGGTGGAGAGGCTGATCGTCCTCCACATCCTCCTGGAGTGTCGTCAACCGTAGCAGAGAGAAAGAAACATTTTTCTCTAGCATACCACTATAATATCCCTCTCCATCCGCATTATGTGCCGAACCGCTTTTTAACACCAAAGCAGTTGTAAGTTTCCTGAATGGCGTTGTGCTTCATATTATTAAACCAAGAAATTTGTAGCACACCCTCTTGTCAGAGGATGCTGCTGCGATAGTTTGTTCTTTCTTTATTTTTTGTTATGCACCTGCCTGCACGCCCTTGAGTTCGAATTGATTTGAATTGAATTTGTGTTTATTTGCAACAATGATTCGGGAGACCAGGAGTAAAGGCTGTTTAAACGCCGTGAGAGGGCCTGGCCACCCTATACACACGTTGACATAACGGTAGTTGTAACAGTTTCAAGGACTTTGTTAAGTCAGTAGTGCTGCTCACTAATTTTCGCCACTGACATATTTCAATTTGTCAACCGTATTTCAATTTGTGTCCGTAGCGTCAATTTTACGTTCATGGGACACTCCATTAGTCATTGCCACGTTTTTATTACATGTACATTTTGCGCACTTACACAACGACTGTTCTTTAGGCCCCTATACAGCCAAGTGACGTCTACCTCGTACTCAATCGCTACATTGCCCACTCATTAGCACTAGCTTGGCGCTCTTTGGCCCTACTTGGCCCTTGCGCCACAACACACCAAATTCATCATCACTATCAATTGTGCAAGGCGCTTTTCAGTACATGCAGCACACCATGCGTGCATGATGCTAGCTATAGACGGAGTTTTTTTCCTATATATGCAGATACTTGTCTCTTTGTCTTTCTTTTTCTTGCATGTGTTCTGCTCTCTCTCTCTCTCTCTCTCTATGTGCATGCGCTTCCCTTCTCTGTTTTGCTATATATATTTCTGTCACCCTTGCGCTTCCTCTATTACAGGGTAGTAAACCGAATTTTGCCATCTGGTTAACGTCCCTGCCTTCGGCCATCACGATCTCATTTCTCTGTCGTGTTATTCTTTACGCACAGAAAAAACACTTGTATGGGACACGGACGGCCGATGACGTGGCAATGTTTATTGATTTGGTAATTATTAGCTTTGATTTATTAGCTCAACTCATTTATGAAAGCAATTTTTGGTTGTAGAGCATGCACACTATTATTTTTCCAGTTATTTATTTGGCTTGGTGTCTATATTACTCTAGCATTATAGCACCAGTCTTAAAATTATTTAGCAAGTTGTACAGGCTATCTGGACGAACGCAGATGGACGCGGAAGGTGTGTTGTCAAATTCGTCATTACCGCTGACGCAGTCGAAAGAAAGGAATCCTATGTCATTGATGTTCAAGGCTTTATTGGCAGCAAGAAGTAAGGATGACAAAATTGTAGAACTTTTTAATACAATCGACTAGTAAAGTTTGGAACATGATTAAAATAAACATTCAAAATAGTCTTTAATTTCTTTCCCTTATCGAATAACGCGTAACACATAGCATATAGCAATATGGTTAGCGCAAAATATAAGATAGAGCCCTCCAATTGGGGGTTAATTTCTCGTGTAAAAAAAAACTGAGATTTAGAACGGGGGAAAAAAGACACAAGATAACGATTCCAATTTACTGATTTCTACCGAAAACTGCAGTTAGAAACCATTCACCGTGCATGCTTACCACAGCGTGTAGCAAAAGTGCAGGAGACTCGATACCTTTTTGCAACAAATAGGAAGACTGGACAACATTTACATTTATAACGGCAGCATACTCAAGATTGGGGTGTCCATGTATGGAAAATTGAACACGCTGTACATGCCAAAGCATTAATTTACATACTCTGTATTAGTTTTCTATCACAACACATTCCTTATCACCCCCCTCCTTCGCCCCCCCCCCCCCCGAACCCTCCCACCAGCCGGCTCCTGATCTTCCGTCCACCATCTTTGGCCAGCAACCCTTCTTTCACGCACTCTTTTTTTCACTCTTTACTTCCTCTTCTCCTTGCCCACCTCGCCGTTCAGTAGCACGGGCGCTCTCTGGCCACGCAATCAATAGGGCGTGAGTTGCGGCTTCGCGGGCCCTCAGACGACGCCGGGCAAAGGGGTGAGCCTAATGAAGGCAATTACGATCGGTGATTAGGCGCTAGACCAAGGCACGAGCAAAGCGCGAGCCACACGTGTGTGTGTGCAAGCAAGCGTGCTTCAGCGCGAGCGATGGGAGTCTGCGGTGATTAGGACTGCTTGGCGCATTTCGTTTTGCGTACGCTCATATTCCCGATCTGCGTATTATTCGCCGTTCGTCTTCCCCAACTTGTTCAACCTCACGCATTTTTTTTTTTACCTCCCTCATTTTTTTGCTTTGATTGCGTCTACTCGCATGCTTTCGATATGAGCCCACGCAATAAAAGCCTTCGCCATCTTTAGCGATTATTCTTTCGCTACATGTTGTTACAGCCGGGACCCCTCAACGGCTTCGCCCGAAACGTACGCACCCCGGGCCGTTAAGTGGGAGTAGTTTTGTTTTGCATGGGTGAGCAAGACGCCGGCCCGTGCGAAAAGATGGACGACCGTGTCGTTGTTACATGCGCTGCGAGCCTCTTTTTCCCTTCTTTCTCTGTCTCACAGCCCACGCGCAGAGCCTCGTATGGCAGCGCCGTTTATACTGCCCCGTTACACTGCTCGTTGGAGCCCAGTTTTCTTTCACAGACGTCAGCATATGCGTGCGAGGCACTTCTTCGCGATAGCCCACCTCCGTGCTACCGAGCGTTAACGATGTTTCGCTTTGCCCGAGTTGCGCAGCCCTGTTGAGCCAAGGGCTCTTTGCGTGTCAGCCATAGCGAAAGCCCAATTCTCGCCACGCAATTTGGTAATTTGTGCGGCTCTTTTCGATGGGTCTCGCCTCCTGTACAATGCCTCGCATCGGTATTTGAAGACACCTATGTCCGGTTAAGTCGGTTTCTTTTGTGCCCTTAACTCTCTCGTTACTGTGCCTATAGGAATCTAAGACCTTGATCGACAGTATTTCTACAAATTGTTAAACATTTCCTTTAGAATTCTCCGACCAACAACGTCATGCTGAGTCCGAAATGACGACTGAACTTTAACTATATGTCAGATCAGACCATTTTTGGCAGATTCAATAGTCTACAAATGTGAAAATAGGATTGGGGTTGCCATCAAAACTGGCCTGCAGTGCTCCTAGCAATTCTTTAATAAAAAGACGTAAGATGTGCGCTTTGTTCCACTCGGCAACACAATTTATAAATGACAGCAAGCAGCTGTGAGGACACAGAAGGTTCTTTTAGGTTGCTGATTTTCATATCCGACGTGCAGGCCGGTTTAACGATGTTTCAAACAACGGTAGACGTTCATAAGTGCGTGTTACTTAGATAATTCTCTTCGGCTAATATCACGTGTAACTTCATTTTCCCCACCACGGGCTGCTTTTATCCATCAGCGCTTCGACAGCGCATGTACAAATTAGCGCAAGCAATCCTTCCTGTCGCCATGGGTTTTCACTCACACAACAGCAGGTAGTCCATTTCAGACCGACCTTCAACCGGAGCTTGACTAGCTGTCTAATCGCTTACATTTTGAACACCGCAAGTGCAAGTGCTCGTATTCTTTACTGTACAATATATTGCAACACTCCACATTACTGCAAAAAACTGTACAAGAACTCAATGAAGCATGTGGAGATTTCAGCGCCAGTTGAACACGCACTGGGTCACTTTTGTTGCACAGAAGAGCTGATTATACGCAATAGTCAACTACGAGGAGGCTTCTGCGTTCTCCGTGACCTAACAGCCATTGCTTCTTGAGCCTAATTAGAGAAAGAGAGAGGGGGGAGGGGGGAGGGATGGATATAAGGAAGGCAGGGGTGTTAACCAGTCAAGAGTCCGGATGGCTACCCTACGCTGGAGGAAGAGAGAAGGGGGAGAGAGAGAATGGAGAGAGAGGGGCTATATAGACGTGCACGGACAGTAATTGAGTCAAAGCGGCTCGAGCAAACTAAACCTTCTCACAAAGCACACAAGTGCCTTCACTGCCTTCTCAGCCAGTGATCAGTGGGCACGGTGCTCTAGTACTGTCTGTTCACACGGAGGACGATCATCTAGTTTTCTCAATGTGTTGGACAAAGATTAATACAGTAAAAACAAACCTGGTGCCCACTGCAATGAATAAAAACAGAAGCCACTTGTACCATATTAACTTAGCTGTTTTCACATTTGTTATGCTTTACTGTGTAGCATGGTCAACACTAGGGCTAAAATCTTCGTAATAACTTTTCTTGCGTGATCTGACTTGGCAATGTGGTGGACGAGGAACCAGGGCCATATTTTGTATATTTCAAATTTTTTTAGCGATGGGTGCTTATAAATAAAATAGTTAATTCTTACTTTAATTCGCGTTCCTCGAGGTGCTTCTTGGAAGTGTCACATCAGAATTTTCCAAGATTATCTGAGAAATTATTACTGCAATACATCCATTCAAAGCACCGGTGATATAAATTTACAGCCTGGTCATTGTGTGACAACGTATACTGCACGTATAGCAGCTGTACACGTTGCGACTACTGCGCCTTGAAATAAAATGTTTAAGAAAATCACCGAAAATGAGCACATTTGTAGCGATTACGAATGAGTTAGCCAGTGAAATGAATGGGGTGTATTGTTTATTAAATGATAAGATCCTGGTAAACTAAAATAGGTGTTCGAATGTTCCAACCCAAAACTCCAGAAATACACTCCAACCTGTAAAACATGTAAAAACGAAAAGTATATTATGATATTTCATATTGCATTTTTAATGCATTTCCTTGCCAATGTGTCGACATGTGTCGACTCACCTTGAATCATCTTACGCAGCGGTGTAATGAAATAGCCTTTAGATAGATTCCCGCTGCCTATAATTACTGACAACTTCTCTGACAAGGACCAAATATATCTTGTATATTAAGTAATAAAACAGCCCTTGATGCCCATCCAGTATATTTGCTCAGTAAAACTCAAAGCTGAGTAATCTAACAGGGCATATAAAAGAAGTGAGGCTGAATAATTTTATGTACCCTATTGTAGAGCACAGCGAATCGTACGAAGCTGTGGGCCATTTGATGAAAGGCTTGTCTCAAGTCAGGTTACTACAAGTCGGGGCACCTATTGAAAAAATTGTCATTATTATTATTATTATTATTATTATTATTATTATTATTATTATTATTATTATTATTATTATTATTAATGCACAGGTCTAACATTGGAAGCCCTGTGAAGAGCAGCTTCAGTAACGTGGGGAAAACGTCGCAGTTGCTTTTGCTAAACGTGCGCTTACTATCTCAATCTAAAGTATGGTGCCACGCGCGCAGAAACAAACAGGAGCACATCTCAGTCGGTGACCGCGGAGACTCGCTGTGAAAACACTGCAGTGAGGAAGCGTGGCAACAGCAGCGGCGAATTGACCTTCGTGCTGCGTCTCGCTTCAACGCGACCTAAGCGGCGTAAACAAAGTGCACACAAAGCTATCAGCACTCAGCGACTCGACCTCCTCGCAGATGCCTTTCAAGATGGAGCCCACGTGGCCGCGCCATACACAGCAGCCGCTGGAGTAAAACACCCACCCCCAACCTCCCCTCTCCCCGTTGCCTCGCGTGCGACAGAAGGCGGCGCTCTTCGTCCCCGCTTTCCTCCCTTGCGAGCGCAAATAATAAACATTATACAACTAAATTCAATGCGTACAATTGTGCTTATTTTCATCATATGCAACATGTAAAACAAGCAATGAGTTAATGCGTTATAATTAGGAGTCTCAAAGTGGAAAAATTGTTTATGTGAGAAGTGAGGGAAGGCGATCACGTGGTAAATATATATATATATATATATATATATTGATATCATAGTACTGATGACTATGATATGACCAACATGTCGAACGACGGCTGTAGTGACCACAATTGATTACAAATCACTAAAGATACTTAGTAATGAGCAGTAATGACTAATAATGCCTGAAATGACTTGTAATGACTAGTAATCACTACGACATTATTAATATGTCTAACGACAACTTGTAACGGCTACAATTCATTAGAAATGACTAAATATGCTTAGTAATGACCAGTGGCGACTAATAATGACTTAAATTACTTGTAATGACTGTGTAATGACCAGCATGTCTAACGACGGCTTGTAATGACCACAATTGATTATACATCACTAAAGATGCTTAGTAGTGAGCACTAATGACCAAAAGAGAGAATGGAAAGAGAAGAGGCAAAGAGAAAGAGGCGAATGATAAGAGGAGGTAGAGTAGGCTTTCGCCGTTCACCTCTTAAGTGAGATTTTAAGAGAGGCTGTGATTTTTTTTAAGAAGCATGACCAACTGGCTGTTCAATAAATCAATATTTAATTACTCCCTACTATGCGCACTCACTGGAAACTGTACAAACCAAAATACCACCGCGTTGACCTTCTTCTGCAAAGCCAGGGAATACAATTACGTAAGTGTTACACATTTATCCATAGTCCATCATAATTCGCGACTCAAGGCGTTACCTTTGTTTTGAGACACGAGGTTTGCCTTTAAAAAATGTTATGGGGTTTAATGGTCCAAAATTACGTTTTCATTATGAAGCATGCCGTAGTGAGACACTGCCGAATAAGTTGGAGCACCAGGGGTTATGCAACTTGCATCTGAGATCTAAGTGCATGGGTGTTTTCGCATTTCTTCCCCATCGATATGCGGCTGCTGTGGCCCCGTTTTGCCTTATCTTTTTTTGGAAAGTACGCTGATTCGAGGTAAACTCAATACCATTAATTCGCGGCTCTTGCGTACCGCGAGACATGCTTTTAACATTCTATACTGCACATACTATACTGCACATACTATACTGCGCTGCACAGCTGCACTATCCTGCCTTAGAAAGCTGTGAACGAGAGACGTGCGGATGTTAAATCAACGTATCCATCCACAGAGAAAACAAAAGTTACATTAAATTCAGCTTCGTTGCGCTTCTTCGATACGAATTGTTCTAATCTATTTTCACTTACATTATGGACTGCGTTCTAACATTTCTTTTATCTTCGGAAGGAATGCCCATTAGTGTGAGAGACTTGCTAAAGCTACCTACGGACAAACTCAGCTGGAACGAAAAGAAAGAGAAAAAGACGCCAGAAAAAAGTGCAAGAGAATAACAATCCATCTCTACGGCTGGTGGAATCACACTGGTAAAAACGCAGATAATGGCTTTTTGAACACATTTCGGACGTGGCTACTTAACCGTGGCGATGGCATTTACGTTCTATAATTTTAAGCATCGATTTCGCCTACTAAGTTCTGTACGGGCGCTAACCGTCGACACTGACCCCATTTCGCTGGAACGGTTACCTTCACTCCGAGGGTCGTTAGTGCCAAGCTGAATTACAATGTCGCAAAAAATAAAGAAGACTCACCTACTTCGTTCACTTTGCTCCCTCTTTTCCTTCTTTGCTGCGCTTGGATATCATGGTTACAAATGGATGGGCCGACTCCTGCTACTCAGATGTAGTCTTTGTTGATTTTCTTTTTCTTCATTTTATTACTTTTTTATTTTATTTTCGGAAAAGTAGAGGCCACGCAATTCAATATTACAGTGTTGCTTTTCTGCATTTTTGGTATGCTTCATTTTTATTACCCAAAAGACCCATAAACTTGATCGCAGGATCGAAACATTGTATCATTTCAGTAACTAGCAAAGGTTTATCATCCATCTAGTCAATCGTTGCCCACTACTGGGTTTACATAATATTAGACTTTGGTCTGGGTTATATGGTTAGCTGTATGTTAAACTCACCGTAACCAAGTCATACAAACGCTTACCTTAAAGTAGAAGTGATGTCTTTCTAACGGGCATGAAATAAACGGCCTAGCATAACCACTGAGCCATTTTCTAAACAAAGAGGAAATCAGAAAACGTGCAACGCGGTATCAGGGTGCCGCTTGTTAGCCACACTTAATCGTTCATAGCTTTCTTCCGTTTGTTAAATGCTTTTACTTTGCCTTTACTTTTCCCATGTACAGTACGTCGTACTCAATCTGCCGCTGCGGAAGGGGCAGCTGTTCCTCGTTTTCTGTAAGACGTACGTCGCCCAATGACGCGGGCGGCAGTAGCATTTAAGTTTCATGACATCGCCATTCAGACAGTGCCGAAATACCAGACGTCGTTGTCTCATGCTGCGAACATCTGCCTCCTACGACATAGATAAAAAAACATCGCGGGCAAAGAAAAAACAAAAGAAAGTGCCATTCGCTTTTCGTGCTATTGTATGATTCTCTCCTATGCTAGAATAAAATGAACCACACGCTAGATTCATAAAAGTGGTAGACATATAGCTGAGATGGCACGAAACTAAACGGCAACGTTATATGCGAGAGCAGCTGTACGAGCTGAGCATCTCAAAAAGTAAATTAAAAAGTAATTGCAAATAGCTGGTGTTGGTCGTCTCGGACACATCGGACAGCAGACACTCACAGAAACTCGAGAATGTGCATTTAAATATTGAATGACCAATCTATCTCGGTTTTCGGGAGTCGTTCATGTTCCATTCAACAATTTGTTTCCTGCTACACAACGCAACTCTTTTCCGACCAAGCCCATTTTCATCATGCAGGAGCAACTGTTCTTTGAATTATTAGCTCGGTAGGTGTTCTTCCACTGGTTCTCTCTGCGATTTATGTTTCTGTCGTTGTCGTGGCCTGGAAACAGGGCGCCGATAATAGTCGTCTGAGGTGCAGTCCTTGTAGCCGAAGGTCGTGCAACTAAATCGCGCCTATACGAACACGCCTAGGGGTTACTTACGTTTTTCACATAAACAGTATGCGCCCTTAACTTGTGCTAGAAAATAAATTGGCACTGCAGTTAACAGCTTCCCAAAGCGTCATTCTAGCAGTCCAGAGCCATCTTCACTGAAACTCCAACGCATCATTTCTTTGCGCAAATTTAGGGACAGATATCGTAAAACTAGTGTTCGGCTCATGATTTCGGTAAAGCGGGCAAAATTATACCACTCATAACATTCATCCTCGCACTGCGCTATTTACCCTAAAGTATATTACCGCCATTTAGGGTTGTTTTTCAATTAGTTACTTGGAATATCAGACTGGTTGTGCAAGTAATTCCCGCCTAATCAGGTAATCCACCTGAAAAGACCGAATCGCGCTTAACCTTGGTGTGATATTTTCGTTGAAAAACCTGTTCAAATAAAAAAAAAATGTTATAATGAACACCAGCTTCTAGAGTTGGCGTGGGATTGTGGATGGCAAAAGATAGAACTGGCACTTCGTTCAAAATTGCATGCGCAGGTTAAATAGTGCTGCTACTACAAGCGATTATATGGTACGTATTTGAGCACGTACTCCTCATTCTATTGCCTGCATGTGAGCGTATCCGATCACACGCATGGGCGGAGCTAACAAAGAACATTTCAATGGTCGCTTTCAAACATCCCTGGATGTGCTACCTCTCTTCAAGTGACATGCTTCCCCCAAATCATGTAATGCCATATAGACATCTTCTTGTCAAGTCGACATGTTGACATGTCTATACGGTGACATGTGTACATGTCCTTGACATGCTCTAAACATTCCATACCTCATGATCTTAACCAACACAACATTATTAGTACGCACTACGCTTCTCACAAGTTTGTTAAGGCCTCAGTTGAGGGTTGGTCCTGTATTGCGGTTTGCATATTACCCTGTAATGCTCGAGCTACCTGAGACACCTGGGGAAAACGACTCGCAGATTTTCATAGCACATTTAATAGCTTTACGACACAGCGCTTCACATGCTTCGGTACGTTCCTTAAATTCAGTGTCCTCCCTTGCGCACTAAATGTTTGTTTGCTGCGCGCTCAGTTCTTCTTTTCTGAGTGTGCTTTTAAGTATTCACTGTTACTTTTTCATTGCATCATTCATCATAAAATACTCTTGCTTTAACTATGTATTCGCTGTTGTTTCTTTAAGACGTACTTGATGATAAAATACGCTTGCTTTCACTGCCAAAGTACGCACGTCATCATTGCATCTTGTGTGTGCATTGGGTGTCGTGTTTCGGACAGAGCTCATTTATTTACAGCGCGAACTTCCCTATCAGTGGTTCCTTTTGCCGGTGCATTGTGACGGCCACTTTCGCCTATGGATGATGACTGGAACGAATTCACGTGCTCGAAGGCAGGGCGTGGAACAAAACCCCTTTGGGACGAAATTCGATGAGAGCGGCTGTGCGTCGAGAGAGTCAATAGCGTCGTACATTGGGAAAGGCAAGAGGGGATTGTGACTGACGCTATTTTCCCGAGTTAGAAAACTCATATCCTTTCAAAGTTGATGTTCACAGGGTATAGCTGATGGAGATTTTTTTTTCTACATATCGCTATAACAACGTCCCCGTTTGAATAGCTGTCTCAGCATTGAGAAAGGAAGAAAAAGAATATTTCAAAGAAAAACTGGTTTGTTGGCTCTCCATTCCAAAGCTGGAACCCTTATGATCTGCATACGAAGAGCCGGAAAATCGGAAACTGCTGCGCACTTGGCTGCTTTTATAGCTAAGTAGTGTGAGTGCACCATTTTGATACGGATGAAAGACCCCTACCAATCTCAACAAATAAAAAAAAGACATCTGCTTCGATGAAACTTCAGCAAAGTTCTGTCTCTTGAATTGCAGCCGAATGTTTGGCTTTCCGCTTCTTATTCATGCTAAATGGCTCTAATATTTCTCTTTGTAAACAAAGTTACCGCAGATACTCTTTAAAAGTTAACTTTTTGACGTGCAAAATATTTCGCGGGATGTAACAACTTGTAACCGTACGACTGGCGCCATACCGGCAGAATATTGTTAGGAGAAATGGTGTCGTAGTCCGCGCGATCTCTCGCTACTTCTTTCAGATCTTAGAAAGACGACAAAACGGCTATGTCGTCTTCGTCCCCATAACAGTATGCTTCTGAAATAGCAAACGAACAAGTATAACTGTACCCTGAGGTTGAATAAAACTAAAAATGCACGAACGTAAGAGACGGGTGGGTGTGCTAGCCTGAAATTTGCAGCAGCACCATGGCAAGATTGTGACAGCTCTGCTCGGTGCTCAGTATTTCTTTAGTAATGAAGATATATTAGGCGACATTAAATACGGAAATGCGTGCAGAATCAAGTTGAAAGGCTTTAGAAGCTTTTCATTCATGAGATTGGCCGAAATGTGGCGAGACCTAAGCCGACACGTTAGCGACAATAGCGGCGCAGTACAGGCGCCAAATTCAATAAGAGAAGCTTGAAGTTATTGTATCTTCGTGTAAAAAATCAACGTTTTCTTCCAGATAAATTAAGGCAGTTTACATGAACACTCTGCTAGTCCTAACTGGCTTTTCTACTATTTTTGGGCTCTCTTTAGTATCTCTTTAAATGCGACACCCAGTTGCAAATTAGAGCCGCTTTTGTACTTGTAGCAGAGGTCTGAAGTGGTACATATTGAGAAGCTTTCTACCGTACTAGGGCTTTTTACAACTTATGCTCCAACCGCACACAGAGAGTAATAATACGAGCACGTATGAGCATTATTAAATGGTTCAAGGTTTTGTGCTGTCAAGTTGACACATGGATATTGCTGGCACAATGCAGAATTGTCCGTCTGTCCATCCTCTCCAGTCGGACCCCACTTTAACTCTATACCCACATAGAAGTGTCTGTGCTGTTATACGTATGTTTCCGGGAAAGAGATTGAGGCATGGAGTATCTGTGCTATTCCATTTATCTATATTCGGCAGTAAAAATAAAGTTCAGAATAAGAATAAAAAACACGGTTAGAAGGTGACACGAAAGCTAACAAATATAACAACGCCACACAAAAAAAATTCCTCCTAGTTTAACGTCAGTCCACGCCAAAAACTAAATGATCTTTACACTTTGCAGTCCTCAGTGATTTGTGCAGAGGTTCTCCTTGTACTAAATGAATGGCAGGCCCAAATGCACAGCCTCAGTTCACGTTCAGCCGAACGTGCTGAGCGTAAGTGCCTCACTTCGTACATAACTATGCAGGACTTCTCATTCCGAACGCTGATCTCTTACTTTGCGTCCACTAGGTTATATCTTAAAGGGACACTAAAGTGAAAAATGATTTCTTCGGCATCAGTAAATTACCGTTCCACAAAACCAAAAACACCCCTCTTACAACGATTAGACGTTTTGTAAGCCAGAAAATGCGCAGAACGAAATACGGGTGGCGACGCCTACTTGAAGTTCCGCACCTGGTGGCTGCGACGTCTTGGATTTTGATGGGATCTTCCAGGGCCTACTAATTATATATAGCGGTACACATTGAGTACAATGTGCTTTAAAGGAACCAAATATTAAACATGGTGAGTTTCGGGAACCTTTCCTCAGCCAACGCGGCCCAAATGCTAAAACATACTTTGGAATCCCTGACGTCACGCTGACGTACTGGCGCTGGCGAGTTTCGGCGCGAAATTCAAATACTTATACTTGGACCTTCATTTTCTCATCTAATAAACTATTTTTTTGAAATGACTACCTGCAGGGTTCTCAAACAATGCTTCATTATTCTAAGCGGATTTATTGTTTCGCTTTAGTGTCCCTTTAAGAATAGGTTCGCTTTCTGTTGCCGATGACTACCTGGAATCTAGTCGCTTTAAACCAAGCTGCCCCAATTGCGCAATTGTGGCCCAAGGAGGAGGAGGAGGAAATAGAGAGAGAAGGCGGGGATGTTAACGCTGCGCAAAGTTCTGAAGAAATAAAACACCAACGCACGCTTACCACATTTCAGCACGGTACCTCTAACTTTGTCGCCCAGTATCGGCGTGGCATTCCATGGGAAGTAGCCAGAAATAAGCCTATAAGAGGCGCATTTGCCCCTGTATTGCTGAACGTATGAGGATTTCGAAAGGCGCAATGTGCTTGCGCCTGCGCTAAACCTTTCAAGCCACTTCGAGAAATTCCTTCCCTGATAAACTCAACACTAGCTAACTGTTCTTCTGCTTCTCAGAGGAAAGCCTGCAGAACAAGAATTGTTGCTTTTCGAGTCAGAGTCAGCGCAGGCGCCTCTAAAGTAGCTTGCCCCGCCAGCTGGGTCCGGTTCATAGGCCTTCAACATTTTGACAGGGTGAGCTCCAAGCGCGTGTGTCGATATCGTAAAAAAAGAATGAAATGCGAGCAAAACTGGCAACCTGGACGACGTCACAAAATATAGCTCTCGAAGCAAACAAGAGGGACATATCTCTATCAGAAAAAAAAAAAAAACTGGCAGAAAATTGTCGGAGCGGCTCCCACTAGCGTGACGTCAAATTCGTCGAGACGTATATGGTAGCACGCGAAGTCTGCATTTAACGGTGTTATCTCCTGAACTTCCCAAAATTGCTGATATTTCGAGTTTTCTTTTAAGCTTCTGTGTAATGCTCGGTAGTCATTTTGTAATTTTTTTTCCGCTGTTCGCCTTATTTACACACATAAATCTATCTCACTTGCCCGCTCTCGTTTCGGGCCTTAAGCGAACTGGTCGCGTTGGAAGCGAAAATTGGCTTCATAGAACGCAGCGGCGGTTTAGAGGCCATTTTGGCACCCAGCCTAAGAATGGGCCAAAGCCCGCTCGCCCTTTTCGGGAACCTCATTTAATAGCGGCGCCCATAAAGGCTCTTATATCGCACGTAAACAGGCTGAACTCCGAAAGAGCGGCGGCACAAGAGTGCGTGGCGCCACTGCCGATCAATAAGTAAACAAACAAACAAGCAATCTAGCCAGAGAAATAGCCGGCTACTGCTCTCTAAGCCTGTTGGGAGCCGTGCGCAGGCGAAACGCTCGCGTTCAATATTCTGTTGTCATCGGGACGTTGGACGCCCTCTCTCTCCAATATAGGTCCCAACGGACTCAGGGTTGGAAATGGGTATTCGTAAAAAAAAGTGCGAAATTGTTCTCAGTTTTATATGTTTGTTTCTTTTCCACCTAAGACATAAGCAGCTTTTAGGTCGCCGCTCGTGTAAATGCGCTTTAGTTTCCTGGCATATTTACTCCGGCTTTGATTTAGGAGGAGTGGTGAAAGGAGGGGGGGGAAGGGGTGAAAACTTCCCACTCTCTCTAGCACACGCCGTTTTTCGCAGTGTTCTCTCCGAGTTGACGAACTCGAGCGCACTCACACTCGGTCACTGCATAAGGACGATAGAGAGAGAGAGAGAGAAACGAAGAGGGAAAGACATGCAGGTTAACCAAGGACGTGCCCAGCTGGCTACCCAACACTTGGAGAAGAGGAAAAGAAAAACTGCCTAAGCAATATGGCTATTATACTTAGTACCTGAAGTTATATGTCCGCATTCTTTGTTTTGTTTTTTTTTTTTCAATTTCTTTGCAGCGATACCATAAATCAGTTACTGTAGGCATAGATTGCACAGCTCTTGAAGTCAACTTTTTACTGCCTCGTAACGTAACCTTTCCTGTGCCCAGCTGTCTTCCATTAGTTACTCAGGACAGTGTGTACAGCTAAGTCAGTGTATACACCGATGCTCTGTGTGGTAAAAGTTTGTTAAATCGACGGCATTGCTCTTTTGAAGGGCACTCTAAACGCTTCAGGTAATGAAACATTTACTGTGAAGCGAGAGATGCCGTTAAATTGGCTGGCTTTAGATGCAGCAGCACCTTGAATTTAACGAATTCATTGTACGCGTAAGCGCAGTCGCTCCATACTCTGACACCTCGCAGGCGCGAGCCCGTCACCCGGTGAGGTCGATGTCAACCAACGCCAGGCCGCACGTCAGCGCGGGGCGTTCACCAGCATTCGTAATGATCGCAGCGCAGTTTCCCCCGTCCGCGCTATGTTGGCAGCGTCCTTGGTCTCCCCTTTGGCAAGTGTCGGTGCCTCTGTGCTCCTATTGGGAACACGTCAGCGGAGTCTCGACCCTGGGCAAAGCCATCGTCGCGCCGAGACCTTTACCACCACCTATGAAGGATATATCTGAAATTTACAGAGCCCTTTTACACATTCTGTGAAGCTGCCTTGCACAGCATGGCTGTCCTAACGTTAACGGCGGTGTTGAATCTGACGGTGCCGCACAAATAGCGTAGAAGGAAGGGTGCCGCGAATCCTACCCTTGGTACAAATGCCCACGAGCTTTTTTTGTTGTTGTTGTATTTAAAGGAGAGGTTTCCGCCGTCGGCGGACTTGCAGTTATGTGTCGCGTCGCGTTCATACCTTGTTTCGTCTGCTACGTGACGCGAGTCATGTTGGGGAAGGGGGGGGGGGCATGGAATTTTGGTGTTTTACGTGCCAGAACCGCGATTTGCTTATGAGGCACGCCGTAGTGCGGGATCCGAATTAATATTGATCACCCCGGGGCATTTAACGTGACCCCAATGCACGGCACACGGCCGTCGTTGCATTTCGCCCCCATCTAAATGCGGCCGCCGTGGCCGAGATTTGACCGCGCGACCCTGTGCTTAGCAGCGCAACACCGTAGCCGCTAAGCCACCACAGCTGGATGTTGGGATAAAGCGAAAAAAGATAGAGCGAGAGAACAATGGAGGAATTTTGAATACGATGTATTTTAGCGCGGCTCCTTATAGGCTTAATATATGGGCACACCAGAAATTAATGTTCAGGAGCGGCAAGGCACGAAATGTTTCTTTGATATTTCTATTTACGCAGAGTTTATTTGCGACACATTCGTAAGGAGTCAGAATATAGCCCTGGCATAAGCGGAGATTTCCTTGCTCTCCTCGTACTCTTTCTTCTATTTCGCTATTCAGAAGCGCTTGATCGGATCGTTCGAACCCGCTGCGATGCCATTCTGCATTATCGCCATTCACTTCAAATGAGCCGCGTTTCTGGCTTCCTTTAGTTCCTTTCTTTCCTTGTTTTCTTGGTCCACCGATCGACGTGTTCGCCCGTTTACAAAATGTCAGGCCCACTCAGTTTCTTTTTATTGCCATTGATTGATACATCGATTTTATATTTATCTTGATTTTGAATGACACCTCAGAGAAAACAAATCCCATCGACAACAACGCCTTCAAGACGGCAACAGAAATACTTCACTAAACATGGAGCGAAGCTGTAATTATTACGTTCCTAAGATATTACGATATCCCCTGGTTTGGGCGAACATTTGCATGGTAAGCACAAGTTGTCGTTGTATGACATATACTCGGCGGCGACCTTCCGCGAATATTCATTTCAAATTCAGAATCAGTAACTGTGCCCTAAAAAGTTTTCGTTGTATAAAAAAATATTTTGTGACAAACTTCTAAGAACTTGCATTTTAAATGGCACAATCATCACCTGTGCACTTAAGTATGGAGTAGGCATCCTTACTGGTACCCTCCTTTCCTCACAGTTTCCTGACACCTGGTCGGACCAGTGTAAAAATTCTTAGCGTCGTATGCCCGCACGCGCAAACTTCAGTGACACCTATATGCAAAAATAAAATGGCGCCTTCAAGAGCCTGTCCTCCGAACATACTCTATTTGAATGGTGCGGGGTTAGAGCAACATTTCCGCAGGATACATATCTTCACCTAAGCAATTCACAAGAGCACACCACCGCACGATTGTACTACGCTAGATAGCACTCGCTGATCTAATCAGACTGAAAACGAGTCTTGACCAAAACTAGGCACGATAATCTATTCTTACTTTTCTTATTTACTTTCCTGCCAGGTCTGTTCCTCACATCCGTCTTCGCAATTGCATCCCTTAACGTTTAATTTTGCAGCTGCAAGACAGACGAACCCGACCAGTTCTCGCGATGGTTGGAAATCGATTGCTGGTTTCCCGAGCCGTGCAGATGCGGAAATTCAATTTGTTACGGCGCGCTTACTTGGTAGGCGTTGGTTTCCGGAGCACCGGGGTCTCCTCGTGCGGCTCACAAAGCGCCCTAGAGCAAGCAATAACAAACGGACGATGCGAGCGGCGTACTCAGTACGACGTTACGATGGTGCAGCTTCGTTTCTCAACAAGCAAGTGGCTGCAAGATTCTTGATTTTTTTTTCTCGCCTTGGTCTCTGCTACACTCGCCGTCTGCTGACGCATGTGGCAGCTACTCCACACTGACACGAACTTAGCTTTCACGCACTCGTCTGCGTCCCAGATAAAGCGATCGCGCGCCGCGCCCCTGCAGTTCGTTCAAAATCATCTGGATCGCTTCCCGTTATGTTAATGCAAGGCAAGACTTGGGTTAACATCGTTTACTATAACGAACGATAATATATGGCTGCGGCGTTAGCAGGCGGGGTCTGCAGAACTGGAACGCTAGAAACAAGAACCCATACGAACGCACACGCACGCACGCAGGCACGCACGCTCAAGCATGTACGCATGCACAAATTCGATGGACGCCGATGCGATACTTGTCTGTTCTTTTGATGTGTAAATATCCGCACTGTGTGAGGTGTCTTACAATGGCGAAATTGGTCTTGCAGTCTCTTCCAATCCCGTGATCACATTCAATCCTCTCTTGCTTATTACTTCTGCTGGTTAGCCAAGAACGATGCAACACTTTTCAGGCGGTCCTTATATTTGGTTCGTCTCTCATTCGTAGTCAAGTGCCCTATAAAATCAGATCTGATGATGTTTTACGCACGCACTGAATTTACATTTTACTCGCTATCGAACATTAAATCCGAATTACAATTCACTATTTGATAGTGTGTCAATAGCGCAGCAACACTATTCACTGTCCGTGTGTGCCGGCCCGAGCCTACCAAGTGTACTTGTGAGGATTGATGTGTACTATACAGCAAAATATTTAGCTGTTCCAGAGGCTTACTTCGTTTTGACTGATGAATCAGTAATTGGTTTACAAGAAGGGCTTTTATTTCGCTGCTGCGGCTTTTGCTACCCGCATGGAACACAGAACGCGACGCCACTGGCGACGCCCGCATCGCATCCTCGGCTGCTCATCGCCTGCCCCTCGGACCGCGGTACCGACTTCGCCGACTAGCGCGCTAAGCCTCGACACCGTATAGCACTGCTCCACAAACAGAGGACAGTTTGCGCTTGCCGAGGCCATATCCGCCCGCAGCGAGCCGACGCTTCGGCTCCGAATCTCGGCCCCTTGGCTGCGTCCAGTGCTTGCTATCTTCTCTCCGAAGCATATACACAGAGAACACTTGCATAGCACGGCTGCGCTTCCTCGTTCGGCCCTGCAGTCGCAGGACTTTGGTCTCTCTCTCTCTCTTTCTCTCTCTTGCCTCGCACAAGGGCGTCGAGTATCGTGGCGTTGTATGTCGCTCTTCCATATCCGGTGCTCCATCGAGCGGAAACTGAAATGGGGCCGGGAACAAAACGCAGTAGACGGAGACAAAAGAATGGTTTGAGTGATCGTTGCCTCTGGATCGCGCTTTCCATCTGGCTCTTATTTAAACGACGGAATAAAAGTGTGGTTTGCTTTTGGTACGCAATGACTTGTGTGATCAAGTCGAAAACTCTTTACGATTATGATTGTTAGGGATAACCAAGAAACGATACGCTATAGAAGACAAGGCTGACGGGTAAGCGTCCTTCTCTTCCGATGTTGATTTCATAGCGTCGTTTTCTCTGGAAGGTAATCATGATTCGCATTTCCTTTCAACTTCCGCAGTTGTGTATCCTCAGCTTTTTAATTGGCTGCTGAAATGGCAGATCAATAAACGAAATTATGATTCGACGTCTCTCTGGTCACCACGAAATGGAACCGTCGTCATTGTACCAGAACCTGTAGTTACCCTTTACCTCTTAATCTTATTTCACTTTACTGCATTAAAAGCAAGTGTGGATGACGAAATTGCAAAAGGCGTATTTAACTTGCCAGCGCGGGATGTTGACTGTTAAGGCTGGATGCTGCCATGAGATAGCCGAAGGCTACAGTCAGTCTTCTTATACAATCTCCCTCCTCCCTCCCCTCAATCCACCTCCTGCCTTTATCCAAGGCTAGCAGTAAGATAGCGCAACCTACAAATCGACAGCTATGATTTTTAATCAAGCCCCATATACTAGCGAATGTAAGTTCCTGGAGAGCCGCTGCATATGGTAGCGATGAAAGATGAGGTACAAGCACATGCTGACGAACAAGCGTCTGAAATCCCCCCCCCCCCCCGCCAATCCCCTGAGAGGAAACTGTAGGCTACATAAACCTTGCCGCTCGGACAAAGTTGCAAGCGCGTTGCCTGCGCTCCTCGCAGCAACATCGCTTCACCGTGGTCCATGCACATCCATTACCCCAAGGCATCACTCTCGATCAGGATACGACGCAGCCTTCGAGGAACGCGTTGATCTCGTTACGGACTGCTGGCCTTTACATTGACGTGTATACGCTGGCTAATCACTCTGCTTTTCAGAAAAGAGCTTTCTATTTCTCTCTTCTGACATTTAGTAAAACAAATAACAACCACTGACGCATCCTTACCAACACGCGTTAACAAGGCTGATAAAAGAAGTTATCCGCTCTGGTGGCTCATTCGCCTTGGCGTTATGCTGCTGAGCGCGAAGTCGTGGGTTCGTTTCCCGAGCACGGCGGCTGTATTGCGATGGCGTTGCGAAGCAAAAGCGCTCCTGAAACGGGATTTAGTGCAGAGAGAGAGAGGGGGGGGGGAATACAGGAAAGCAGGGATGTTAATCAGTCAATAGTCTGGTTGGATACCCTACTCTGGGGGATTGGAGGAGGGGAAGAGAGAGAAGGGAGAGAGAAGGTGTAGATACGTGTACGGACAGCACTTGAGTTAAAGCCGCTCGCGCAAACCAGAAGTTCTGAGAAAACACAAAAGTGCCTTCACTGCCTTCTGAGCCGATGATCGGTCGGGACAGTGCTCTAGTATTGTCTGTTCACTCAGAGGACGATCATCTAATTCCCTCAATGTGTTGGACAAAGATTGTCTTTGTGCTCGAAATTGAGGACAATGGCACAATAAGTGGTCAATGTTCTCCTCGCATCCGCAAACATCACATGCAGGAATATGAGCCATTCCAATTAGTGCTGAGTAGGCATTCGTGAAGGCAACTCCAAGCCATAACCGACACAGAAGAGACGCTTCACGTCGGTGCAGACCGGCTGGAGGTCTGAGTTGAAGTGACGGGTTTAGTCTGTGCAGTCTTGTGCGCCTTGTATGTACGATATTCCACTCTGCTAAGGAGATTGTGCGTGCTAGAATGCCAAGTTGTCTCACGGCGTCGGTCCTTGAGAAAGAAATGGGGACGCAGCGGTCTTCTTGGTTTGACGTCCGAGCTGCCTTATCGGCGTCGTCATTTCCAATGATACCTCAATGACCTAGTATCCACTGAAAAGAGATATCATGGCCTTTTTCTCTTAAGTGATGGACAAGTTCCGCGATTTCGCACGTGAGCTGATCGTGAGTTCCATGTCGGAGAAACGACTGTACACATTGCAAGGCCGGCATTGAATCGCAGTAGACTGCCCATTTTCTAGGTGTTTCAGTATTTATCACTTGAAGCGCGTCGGGAGCGGAAATCCGCGAGTTCTGCAGCTGTAGGCGTAGTTACATGGGAAGTCTTGAACCACTTGGTTATTCTCATTGTTGGTATAACTACAGCGCCACCAGAACAGGTTGATGTAGTTGATCCATCAGTGTAGACGTGTGTGCAGTCGTTGTAAAAGGGTGAAAGAAACCTTAGGTGGCCAAGATAATACAGACCCCCACCAACGCAACTGTCGTAGAAAACTGTACAACTTCGGGGCGTCCCAATGCAACAAGGAATTTTCTTTTTTTTTCTGTTTTTAGAAAGCTTTATATAAACTTTTTGGAATGCTACTGCACCGATTATTTCTGCCAATATCAATAAAATGTTTATTAGCGCACAACCTGAAGGTTACAGAAACGTCAAGCGGAAAATCTGTTTCTGCGGTCGATTCGTCGCCTCAGTGACCCGGGAATAGACTTCGCTTGAACTCTAACCTAACCAACCAGCGCGGTGACTGCCGAGGCAGTTGCGATTGCGCAGCACATACATACAATGGAGAAGTTAGCACCCTAACCATTTTTGACAGCTCGCTGCTTTTCTTTCTTTCAACAAGTTCGCAAATTGAAGCAGACTACGCAACACCGCAGCCACGACGTTGGCACTCCAAGCCATCGTAGCTATCCGCTAGCGGAGAGCGACGTGACAAGTCGCCTAAGCCGAACTATGAAAAACTTGAAGCAAGGCTGAACGAATCGAAGAGCACGCCGTGGTCGCCCGAGCAGGATTTTATTTAGCATTGAAAGCCTGATTGCCATGGATGTCCCCAGCTTTGGTGCGCGGTTGCTGCTGATGCTGTTCCGTCTTGAATGTTTTTCGTGGCTCGATCTTTCCCCGCGCTTCAAGGCGCACGACAGGAAAACGGTGGGAGCGCTAGCATAATTCGATTGAGGTCAACTGCGAAGCAAAACAGAGAGCTTTGGTTACTGTTTGCTCTTTCCCGCTGTCCGCTCGAGTGTCTCCCCCTGAGGCGTTCCGAGTTTCAGACTATGGTTGGGGACAATTTGTATTTCTTTTTTTCACCGGCTTGCACGCTGCGTTAGCAGATTACTTGGGCGAATAGAGATTAGGCTGGCCTACAAGACAAATATTTACATCCGTCGTCTTGCTTCTCGATGTAGAGATTAGATTGACTGGAAAACTGTTTTCATCGCTTCTAGCTTGCTTTTTTTAGGTTATCTACACGGCTGAACTTCCCCTTTATTCTACATTATAAGATCGGTTTGAAGCTCCGCTAGTCAGAAATTGTAAGCATAATTAGGAAAGTGCCACGTGCTTTCTTTTATCTTCTTTTTCTGTCCCATTGGTCCGAAATCAAGACTTACTTGCTCTGGTATTACAATGGAGGCGGTTATTGTGAGACGTTGTTTGCAAGCATAGCGCACATTAGTTCGCTATTAACATGACATCAGCAAAAAAAAATAGTACTCATTCAGTAAAAATGAGAGACAGATATGTGTGCTTACTATATCAACGTGTTTTCAGGCATCTGTGACAACCCTCTGAGAAGAAAAAGACGGTAGTATGAATACATGTCGCTCCTTGTTCAAGGCACGAAGAACCTGATATTACGATGGTATAGCCAAATGGATATTTCAAAGTTCTCGTGAAGCAGGTGAAAAGTTCTTTTAATTATATTTTTTAAAATGTAAAGTGCTGTTCTTCTGGGCACATGAGGCTGAGGGAAAGCTCTTCTGTCCGTGTATTTCTCTTCTTCGACTCGTCCCATAGCGCATTGCTTTTTTTTTTTAAATTATAAACGATGTTACTGGAGATAACTTATGATATTTATGAAGGGACGATGACGAAGCGGTTCTTCGTGGTTTAAAGCACATACGTACCGGAGTAAGGAACACCGAGACATAAGAAGTGCTTTATACGCTTTAAACCATGAATGTTAACAAACTGGTAAAGCTTTCTGCCACGTTGAAGAGGCTCTTGTATGGAACGCACCTTTTTGTCAAAGCGCGGACGTTCAGGAAGGAAGGAAGGAATCAGGAATAGACGGAAAGACAAGGAGGTTAGCCAGTTCTCAGACAAGCTGGCCACCCTGTGCTGAGGAAAGGGGGTATGGGTAATAAAAGATCATAGAAAAGATGCTGACGTTCATTATGTATAACGTCATTGACCTTGTTACATCTGTTGACTGTCAGATGATCTTAATAAGATTATCTGTGGTGATGTTCTTGGGCTTTCTTGGGCGTTCTTCGATGTTCGTGGAGAGAGAGAAATTAAAGAAAGGAAAGGCAGGGAGGTTAACCAGACGAAAAATACAGTCTGCTACCCTACAGTGGGGGAGGGCGGAAAGGGGCGTAACTTACCGAACTATTCTTGACGGCTTAGAGAACGTAGGATTATGCGACTTCTTATTAGTGTTAGCTGTGAAGCACTGGGAGTCTGGCCAGGTATCGCAAAATATTAGCCAATAATTGCAACAGGAAAAAAAGGGTAACAAAACGATAGAACGCTGCTTACTGGTCTTGTCCTCCGATGATGCGCAGCTTTGAAGGACTGATGATTTCTTGCGCGAGCAAAAAGCGGCACAGCATGGCTCCGTAATAGTGGCCGTGGTGCATACTGCAAAATTCAGTACTGGGCCCCGCGCTTTCTAACCCTAGCACTCGTCGGCCTTGCTGATTCGCTATCTTGATTTGTCCATGAATAATTTTTTATTCAAGGACGATTTGCCGCAAGGCACATGAGGTATGTCTCAGTCGATGCAAGTGATATCTGAATTTCGGGAAAATGAAATGATGCGCACGCAGGCTCGCGCTAGACTACATGAAGTGGCCACGCTGCTTCCTTTTGTGTTCAGCTTACGTTCGTGGAAATGGCGGGGATTATTCCTCTGGCAAATGCTTATTCAATGTTGCTTTCGCCAACAAATCAATGAATTCACTTGTTATAATATCATCAGACAAGAAAGCACCGGTGAGAAGATCCACCATGTTTTCGGAGCAATCACTGATCGCGCCCTGTCTTGCGGTGTTCATGCCTTATAATGAAGAACAAAACTGATCCACTTCTAAAAGTGTGTTTTGCTAAAATTGTGGTGTTCAGGGTATTGCAGGGCGAGGTGCGGTCCTCACGCTGCCTAACCTGCTTGCCTTTCCCAACTTCTCCGCTTGTTCCTTGTGAACAAAACAGCTGTGGGAAGTTGCTTGTAGAGATTTTGACGCCTTCTGTGTGACCGTTAACGGACTCAGTGCTAGTCTTAACGCTGGGCGTACATTTATGTTAGTCCTTTCGTACTCAAGCATCGCAATCGTCCTTGCCTTTGATGAGCCTTCCACTTTTACAGCGAAGCTGTATATGGCTAGGTTCTGGAAAAAATTGCGTGCGTACGTCTGTCGAGCCTTGTAGATCGAGAATTTCGCACCATACGTGGACCTGTCCCGAAGATAGTGCAATTACAGGCCGAGCCGCGGCGGAGGTTAAGCAGGTTTTAAGCGCTCCGCCAACTTGCAAAAATAACTTTAATGCATGTATAAGATATTAAGCTGATCAGAACAAGTACTATGCTTGGACCTGCGCCGGCTATGTCTACGTTCGCACCGCCCTCTTTTGGACGGCGTTCCAAGTGTTGTGTATCTTCTTTCCTTTTTTTTCCGCTTGCCCGTGGTGGCGGTGCCGTAAGCGTGCTGCCTACTAGGACCACGAGGCCGAAATAAATGCGAACCGACCATATGGCCCCGATCCCGCAAACTTGGAACGCTTCACTGGAACAACGGCCAGGTTTCATATGGAGTTTGTGGGGAACCAATTCGGCGTGGCCTATGTTGTGTGTGACTCCTTGTGGTTTTCGAGTAACCTCATCGCAACCATTACTGCACTGCGGGACGTCGACGAACGCACAATCGCCTTGGCTACGGTGAAGCAGTGTATGCCCTCGGAGTGCGGTGAGGCTCGTGTCTGTCCTAGGTACCGGGATTCGTTATTAAAAGGTGTCTTGCCGCGTTTTGCAACAATACATGGGTATGGATAGCCTCTCCCGAGGCTCAACATCGGGAAGGAGCGACTAGTCGCGCCTCGCCTTCCATTTACAAGCACACGGTGTTTGACGCACGGCGACGGACAGTTCGCCATTACGGAGCCCGCGTGCACAGCTCTGCTGGTCACACACCTTCACACAGTGGAATGGCACTAGGTTTTTTTTTTCTGATACTGAGCACGAGGTTGCACCTCCGATTCCCGATAGCACTTCAATTGGGGCAAAATGCAAAAGACACTTTTTCGCTTAGAGTTAGGTGCCCGTTAAACCACAGGTGGCCAAAATAAATCCGGAGTCCCCAATGACGGCGTCCCTCATAAACGAAAGTGCAGTTTCAGGACGTCAAGGTTCAAAATTTAGCTTGACCTGCCGTTTTTCGATCTTGAGTGGGAGTGCCAAACTGTATGCATAGTTTTGTAGAACAGCTGTGAGAACTCACGGTGTTTCTTATCCGCCAACCAAGAATCAAACGAAGGAAGTTCCCGCTGGCTAATCTCACAATGTCCAATGTGGTCAATATCCGATGGACTCCTTTCTCTGAATTTATCTATAAGCAGAACCATTGGAAGTAGATCAACGACAATAAGTATGCATAACTACGAATGCTGCTAAAATAAATTCTGTTTCTATCCTGCCCCTAGGCTTGCCGCCTCAATAGCCAGACAAAGCAGACGAGCAACAGGTGCCATGCCGTCGTCGATTTCAGGGTGCCTGCATCGACCACAATTAAATTTCGTCTCTTCGAAGCTTCCGTGGTTCGCGCGCTTTCACGCCTACCGGCAGCTGAAACACCTGTACCTTCTGTACTCAGTGCTTTGTTGCAGTTCTACCGGCCGCGGCGACATTGCAACACCTTCGAGTTTCGAACGTTCGCGCATCATTTCACTCGTAGTCGCACTTTTTTCTCTTGCGTCGACCTCGCATAACTGCAAACATTTTTCCTGAAGAATGAAAGTTTTGCTGTATAGAAAGTCAGCGCTGCTGCTTCTCCGTATCGCAGTGAGTGCAATGAAGTGGGCAATATAGAACATTCTAACTGGTTCGGAAACGCTCCGGTCCTGAAAGGATGAGGCTTCTGGGCAACACGAGAAGAGAAGTACTTCCTCAGGAACGTGTCGAACAGTTAGTTCTCCCGGTAGGAGCGCGGATATTGCGCAAGAAAATGTCACGCATTCTTCTGACGGACAGGACTGACGGGAACATGGCGACATATTTGGCGCCGAAAGAGGCGCTCGCAGGCGGAGCGATTGCTGGCCAGGTCTGCCGGACTAACCCCGCCTGCAGCAACATCATCACCACCACCACCAACAACAACAACGCACGATAAATCAGATTAAAGGAACACTTTAGACAAATATGGAGATAGCGACAAGAAACAAACACTTCCTGTCATTACACTGTCAGCCAAGTAGAGCAAGTCCTTTACAAGGCGTACGTAGCTGGGGAATTACGGGTTTCTCAACTGTTATCAGCTTGCAGGAGAAATTGCAGCGGAGCATTCACGGACATTTAACGGCCAATTGCTCCCGGACAGACGAGGGCTAGAACGTCGCGCTTTGGCCAAGACGCTCGCGTGCACGCCACGTGAGCGCGAAGGACGGCGTGCGGCCTTCCTCGGGCCCCGCTGCAACTGTAACGAGCATCTAGCGTGCTCGCCGACGCTGTGCGCCGCGAAAAGCTCCATCAAGAATCACCGTCACGCCAAGATCGCCGACAGGCGACGGTCAGCGGGTGCGTCGATGCTAGGACTTGTGGTCAAGGCTTGTCTGGACGCCAGTGGCATTTCTCATCGTTGAAAAGGCCACGGGAGCCGCCTGTTTCTTCGGCAACTATATATCTGTTATTTCCAATTGTATACCGACAAAAAGATCACCTTGAACGGTTGCGGTGTCATGAGATTGATTTGTATGGACTCTGCTTTCTGGAAGTTTGCATGTTTGCATTGGCCTCGGCAGCAAATAATATTTTGTATCTAGCACTTCGCTGGGGAGTTGGGGAGGGGAAGAGGGGTGTCCCAGGAATAAAATTTATTTATTGTTAGAGAGGCTCGCTTAATTGAAAGCATAGCTAATTAGGCTACCCGGTATTGGTTCGCGGTGAAGGATGATTTACAACGAACATGAAACACAATACAGAGAAAAACAGTTGTGAACGGTAACTAACTATTGTTTTAGAGAAATGTCAGCTTGAATTTCAATCAACCCAAACCAAAAGCAAAAAAAAAATTGCACATTAAAATGTCTTGCAACCGTAAGGCTTAACATACAGCTCACGCATGCCTTACACAAATAAGAACGCTTTATCGTGCAGTATTTGTCTAGTTAGCCCAACGTTGTCCGTGTCAAAGTCTTCTGTGCGGTTCGAGATGGCCAGGTGGAGAGCTAATGCTGCAGCTCTGTTGAAACTATACGGTGCACGCTACACCGTGTCTTGCACGAACACACGAAGTCAAAGCATTTTCGGGGGGCCTAAGGAAATCTGTAAAGAATCTCGGACTGTTAAAATGGTGAAGCGTACGCTGACGCAGTGGAGAAAACTTTAAACGATAAACTTTAGACATCTGTGCCGTTATTTTTCATTAGCAATATTACGGTGTCCGGAAGGTTCTTCGCACGAAGGCGTTGAAATAAAGCAAGAATGCACTTTCAGATGCCCCTACCATAATTTCGCCTTCGGAAAAAAAAGAACGCAGCTATGACGCATTCGCAGTGCTGAAAGTTGTCAGGAAGTAATAAGCTGTCTACCTATGCATAAATGCGAATCCGCCGAGCTCTGAGAAATGCAATTAATTCTGAATATGCTGAAATGAAATGAAATTGTTTATTTACCATTCTGTCCTAATGCCATCAGCGCTAATACGTGCAAAAGCTTACTGCCGGTTCATATATAACATATACTTAGAGACGGCGGCCCACAGTGCTAAAGCACCACAACGAAGTACGCGATATCTGGGAAAGCTCAATATTTGAAAAAGTGCGAGTGATTTGTTCGCTAAAAGTGCTCTGCAAAATGAAATAACCGAATACCGAAAAGGAAGAATAAAAAGAATTTCAAACCGTTTACCAATCCTTCTAAACCTTCTGGCTGTAAAAATGATGCAATTATGTCTCTCTCTTTTTCGCACAACCTGATTATCGCATTAATCAAACAAGCTTCTGCGGAGGCTCCGTCGTCTCAAGATGAAAGGAAATGTCCAGACATCTCCCTCTCAAGGGAGGCGAGATCTAATTTGCTTGGAAAGATGTTTGGCAGATGAGATTTGTAAACCGGCCTCCTTGACTAGCTAAATAAGCACAAATGTCGGTTGCTGGGAACGCAATATTTGATAGCGCGGAGATCCCATATTCTTCTTTTCGTCGCCTCTCTGCTCACGTGGGTATATGGAAAGATCTGCCTTCTACTTCTTCCTCTTGCTCTTCCTCCGCTGGTCACATGGATGCTCCCTGTGGAGCAGTGGCCTTTCACGGGCAAGGGATGGCTGAGCACGATGTGGAAATTTCGCCCATGAATAGCTGATATTATATTAACTGCTGCTCATCACCTGAGAATAAATTGCGATCTCTTTTGACAGGTTACTAACCATAAATCATAAATATACTTAGCCTTGTGACGCTTTCTTTGAGGACTCCATTTTAATATTTTAAAGCAGATGAACATATTTTTACACGAGGAAATGAATGCTTATGTTTTCGTTTTTGAATTTCGCGAGAAATCTTGGTAACTCTTTGACGTTATTTTTGTTCGTGGTGTTTTCCGACATTTGTGACGTTTCAAAAAGGGTAAGGTTCTTGAAACTTACTAGCTTTGATCCTCTTCAAATACAGCGTAATGTTTTTCCCACCGAGCAGACGATAAACTAGACCCGTCGCGACACTGTCAAAATTGACGTTATGGCAAATTGGTACAGCAGGTTTAGGAGTGCATCGCCGCTTATCTTACGCTCTTGCGCCTTTTATGGCTTGCAAAGTTTCCTCTCGGAGTGAAATTGGCCATTTTTGTGTCGACGAAGCGCAATTTACTTCTTGAGCTTAATGTTTTTGCTTAGTCAACCTTTAAGATTCATGTAACCGTAAAGTCCAGCCCTTTGTTCATCAGGAACATGCACGATATCGTGATATCACGGTAATAATTTAACAAAAGGAGTGAACAAGTGAGTACTAGCGGAGCGTCCTGCATTGCATAGTAGAACATTTCGTTTGTTCTTATGATAGCGATATGCACATTTACCTAAGTAGCTATAAGGACAGCGCTTTTTCCTGTGCACCTTTCAACGCATCTTCGTGTGCAGTCTCACTTCTGTTGTTGTAGAACACAGGTCACTGACACTGTCCTCTTGTGTATTTTTGGCGCGCAGGTATATAGACTGTGAAAACCGGAATACACTGGGCCGCCAAACAAGGGAGTCCCTCGTACATCTAAAGGACAGGTGAGTGTTTACATTCTGTAGTATATATATGAATAATACATAAAACCTCCATGATGCACTGGACGAGAATCTGGTGAGCGTCTGGTGTCACTGACTGTCGGTTGATTATCGGACAATGCAGCCAGCCGGAGGATGCAAATATGCCTTACACACTTCCATTCGATTGTCATAGCTTTCCACGCGTAAGATGACTCGATTTGTTAGATCCGCGCAGCTTCTCACTCAGAACGCATCGGCCGTCCGCATATGTCTTCGTGACATCTGTGAACGTATTCATTTTTACCGGACGAGCAACAGGAAAATACAAAATATAAATGTTTCTTTCCGCAGATTGTGAAGGGCGAAAAGTCCACATGAGAATGACTTTCAAGAAAGCACGAATAATAGAGCATAAAGGGCTGAGATCTGGCTGTGAAGGATCATGAGTAGGGTTTAGTTACTATTTATTTCGCTGAGCTTCGTCACCAGCAACACTTCTACTAAACAGGGTCAACTTTTGCGAGCTACTACAGTTTTGTACACGGAGCAACCGCAAAGGATAACGTAACTCTACTCCTTGTAATAAGAGGCCATGGGGCCCTAAAGCAACTGGTACACATGCTCTTCATGTACAATTGATATCGAGCGGCGGAGTCGATGTCATAATGCGACTGGCCAAGTCAGTCGAGACTTACGTTGGAAACTTCCCTTGCTGTTCTCAAATGCCATGTTCGCACTACCTCATTTCAAAGAGCAGAGGAACTTTCGTGAGGAATAAGCATGGCGAGGGTACAAAATGAATTTATAGGAACGTATCACATCTCAGTGAGCTGAATGGAGAAGGACGGAAGAACGCAAACCGAGCAAATACAATCCAAGCCAGGACACGCCAAGACGAGTGGAGAAGAAGGGGAGCCGGAGGGCGAACACAACATCCGGACAAGCACGTGCACATTCCATGTTCTTGCCCCGAAGTTGTCTCCGCTCCCGCTCCCGCCTGACGACTGCAGCGACCGAGCCGCCAAGATGACGAAGCGAGAACGTTGTCTGCCGGTAGTCGACGCGAAAGCAAGCCCCGCAAAACAACCGGGTCAAGGCGGACAAGTGCGACAGATGGCTGCGCGAGATTCGTTCGGCAGCGAGCGTGGTGTTAGATGCTACGACAAGCTCGCCCGTCGTGCGAACCGCGTGAACTGTTTTCTCCCGTTTCTCCCCAGGACATCGTTATGACGATTACGGATTCCGCCTACGCAGAGATAAAAAAGCGTGCCTGAAAGTTTCTGCTCATGATTGCACATTGTGAAGAATAAGATGTTCGTTTCTTTTACCATACTCATTAAACTCTGCAGGCACTGTGGTTGTAAGGAAGCTGGGCGGTGACGAAAACTACTTGCGTAAATGTCAGGAGGAACATTCACCATGAGAAAATTGCCACAAGAATTGCGCCACACGAAACTTACCGCTACCTCAGGTTATTGCGGTCTAATGAAGTTTTGTTTGTGAAAAAGAAACAGAAAGAAAGATGTACTCCACTTATTTATTTATTTATTTTGCAAATACTGAGATTCTAAGAATTTTGGCAGGCCCGCTTGTCTAACAGACTGTCTGTGCAACACGAAAGAACCACTGACAATTATTAAAGGAAAGAAAAAAACTGATCTATTAACGCCGGAGCTTCTAATTGTAGACACGTGCCGACACGCTGATAAGAACGGACACGCATGCTCTGATTCCTATAGCCGGTCCAGCCGCAGCTTTAGTTAGCTGCATCGCGGCGCAAAACGGGCGACAGGGAAATAGTGAGAAGCACCCGGACGGTGTTCCAGCTTAGTGAGGCCTCTGTTGCATGAAAGTCGTCGTGCACAAACACTCGCTAAAAGCTTTCTAGCTTCCGGCTGAGAGAGTGGGAGGCGCTATGCACGTTACGTTGCGGTCATTTATTTAACGTGGCCCTCGCGCTCCGCGGGCAAGATTTACTGAGCGTGTGCAGGGGCCTCCAAAGGCATGCCTCCTGGACAAGGAATTGCAGCTTTAAACACAAAGAAATGAAAATCACGTGCACCTGTATTTGTGAACAAAATAATGTGCCGCAAATGTATGTAGCGGCTGTCTTCGATTTCAATGGATCCCTAGTCCCGAACAATGGCGACCGCCTCGATGCCGTTGCTCTACTTTTAGCTCTGTACTTGCTGCAGCAAGGTAAGCATGTTGACAACAACAGCATCCAGTTTGCGACCCTGCACTAGCGTGTACATTGTAAACTTGAGAAAGTGGTCATCTGCAGCATTCAGTGCAAGGAAGTGTGATGGGTGTACCAGCTAACGTTAGCCAAGCTCGCAAAAACAAAACATAGGACATACGACTGCGCAACCAACGGTGTCGTAGCAGCAGTGGCGTATCACGCCAGGAGAACGTTTTCTTTCTTTTTGTCGCAATTGCACCGTCAATAATTACATGCTAATAATTAACGAGCTCTCCAGTTACCGAATTGAGGGCGCGAATTTCTACAGAACAGTAATCACTGTGTTTTAAAATACCCGATCCTGTTGTTTTCAGTGTGCTACGTCTCGCGTAATTATTTCTTCCCGGGTTATATAAAAGATGCGTGAAATATGCAAATAGCCGCATGATTACGCGTCCGCGCGCCGACACACCAGAGGTCCCACGCGTTGCTAGGAAGAATTAACTCTGCTCAATGCCTTTGTCTTCCTCCTCAATGCCTCTGCGCACTGCATTGGATTCGCGCTGCGCGCGAAAAAGTCGGTTCGCGGTGACTAACCCCAATACCGACGCCTCGCCGCTTTCACGTGGCAGCTGAGCCACGAATTGAGCAGAGTCAACTTTTCCGGACGCGTAATCATGCGGCTATTTGCATATTTCGCGCATCTTGTATATAACCTGGAAAAAAAAATAATTACGCGAGACGTAGCGCACTGAAAACAACTGGATCGGCTGTTTTAAAGCACAATTATTACTTTTCTATTGGAAGTCTGGCACTCAATACAGTAATTAAAACGTTCGTTATTTACATCGTGTAATGATTGATAGTTCAATTGTGAAAAAAAGTTATCTCGGTGCAGTACGTCACTGCTTACAGAGTGCCATTGGTTGCGTGTTCGTGTATTCTATATTTTTTTAAGAGCTTGGCTAACGTTAGCTAGGACACCGTAGCTGTATATTGAAATCCCGAATGAACGTCAAAAACGTACAAGAAAGTTTAAAAAATTATTGTTGTACAGAGGTTAGTGACCAATCGTTTGTGTGGATAAGTAAATTCCAGAGGGTATCAGCGAGAGCGTATAGGTGCGAGAATTTAATCGAACATGACGTTGAAAAGGTAAAATACCGGTACTTGTGTATCGTTTCGCGTATTACGTGTTTCGACGTCCGCACTTAAACAATGAAACTGTACCAGAAGGTTAAATAAGCTACAGCGATAATCAAGCGCTGGTATTTGAGGTCCGGACATGTTTAAGCAGATAAGATTCGGTGATATATTTTTTGCACCCGCTCCATGTAACTACAGGCACAAGCATGTTGTGGTGATATGGGATATATATATATATATATATAAACTTCGGGCCAGCTTCGGACCCCCGTCAGCTCTACTTCGCTCTTCAAAGAGACAAGACGTGTGTTGAGTGAGCGTCCGAACAACACTTCGCAATGCGATGACCATGGTTTAAATCACACATCCGGGTCCTTAAAGAGGTGTGACTTAACGCTACCGCAGTTCTCTCATTTGCCGCTCAATCGCCACTGACCTTTTTTAAGAGCTTGTGTCATATTAGAAAAAGCAAACTTGGAGACCTTATTTAACCTTACCCCACGTCCCTTCCCCATCTCCCTTTCGTTCATATGAGTTTGGTCAAGGGGCGATCGTATTCTTAAAAAAAAAAAATGAACATGCTACCTCAACCACAGAGACGTTTCTTCGCAGTGGTTAAATCAGACGGCACTTGCAGCGGTAGCGACGGGTCGCGGTCGGCACTTTTAAATTTAGACACTCGCACAAGTGCGGAAAGCTAGCGTGTTTTATGCGGGCGAGAAAGCAAAGATCCCTGGCAGCGTCCGTCGTCGCCAAAGGTCTTGGAAGCGTCTGGGCGTCTTCTCTGGGCAGACCGGGTAGCCTTTGTCAGCAAAGTTGTTGCCCATGATACCACGGTAAGCAGGAATCCACTGAAAGAAATTAGAAGTATAGGTGCCTGGTGTATTTCCTAGACAGGATTAAGACCGGTATGAGAAAGGCCACCGCTCTATACCGGATTTATCAAAAGAAGCTCTGCCCAAGAAAGACAAGGACGATAGGCTATCGACAACCGCGTGGCTCTTTTGCTCAAATAGTGAAGTAGTATAATTTGCATAATTACTCGTTTAAATACTTTGTCGGCTCACTCTCCAATATATTACTCTGGGGTTAAAGCAATCAAGAGGAAATTCTTTCATTATCTCACAAATCACACTTCTAAACAATTTCGGACACCCTTCGTGAAACACACGGTATCGGTATACGTCTTCTACAGCAAAGGGTAGCAAAAGAATCGCTGGCGGTACCTGCGATTTTCCCAAAAAAACATGGTTTGATATCTTCATATGAGACGTGGTCATTTCTTTTAATTCTTCCGACTTCTCTCGCCTCAGCCCTGGTGTTGCGCAGCGAAAGTTGCCCATCGCATATTATTCAAATCTTGTCGTTCCCGTTGCCAGTATAGGAAAATACTCTTCCTCGTCATCATTATTATCCTCATTGTCAGCCTATTTCCTGGAAAGGAGAAGCCGCCAGGAAAGTAGCGTCTATATGCTTCCGCATAGGATTTGATCTGATCCAAACTCCTAATAGCCTAAGTCGTTGTCGCACCGTTGTCAATTACCTAAAGCTATCGTAAGTGTCTGTGCCGTTGCTATCCTTTTCGTGGCCGCAGTATTTTCCCTACAGTCCCTGTCATCGTCGTCATCTGGCCATCTACCACTGCTGCAACGTGAGACCGTGCTATGAACAGACATCTGCAAATCCCCCCCCCCTTCTTTTTTTGTCTGTCTTACTTCTCACTGATAAAGCATCTCTGTATAATATTCTGATCATTGTTACGCATCGGCGCAAATATCTACGGCTCTATCATTTTTTAGCTCTCTCTTCGAATAAGAATGCGCCTAAGTATAGCGTATTTATCGGCGTTTTCCAATTTTCTCTTTTGCACTTGAGCTAAGACGACCTAAATTAGATCAAAGGTGTGGTTATAACATCGTGGCTCGCATCATTATTCATTTACCTTTTTCTCCAGCTTCACCATTCGCACGAAGCTAAATTTGTTAAGGAGCGTTCTTCGCTAAACGCTTTCGTAGGATTATTTTTATTTCTTTTTCTTCGATGCCGTCATCTGAATACTGAAATACAGAAGAGTCTTAATACGGGCTAGTCGAGAGGTAAAAAACAAGAGCACTAAAACACGGCCAGGGAGCTTCACGGAATTCTTGATTTAGGCTCGCTTCCCAGACGGCCGGTGAAAAAATTTGATTTATTCGCTCCGCTTCGCGTTCGCTCAACGTATTTCTCGTCGAATTGCCGGGCTTGTTCTGCGCAGCTATTCGTATTGATTATTCGCTTCGTGTTTGCTCTGCCCAATTGGCAGTCATTGCGAGATTGAAGAATGATCAGGCGCTGCAAAGAAATAAAAAAGCACTCGGGCCAGGTCTGCCTCTCGACATTCTCCCAGTCAGAATCTTGCATAGAAGCGCCATTTTCTCGCTGGTTTATTAACGTTCCACTTACTGGACAAGTCCGGCGATGTTTCATTGCTCTGGTTCAGCGCTGGAACAATTGACAGCTTTCTTGAAGGGGGGGGGGGAGGGGGGGAGGACTTAAGCGTTTAGTGAGCTATAATAAATTATACGCGTTTCGCGCCAATATACCAAACGTGTGCCTTCTAGCTATCAAAAATGCTAAACTCCTACCTAGCCAAATGGCAGTGAAGCAGTAAATTCTTTCGGATCGATGAAACTGTCAAGGTGACAACGTGAAAGGTTATTTCGAATAAATGAATCAGGGTGGAGCATTTTGAGTGCACCATTCTACGTCTTTATAGCCCTGTTAAATTTCATAACTGAATTTCTTCGGGAACACTCACTCCTCGATGTCTTCCGTATAAAACAGCACTTTTCTACCTACTTTATTTTTATCTAACATCCAACACTAAGCTGCTTCTTTTGATCATTTGTACACGAATTTTAGTCGTATCTTGTTTCACATTCAGTGTTGCTTGGACCAGGGACACGACCCGAAGGAGTAAAAAACGAATAAATGAAAATGTTTACGTAGGAATAAACGTAGTTGACCAACACAAGAATAGAAACATGGTCTCTTTTACGCTGTCGCTTCAACTACTGTGATGCTTCACCTGCTTGCAACCTGCCCTCATTCGAACGCGTCCGCTCCTCTAGGTCATTGGCGGTCGCAAGTTGTAAGTGTCGCCTCTCACGCCAGGTGTCGCCTCCGAAGGCGGCACCGGGTGAAGCTCCACTCTAAGATCGGCTATCGGTCGACGACGCTGTTGCCCTATAGCTCTCCATGTTCGCTGTTTATCGCAGATCGAATCCAAACTCGTCACCTTACCTTTCTGTCATCACCCCTGTCCGGGGCCAGCGCGACTCTCCGCTCCTCTCCTCTTCCTAATTACTTAAACTTAAATGCTTCTCACGTTGTCATTTCAAAGCGCGCAAAGACCTCGTTTAGTGGCAACTCAAACTAAATGCTCGTCCCCAGCAGCCGCGCTGAGAGAAAGCTCGTTGTACTTTCACTCTGTGAAGAAGGATGACGAGCGAAGCTGTGTGTGTAGGCCCCTTAATGGCGAACTGCACCACCACCGCGGGTCGGCCCGGCATTGCACTACCTTCGGGATCGGCCCACGTATGGGAAGTTTTGTGTCTACAAACGCGCACGATCCTGTGGGAACTAGCCCTTAACAGCTTCGCTGTAACATAGTAAAATATTCAGCGCGCACAATTGACAAGGACACAGTGAAGGGGGACACACGAGCGCTTACTCAGTTCGCTACTATCAGTTCGCTGTAACAGCTCATCCAGGTTCAAGCTTGAAGCGAAAGAGGGCCTCCTGTCACGGCATGCGCTGAAGGCTTCGTAGCTCTCAAATCGTCGTGATGCCGCCGCGCACAAGCCCGAAAAAGAAAACAACACGGATGTCGAAATGCTTATTGTGTACCATTATGCGTGTCATCGTGGGGGAAAGACTCCAATGTATTATTTCATCGTTTCGTGAAAGAAGCAGACGACGTGCTTCGGAGAGCGACTTCGATAAGAAACTTCGCATTGGGAAAAGGTGCCGACGGATGCTATACACCGGTTTGTTCGAAGCCCTTCACTCGGGACCTAAAATTATGGGGTTTTACGCTCCGAAACCACGATATGATTGTGAGCTACGCCGTAGTGGAGGACTCCCGAAATTTGGACCACTTGAGGTTCTTTAACGTGTCCCTAATCTAAGTACATGGGTGTTTTCTTATTTCGCCCTAATTCGAAATGCGGCCGCATTGGCCGGTATTCAATCCCGCGGGTTCGTGCTTAGCAGCCTAACACTATAGCCACCAAAAAACCGCGGCGGTTCACTCGGCACTTCTTTCTTCACGGCGAACAGAATATTGCTTTCAATTTCTTGCCGGCGTTTCAGTTCGTGAAGTGAGCTTTGTTTAGACTGGCGCTTTAATAAATCATAGTGATTTACGTCTATAGCTTCCTTTGTTTGTTTTTTTTCATTTACAGCTTCCTGCCCCGGCGTTAGTGCTACTGATGCTTTAAGCAGCAGGAATATTCTCGCTGATGTACTTGTGCCTACAATCACAGTAACCGGAACGATAACGAACTCGGAAGGCCTGAAGTTGATCATGACTCAAGTTAGGCCGCGAGGCGACATACCGTTTTCATCCCAAGCTTTAGTTTAGCGGTGCAAGCAGAAGATGCTGTTTTCTCATTCAACGCGTTGAGTTGTTAGTTTACTTGCTCGCAAGAAACTTAGACGCAACAGCAAACAGCGCTCGCTCTAGCTTTGGAGCGTTCGACCAGCGCACCGCACCGCTAATTTGCTTGCCCAAACCGTGAACACACCTAAATTACATTACAACTGCTTCAGTTCGTTTCCAAGTCACGCATTTACACTAATACAAGTGAAATTGCCCAAAAGAGAGTCCTCGCTGGCTAAATTTTGGAAACCTGTTAGAAGAAACTCAACTTGGTTCTATTGGTTGTTATTCATTTCTCGCGTTTCACAAGGGTTTGAGAATTTCCACAGGTGGCCGGCGTCTGCAGCCCTACTGCAAACTCTGCGTACTGCAAGCATGAACAAGCACCACTCGTCGGACGCGGTCGACCTTATCACACGCATCAGCTATAAAAAGAAAGGTTCGGCCCCGACTCACAAACTCAACTCTGATTTATTTATTTTTTATTGTATGGTATTCAGGAGATCCTGTCGCCGTTAATTGGCGCCGGCTGCTTCTTTTCACATAGGGATATAAAAAAGGACTAAATCATAACAAAATACTGAAATCATAACAACAGAAATTCCGGGAACATAAGTACACTAATGTCACACTATACACTGAAAGACATCTCCAAATCATAAAAACACAAAGTTCAGTCACGTAAGTAGACAAATGATACACTGAAACTGAAAGTCAACTCAAAAACTCGGCAACACAAAGCCCAGTCACATATGTGCACTAAAGTAAGCACAAAGTCCGGTACGTACGAAATCCCGAATGAAATTCTTATGAATTTACGAAAAAACCAGGCATTGGATTGGCCAAATTCGGGTAAAAGAAAAACATAGAACACACCGTACTCAATACATTCCGAGAATATTGCTCGCTTCTAGAAATCTTTGAAGGGCCAGTAACGCTCGTCTTTGCATTGAGTATGTTGGCCAAGTACCTGAGAACTTTCTGAAGCTGAAGGGCCTGCGATATATTGCCAATAAATAAAGTGCCAAGCATTGTCGGTGTGCGTCGTGTCGCGGACATCCTAGCAGAAGATGATATGCATCTTCATCAGCGTGGCCACAAGGGCATGCCGCACTATCACCTCTTGAAATGTTAGGTAGAAAGTGTTTTGGTGTACGCGGTACCGAGCCGCAGACGGTGAATCAGCGTTTCAAAGGCTCTGGTTGTATTTAATGTGGACGGGATTTTAAATTGAAGTGACGGGTCAATGTGATATAAATCTGAAGATTTCGAGTTCTGATCAAACCATGTAACTTTTCAACCACGGGATGACACCTGCCTTAGTATGCGACGGAATTCGCCTTGTGTAGGAGGGAGACCATGTGTGGCGTTTTAACGTGCGCTTGTCCAGTTGCCTTATCTGCTACAACAGTCCCAGGGATATTGCAGTGACGAGGCAGCCATCGGAACATTATTGTGCGATTTTCTTCATTTGCTTTTGTAAGTTCCTTAAGTATCTCGTTGACTAACGCCATGTTTTGTCAATTGCTCATGTCTCTATGAAGTGAAGACAAAGCAGCCTGTGAGTCACAAAGGATGACCCATTGTTCCCATTTTTGGTTTGAATTTATGTAGAGTAGCAAATACAGTATTGCAAAAAGCTCTGCTGTTGTTGATGACGTCGTGTGAGATAATTTAAACGTTTGTACTCGGTTCCATTCTGGGATGACAAAGGCAGCTCTAGAAGAATTTGTTTGGCAAGAACCACCTGTATACGCTTGAATATAGCGAGGGTATCGAAAGTATATTTGTATATCGCCGGTTGTTGTGTTGCTACCATAAACATACCTCACTTGCCAATAATTCCCTCAACTGAAAGCTCAATTTTTGGATCTACGAGTCGCCATGGAGGGTAGCATATATATCTGAGAACCAAATTCATGACGTGGTAGTAGATCTTTGTGAACCTGAGACACTGAATTGATGTTCGCCCTGTCTCTCTCACTTATAGTGCGCCTGCTAATGGGCACCTTTTGTACTGCACTAAAACATGAAAGCAGTGTCGGCAGGTTTCAACCGTCCTCATAAAAGGAAATGGAGGAGGACGTGCCTCTGCAACTACTAAGGAATTTGAGGTTTTTATCCCAAGACACACTGACCAGGTAACGTTACACTTTTTAGCCTCAGTGCGGACCATCCCTGTTTAGTTTCTGAAAGCAAGACAAATGCTACTCCCTATATACTGTTAGATGCTATATGTGATATACTACGACACGAGTCACAGTGCGGAGTTGCCTGCGATGGTAGAGGACAGTCTAGTATCGTGCCTATTTCAGTGGTTTAACGCGGCAAAGAAGAGCTTGCACCTTTTTTAGAGGCTCGCTACGCACTAACACTTCCCTTCTTTAACCTCCGGCTCGCTTGAAAGGCTGTTTGTCTTTTGAAAAATATATGATGGGCTCGCTGAGCAAGCCGCATGTTGGCACGCACAGGGCAACGATTTCCGCGGTTTCGTCGCTGAAATACTTGAGGCCGATCAACACAATGTAATCGGCAGCAAAGAACCTTTTGGCTTAGACGAAACGCCTCGATTTGACAGAACGAACGAGAAACTAGTGAGCTTAGCCCCAAATGACAGAGCCACGTCGTAGCCATCTTTGTTTCTTGTTTTTGTTCTTACTAATTTTTTTAGAGTGTTGCCAGCACAAGTAACCGATTCTGGAGTTGATCCACTCCTTATGTCTCACCCATCTTGATTCCTTCAGCCTCAGCGTTATTTCGCTTCTGTTCATTCCGTCTTTGCACAACGTATTGGACTTGTTTGCCCTTCGAAACGAAGCCTGCACTTATCGATGCGATCGAACTTCACGGAAGCGTTTGAAAATATACGACGACAAGCATATTTAACGGCCTAGGCGTTGCATATGAGCGGGTCCGACCACGGCCGCTGGATATGTTTTTTTATCCAGTGGCCATGGTTCGACCCTCAATAAACTGCTTATCAAAATGCTAGACCCCACGTTTTATTCTTCCACAGAGCGCTTCAACCGATGCAACTCCTCGAAACGCTTATACAAGCGACAAGGCACACACGCGTACGTATATAGGCGATTACGCACGTAAGCGCCGCCGGCAGGCCAGGGCATATTTCGTCGACCTTCCTTACGGCCTCGGAAGTTGCAACAGTGCCGAAGGAGGTGGTGACCCGCGGAAGCGTAAAATAGCGTTAAACGCCATACAGCGAGTCGTCACGAGACGAAGGGTTACCGTACCCACACCGCGCGAAGACCGATTCTTGCGCGCTGCGCACTTTTGACCTGCTTCCGTTTTACGACTTCCGGCAAAGAGTTACTGTTGTTGTTGTCGTGGTCGTCGTATTTGTTGTTGTTAGAGGACGAACCGTATACTGCAGCACTGAACTCGCTGAAAGAGCGGAAGTTGACGAGACAGCCCGAGAAGGCGAGAAAGCCATGTCCAGCCGGAACGCTGCCTATATATAGGACGCTGACGCTCGCTTTAGCGCTCTTGCGTGTACCACTTGTGCGCGAGTGCGGCGCCTAAGGCGAACGCTTCAGACACATACAGCAGTGCGACATAAGAGGAAGTAGCGATCGCTAACTTCCGTCCGCCGTGCACAGTACGGCCCTCACCGAGCTGGAACCTTGACCGCTCGCGCGGTTTCCTCGCGAGTCATTGCGCCCGTTTCCGAATCGCTTTCATTACTGCGTTTCGCTCCCGCTGTACTCTCCCGAGACCTTCTTGTGTATCTTGTTCTTCGCATTATCTCGCAGTTTCATTTTTGTCGGCCGTATACGACTCTGCGCTATGCCGTCTCTACTACGCTACTGGTTTTCTGTACATTCAGCTGGTTACTTCTTCTATGCCTCTTCCGCGTTCCTCCCTCCGCCCCAGTGGAGAGTTTCTGCCATGGGTCCTTTTTCTTTTTTTTGTTTGTGTGTGTGTGTGTGTGTGTGTGTGTGTGTGTGTGTGTGTGTGTGTGTGTGTGTGTGCGCGCGTGTGTGTGTGTGTGTGTGTGTGTGTGTGTGTGTGTGTGTGTGTGTGTGTGTGTGTGTGTGTGTGTGTGTGTGTGTGTGTGTGTGTGTGTGTGTGTGTGTGTGTGTGTGTGTGTGTGTGTGTGTGTGTGTGTGTGTGTGTGTGTGTGTGTGTGTGTGTGTGTGTGTGTGTGTGTGTGTGTGTGTGTGTCAAAATGTGCCTTCATGCGGAATTCTTGCTGTCATTGTCCTTCGGCTCCGCGAAACATGAAGCAAAACGAGCGAAGAATGTGAACGCGTAATAGAGCTCACTGCGCTACGAGGCCTTTGAGCTGCCGACCGCCATTCTACGCGTCCAAAGGAAGAAGGGGGCATGAGAAGCCGAGGTTAAAGCGAGATACTCGACCGTTTCCGTGCCCGCCTCTCGGAAGAGAGGCATTAAAGTTTGTCGCCATTTGTAGGAATCGACCCGGGCGGGCCGGGCGGACGGTGGCGGGGTCGTCGTAAAACAAGCCCCCTTCTTTTTCTTTCGTTCTCTTCCTCCCCTGTTCTTGACTTTATCTTATCGCTAGCGAAATCTCGTAAAGGCGGCACCCGTTTCCCCCCTTGCTTGCTCGCCTCGCTTCCGTACTCGATGTAAGCAGTTCTATTTCTCGCCAATGTCGAAGTACAGATGGGATATTAGGCTGCCAAAGTGCCCGTCCTTCCTTTGTCTTCCGTTTCTTGCTGTCCAGGGGCCACTGTGGGGCTGACGGAAAGAAAGGCAACACTGGACGGAAACTAAACTAGGGAAACGCACGCAGACGCACGGACGCTCAGAAACGATTGAGTGACTTCCGTTTATTATGGTTCCGGCCTCAGCGTTCGGTCGAACGGACCGGCTATAGGAGAGGACCGTCAAAGGATCAACAAATGGGAACTATTGCAGCCATTTGCTTTTCTAGGAGCCGTAAAAGAAGGGGGGAGAAGGAGGGAAGGAAGGTGGAGCGATGAAGTGGAAGGGGCCTGCGTTAGCGCTCTGCAGTTTCCTCTTGAAGAGCATTCCGGTGTTTGCGGGCACATTCCAGGGAGGCGCTACGGCCAGCTAAGAGCGCTCGTACATAACCTCTGTGAATAGCCCGAGGGCGGAGAGCCCGCAGGCAACTTTCCGCCCTTGAACGGACCTGTTCTTTCTGCTCATCTGTCTGCTGCTCTATTTGTTGTTGTTGCTATGTAAAGAGAGAAAGAGAAACGGGGAAGGGGGGATTGATTTATTCTTTTCATATATCTATTTTCATAGCTGGTAAGCGTTAACTGCGATATAATGGTGTTCTGTAGCTTCATAATGCTTGGGGCCATCGCGCACACATGGAATCCGAAGAGTGTCTGAAATATACGCGTCAAGCGGCTCCTGCATAAAATTTGAACAAACTAATTTAATGTCAGCCGTCTGTTCAAGTGCGCAGAATGCCGAAGTTATAATCAATGACTACTCTATTAGGACTCGTGTGTCTAAACTCGGCAAAAGTGCCTCTAATCGGGTGCGCCCCTTTTGGCTCATTCTCTACCTACTTACTGCCGTAATTGTGCATGCTCGCGTATAAAAGACACATGCGCATGCGGCTGGTAGCTACACGTGCGCTAATGGAATTTTTCCAGTGAGCATCACGGTCTCGCAGAGGCCATTGCGCTATGTTAAATCTATCAGCTGTCTTTCCAGTTCCTTTCAAACCCATGTGATAAACGCGCCCCGACATCTGTCCTAATTATACATGTCAAGTCGAGTGCCCCACCAGCCGAACTTTGGCCGCGCGATCTGTACCACATCTCGAGACCCAAGTATCTAAAGAGCCTACATTCTACTACTTGCAAGAAAGTTCATTTCTATTATTTAATTCGAAGCATTCTTCACGTCATTTTTGGCACTTCGCTGTAGGTAAATTAGTAGTTGCTGTCTCGACTCGTTTTAATAAAAAGAAAATGACGTGTGAACAATGACGAAGTAGAGCCTCTGCCGTCGAACACAGCAGCACGGGGCTATATATAACCATTAGGTCACGATCGCACCCATACTATCTCGACGGTGGTACCTGGCCGATAACTCCCCGGTAGACTTTGAGCTGGCTCCTCATTCTGGAGGAGGGTAGGCTCTCGAGGCGGGCTCGTAGGGATTGTCCGTCCGGGGCATGAGCGAGCCTGCCGAAGTGCACCAGCCCACGCTGCTTCAGGAGAAGAAACAGCGGTCATGCTCCCGCCTCTGCAAGTGTCGCCGCTATCTGCGAGGACCGGGGCAATCCTAGTACACTCCGGCTGAAGCCTTAGTGAAGCCGCTCCAGCTGTCTCAACCATGTTGGCTAGAGGTGAAGCTGGGAAGACATACAGCAGCCAGGAGGTGGCTGCTGCTGCGTGCAGTCGCAGTGTCCAGGATGGGGTGCATCATTCCCGGCGCCTCAGCAAGCTGCTTCTCCCTGCTTTCTGGATTTTTCCGACCTGTGCCACCGCAGTCTTCACGGCAGGTGTCCGGGTTAGCAGACGATCGATCAGCAGGCCGAGGTAAGTCACCGTTTTATGCCAGGGTATCTTGGTGCTACCTATGACGAGACAGGCAGCCCGACGCCTAGTGGCCGGCCGGGGACGTACCAGGAGGGCCTCGGTCTCGGCTCGGCAGACCGAGAGACCCACCGATGCAAGGTAGCCCACGGTACTGTCCAGGGCCTCCTGGAGGCTGTTGCGGACAGCAGGTAGTTGCCTTCGTGGGTCTCTGGTCCAAAGGGCAGTGTTATCGGCGCACACGGAGCAGTGCACAGTAAAGTGCCGGCCATTCCGGATGGTTGAAGGCAGGAGTGCGAGGGCCCCATTAAACAGGAAAGGGCTCAGCACGGACACCTGTGGCACACCTGCCATGACCGGATGCGGAGAGCTTAGTGCATTTCCCACTCGTACACTGAAGGAGCGGCCAGAGAGGAAAGCCCGCACGATATGTCCCATTCGATCAGACACTCCCAGCGTGGCAAGCGCGTGCACGACAACCGGGTGGCGCAAGCCATCGAAAACACTTAGGACGTCCAGTAGCGCAAGTAGGGCTGTCTCACCTACGCTCATGGCCTGCTATAGTGCCGAGACAACGTCGCTGATTGAGTCTGCGGTGCAGCGAAGGCTCCGAAAGCCTGTTTGCTGCTCCGGGAAGAAGATCAGTACCTTGGGGACCCATTCTGAGTGGGCGAGGACCATGCAGGCTGCAGAACCTTGCATGGCTTTGCAGAACCTTGCATAACCTTGCAGGCTGCAGAAGTGAGAGAGACGGGCCTATACGACGAGAGAATTGAGGCTGGCTTACGTGCCCCTTCAGCATTCCTGCTGACTGCCCGCTCTCTGAGGCGCCGTGTTAGACTGCGCTCTCTCCAGGAGCAACTCACTTTCCTCAGTACTTGACTCGTTGCGCACTACGTAAAAAAAATCGTACGAAGTTCTGCTGACTTCATGATCACCCAAGTGACTCATGCTTTAATATTTCTTCGTTTAAGTACGCATGTAATCGACTATTTACATGCACAACATGACATAGTCATATATACGTACGATGGCATAACACGTAGTCGCTGATAACCTCACAATCTGTGCTTCTCTCATTTCTGTTCGTCCAGTACCTATGTAGCAAACAGTTGTCATGTAAGCTCGCGTCGAATGGCCCGCGTAGAAATCATGCCGTTGCCGCCATATGATCGCCTTCAACGTGGTGAGGCTCGTACATTCACGACCCACAGACACAACTAATCAATTTACATTTACTCAAACACCTTCGTCCACATAGTATCACTTTGTTGGGCCCCAAACAATGTTAGATAGCCAATTGCCTACAATATAGTTCGCGTAACGTCGATTCCCATAGTGCATGGGATCCGCACTTCCTTTTTTTTCTTTTTTGGAGGCTTGGTAGAAAGTACGCAGAGAAAGAGAGAGAAAGAAAAAATACAGAAAACCGAAAGCCAGGGACATTAACCAGAACGAAAAATTCAGTATTTTACCATACAAAAGGGGGGTGTGGGGAGGGGAGTTGTGACCGCACAAAGCGTCTCCCATACTCCCGAGTGTTGCTTCCGGTTAATTACACTTCCAATTAGATTTCTTGTTATTATTGTTGGCACGAGCATCGAGTGACACTCTTGTTTCTTGCGCCGCGCTTCCGGTTCACCTCCTGAGAAGACCGGGGATGAAATTCAAAATAAAACAGAAAAATAAAGAACACAAATTGTAAGGTACGAAATTCACGTGCTTTAATTTAGATATCATATAAGAGCATACGTTTAGTTACACGTTGAGTCACTTAAGTTTCTGTAATAATTAGAACTAATTAGACATCACTGATTACCGCGCACCAAAACACGGAGTAGTGGACTTTAAAGACCAGCCATGTGAGCAAGACTTTGGAAAAATTCCTGGGAACCCGGAAATAGGCAGTGGAAGTAATGACGTCACTAGTGACGCCACACACAAGAAGGTGGTATGATCCAACTAATTAATGGAAAACAGTTAACTGGCACAGACTGAACAACTGCCTAACAAAGCGAATGTGACGTCCCTCCCTCGTCTCTTGCTTCTCCTCTCCCGGCGCTCGCCCGCTCGCTCGCTCGCTTGCTTGCACTGCGCGCATGCGCTGGTTACATGGTCTGACGTCAGCACAGGAGAGGGCACGTATGGTGCACCGCTCGCTAGGAGGCTAAGCCCCGACAGGTGGTGCGCGCTGCGCTTCCTCTTCGCCCTCCCTCGCTCCTCGCCCACATATCGTGCCAGGGGAAAGACGCTCGCTCGCTTGAGTTAAAGAAAACCAATACCGAGGCGCGAGTGCCACTAAGAGACACCAAAGTCGACGATTAGGGTCGCCTACCATTTTTGTTGCTTATAGGGTCCACTTACGGATGATGCTCAGCACGGATAAAATTTATACTAACGGAACAGTTTGTAAAAAGCTTACAGAGAATCACTAGACTCCCTCTACATGTACATTTGTCGTCGCCCTGCACGAGATTGGGAAGCCCGGCCTATCACGCAACGGAAGCTCTGTCCACGAGCACAATATTCTGCCCCCCCCCCTTTTTTTTTGAGGAGTATTACTAACTCCAAAAAGAAAATACTGTTCCTTGTACCGCATTGCTAGCAGATTTTTTTTTAGTTATTTATCCACCCTAAGCATCCAGAATTTGGGCATTACATCAGGGGGGTGGAAGGGAGGGGGGTTAACTACATAGGGCGGGGGGATTACTTGTTCTATTCTTGTTCGAATAACCTGTAAGAATAACTTGTTGGATTTATTGCTCTAATCTTACCGCTTTTTCTTGGCCTAATAACTTGGTGTAGTAAGCTCATAATGTTAAATTGTAGAACTCGTTCTATTGTTACTTGTTCTATAATTACAAATTTCATAAGGAGTTCTTAACAGTTACGCTGCATTTCTGCGAGAATATATAGAAACGCTACGGAACGACTGGACTGCGTATAGTCTAGTCGCCTGGATAGACAAAGGAATGGCTCGAATTTCGCGTCCAATTTAGCATCCATCCCATTGAGACGGCTTTCACTCTCTACATAGAACTAATGTCTTCGTTTCTTTTCTTCGGCTTTCAGCAAATATTCGCTGCACTCGTCAATTCCGACTAAGTCTAACTCATTCTGTAGACAGAGGCCATTTCTGGGCACCAAGATATCGCAGTTACGAGATCTGCCATTTTCCTCACGAAGATACCTCAGGACACACGTTTCGCAACCAGCTTCGATATTGCCAGATTCGATGTTGCCGAAAGACGCTCAGCGCACGGCCCCGACGATTTGATAGAGTCAGGCGCAAATATTGTCCGACTCAAAGAAAGTGACAGAACTCTGTTTAGGTTCCTCATAACGTCAGGAATGGATAAAAGTGGACAGCGTCTGCAGGCGTTGCGCAAGTGTTCGAGTTAAAGGTGAGCGTGACTGCTTCTAGCAGAAAGTCCACATGAAGAACTTTGCCGAAGGCCATGCTATACTTTGTTCTGGGTAGTCCGAAGTTAATCAATCGTTGTTAGCAGAGAGCAAAGGATAGAAGCTACAGATAAGCCCCGTGACTATAGGTGGATTGTCAGCTGCAAAGAATTAGTCGAGTTAGAGCAGAAATCTTAATTTGCCAAGTGCACTCAAGTCGGCTTGGTAACAAATAATTGGCAAAAACAGAATAAGTAAAGTATGTTAGTGTACTTATCTGCACGCTATATGTGTCACGGTTTAACCTCCCTATAGTTGCGCATAAAAGAAAAATTTGAATAACTTGTTCGCCATTTTCTCTGGTCGCCGACATTTCTACAAAAAATGAAATGTAATTTGATATAATAAATAAATAGTACAGTAACTGATTATTATTGAATGGTTTGCTTAACTATCCACATTCACCTAGTAAAATGTTCAAGCTGAGATAGAAAGAGAGGAAAAAGAAACTGGGAGAAAGAAGATATGGTAAGGGGCCAAACAGAGACTAGTTTCATTAGGGTAGGTGTTACACAGTAAGCACGCACATGGCACTCTGTATATGGTAGTACTACAATTAACGTTGGCATAACATGGCTGCTAACGTGGCTCCTAACGTGTCATGGCCCTTCTACAGACGAAGGTATCTGAAGTGAACCAAGAAAACCTTGAAGACCTGAAGCGGAACTAAAAAAGAAAAACAGGTGTAATTGGTCTCCGAAAGCCGTAATGACTCTGCACGGTGGAGAGGCAGATGTTGCGGAACCAGCAGGAATAAATATAGGGCTAATGTCAAATAACAGTTGCCGACGAGGGAAGCACATATATAGAGGAGAAACTGATGTAAAATTGTTTGGGTGGGGTCTGTTACGACGCCGCCCTAATCATTTTACCTCTATTTCATTCTACCCTTCGCTTCCGGCCAAACATGATTCTCTCTCCTATTTCGGGCTCCGTTTTCTCCGTGGCTCTTACGCGCTTTCCACTCTCGGCTCCTTGCTTCACTCTCCCGATATTATATACAATTTTCTGTCTGCTCTTTCCCGCTTATACTACATCTCGTCCTTATTCTCCGTGAAGGGTGGATACAACTCTCGGAGGCAAATTCTGCCAATGCTTCTTTCTTCTTCGATGTTAAGTTTTTACTAGCACCCCCGCTATCAGCATGTTACATTGACACGACAGCTTCCTCAAAACTGTGCTAACTATGATAGAATTTACAAGTTGATGGTTGACAAAGAAATTTGAGCTAGTACAGCTTGTCCGACATGCCCCAGGTGCCCTACCGTTGATCAGCTTTCTTACGAGGTACAAAAATCGGTAACTCAAGAGAAAATAGAAACGGTGGCCTCTATAACAATACATTACGAATACAAATACGTGTACGTGTACTGTACATTCCTGTAGTTGGTGTCTCTAAGGATCCGCGAAGTCCGGATCCCATACCGGACCTCGAGGATCGCGGGACGCATACGTCACGGGGCCCGCCTTCATTTTTTTTTCTCCTCGCTTTTTTTTTCGGCGATGCGCACTTCCGCTGACGGCGTTGCGCGCGAGTTATTGGGATGTCTCGTTTCGTGCAGCGCAAGATTTTGCGCGCTGTGCACAAAGACACATGACTAGCGGTATAATTCAGTGCTACACGAATACTGTTGCAGAACAAGCGGATCGCAGAGCATGATCACGCGCTGGAACACGGTAGAAAATGGCATAGTTTCGGTACCTGCGCACGTGACTGCACCACCGTGGGAACAAGCATACGAAGCGGAAGTACATCTCTTTTGCTTCGGTGCGAAGTAAAACAAAAAACACACAGGCATTATGTTTGTGTGTTTTATTATTTCTCTAAACTTTAATTCGTCAATTCAGGCAATAGGTCACACAAACAACATATGGTTTGTTGAGTAATTCTCGAAGTTACATGTCACCGCGAGCGACGTCACACTGCGGACACGACTACGTAGGCGCAGAAACACGACTACGTCACGGTGCGGTTTGGAACGCGGTCGCCGCGAGGGAAAAGGAAAACGGCGCTCGGATTGAAATTTCAGACCATTCCGTGGTGTGTAGCGATGTAATTCTTTGCAAACACGACCGTTAGCGCGCATTGTATGCTCTGCGCTTGTCAGCTCAAGAGAAAGAAAAGGATGCATAGAAAGGCCGGGAGGTTAACCAGAAGCAGTTCCGGTCGGCTACCCTGCACGGGGGAAGGGTGAAGGTGGATAAAAAGAGAATGTGAGCGGATTGGGAGATGGAAATAGAGACGAGCACAAACCGCGTACACTACAGAGCGGTAGGGGGAGGTGTTCTCACAGTCTATCGTAAAGCCCTGCAGACCACGGCAACCTTAATAACGCGATTAAGGCCTTTAGCGTGGATGTTCTGTGGGAATACTGACCTAGAGCTTTGAATTCTTATAGTGGACGATTGTTCAACAGGTCCAGTACTCTGCATAGCACTTGTCTCTGGGCATTATATCGTGGGCAGGCACAGATAATATCTGCGAGCGTCTCATCGATGTTGCAAGTGGCGCACGCAGGGGTGTTGGTCATTCCAATAAGGAAAGCATACGAGTTGGTAAATACAGCTCAATATAGACAGACCTGGTTAGAGGCCCATTAAAAGCAGTTTTGCCTGCTTCTTTTCGTTCTTTTTTTACATCAGTTGTGCAGGACAAAATAGCAGTGTTCTGGGTGTCGCACCTCTGTCTTGGCTTCTCCTGATGCAGGACTACTTTTATCATAGTTGAAAGAACCAGCATGTTCGATAAGGCCTGTCTTCATGTTCGTTTTCTTCACCGAAAAACGCTAAGTCTGTTGCCGACGTTTGTATTCTGCCTTCACGAAACCACCGACCAGCTCTACAGCTAACCCTTACCAAGCAGCATTACCAAGGCATTACGCCTGGTCACTCAATTACTGCTCTATCATAGAGCGATAGCCGAACGTAATCAGAACCACTGCTGTCTAAGCGACTTCAGTATTGCCTATGCTATAATAAAGAGTGAGCTGGCAAATAGAAGGCACCTAAAAAAGAAACGCCGGAAATAGCGCCATTCGGTAGAGCGCGCAAAAAAAGAAAAGGAAAAGCATAGCGCCGCTGTGTCTTGACAAAGGTGCAGACAGCAAACCAGCGTAAACTGTCGTCGTGCGGAGTCTAGGAAAACAAGGTAGAAGGCGAACAAAATCAGCGAATGCGCCATCGGGTAACACCTACGGCTTTCATCGAGAAAACAAAGTTGTGCTGCGGGTGCTTTCAGTGCTTGCACGCCAACTCACGCACGCACTCGGACAAACAACTGCAGGAGCAGCACGCGTGCAGGTTTACAGCACAAGTGCGGGAACACGTTGTACTCGGCCATAGGCGCAGATGACTTGGGAGGCCTTTACTGCAACTTAGCACTCAAGCAGCTCCAGGCTCGAGGTGTGCCCAGAGCTGTCTTCGAATCCATGCGTGAAGCGGAACTTTCTCCCCGAGGTGGCGCGAACAGTGTCGCGCCGGATATTGCCGCCCCGAAGCTGCCGCGGAGAGCGTGGTACCGGTTCGTTGCTTTAGCCTCCCCCACTTCCCGCTACCTCCAAGTCGACAGGCAGTCCCGACAGAGAGCTCTCGGCTCCACCGAACAGCTCTCGGATGGCAAGTGGCCATCCTTTACCTCCGCTGCGTCCTCCCGTGCTGCGCTTCGAGTGGCTCTTGTGTCACGGGAAATGCGTGTTCACTCACAGACGATTTAGTCTATAGCGCATCGTTTTCTCTAGAGGCGGCAGCCAGATCTTTCGCAAAACGTGGTGCAACAAAGCGCTGGCGCAATGCTTTCGCGCGAGTGGTCTGCACTGAAGATATTTTCTTCGTAAAACAAGTTCCGACCAACCAGGCGCCCTATGATTGCCACTGTATGATGGCAAACCAAGACAGCAGAAGCGTTGCAGTTCGGGGAGCTAAACGAGTTGAGCAAGACCCGCAGCAGCGCCTGCGGTTTATCTGCAGTATGCTAAATTTTCACTGTGTATGTTGTTTCGCATATTTGCGGGAGGAGGGGGGTAGCTATAAGTGGAGGTGGGACGCAAGTTTCGGGTTCCCTACCCTGCCTGACCCTAGAATTAGAAGCTAAGCAAACGCAGCACGCGGAAGTCACAGCTAGCCTATAGCGTGGCCAGACGATGTTGTTTTAGGAGCCTTCGGAAGGAGTGAAAGCAAAAGTCGGGCTACATATTCAGCCCCGAAGAAAGAGGACAAGAAAGAGCATCGGGATTTGTATACGAAAACAGACTAAAGCGCTCGGCTTTTTGTGCGAGGTGAAGAGACTGCGCTGCGGTCGGTCTCGACAAGTGCCCTGCATCCGAGGGAGAGAGACGCTCGCAACCACCCAGTTGCAACTGCACGCGCAGTGTTCGACGCGCACTCCCCACAAGGCGTTACACAGCACAAGGAAAACGCCGCACCAGCGCCTGCCTATACGCCCCTCCCTCCGCGTCGACGGAGGCCACTCGCCACCGCCGCTAGAAGAGACGTAACTCGCCTTCTTTCTGTGGCGCGTGGCGCTTTCCACCCACACGCTCTTGTTTGCCTCGTCTCAAGTGCCCTTCTTCCATCCTCTGCTCGAGCACCGAGCACTCCTACGCACGCTCCGACTCGCGCTCAGTCTCCAACCCGTACATTGTCAATCCCAGGCGACGGCGGCTGCGGCGCCTAACCGAATCAGAGCGGCGGCGGCGACGACGTTTCCCTCCCATACGTGCACGGACCGCCGCTCGCTTTGCCTCGCTCGCCGCGCTGCCGACTAAGGGCCCCGTATCCAGATTTTTATCTGCGGCGGCCTCTTTGCGCTCGCTCGCTCGCCGCCAGTGTCGCGCCATGCCTTCGGTGTGAGCCACCGTCGTTGTCGTCGCCGCCGGAGAAGCGGTTGCCCTGCCGGGGACGTTAACGCAGGCCGCAACGAGGTTAGCGCGCATTTACGCCAGCGCCAGGCAGACGCACGCGAAAGACGACGCACCCGAGAATTACGGCGCAGTGGGGAAGCGGGGAAGGGACGTCTCAAGTAGAGAGAATCAGCCTCGACTGCGTGATGGCGCGCGAAACGACACTAAAAGACAAAAAAAAAGAGGAAAGCGTAGGTGGCAACGATTGTGTGGCGGCAGCTGCGTTTGTCGCGCGGCTGTTTTCAGTATACGACTGCATGCGTATGCAGCGCGGAGGCGCATATCGCTTGGAGAAAGACAACTAGCACCGGTGCGCAGCTCGAAATTCTTTTGTTCCTCAATTTTCACTGCTGCGAAGCGGGTATGTGCGCAGCAAACGGTTGCCTTGGAAGGTTCGTTTGTCCAATAATACAGCCTCGCTTTTTAAGAACCTTCAGCGATGTACAACGTGTGCGGGGTCGTATTCTTTCACTCGAGAATGAAAGCAGGCCTCCAATATAAGTACATGAAAAGAACCGCGATGAGTATCCGAATACTTCTGGCATTTATTTCGAGTAATGACTCCTTAAGGAATGCACGGCGTGAGTTGTGCCCGCAGTTAGCTCTTGTTAGCGGCGGCCTTCTCGTGTTTCGAGTGCAGACGAACCGACATGACGATATGCGAAACAGTTAGGCGGGAGCGTGTTCTTTTACGCTTACCGTGTTAACTATTTCGCTTTTGAATATTACAAAATTCAGAAAACGTTTTCTGCACCGAAATTCATTTGTTGTGTTGTTAAATGTGATATGGAATGTGCACTCTCGTTCTGAAGAATGGATGGGCCTGTACCTGGAGACATCCTGTCAAATACCGCACTAACAAGTTATTGACCGCCCTCTCCTCTTCTCCCTACAGCGCCCCTTGGCATTTCTCAGGAGCTTTCTTCGCTGCCTCGGTCACCAGCTTCCCGCCTCATTTATGTTCCCTCCGTCCAAGTATAGTCAGAATACTGAGACGCAGTATACAGGCCGGGCTCTTCCCCTGTATGGCTTAGGAGCAATTTCGGGGGAAGAGGGTGTTTAATGAACACTGGAGAGGTTTCCGTGGCGGCGCGCCTAGCGTGCTAATCCAGGTGAAACAAAATATTTCATTGCCAACCCAGGAGTTCTTGGTTTGCTTTTTATCCCTAGAACAGTCGTAGTGATTGTTCAGATAATGAACTTCCAAGGACACAGAGGAGCGCTGGTGTTGCGGCGGGAGCATTTCGTGTATTTCAGAAATGTGAGTGCCAGTATATCAGAGAGTTCTAGGAATCTAAACGGCGCATTCCACAACCGCACAAATTATCAAGGAAGTATTGATAAGCAGTCTCGGACTTCTAATTCGCTGTTTAAATAAGCTCTGAGCCCTACGATAAAACCCACATGAACACTCTTGCATAAAGAGAGTGTTCATCAGCAGTGTTTATTTGAGCGTGTTTAAATTCCTTGAGGTGTCACTGAATATCCTGTCTGCTCGGAACTCCATTAGGGTGGCTCGCGCTGCTAAGCGAATCGTCAGCAGAGCACGATTTTGTCTTGACGTCTTCCTTCTGGCTTGGCATATACTAGTGGCCCCGATTACTAAATTCGCTAAAACTAATTTTCCCTCAAGCAGTTGTTCGTCTGGTATGATCATTGTGATCTCGCCTGTAAGCGCTTTTTGCATAAAAAAAAACTTCATCTGCTTTATAGGCGCACTGCACTCAACAGCAAGTTTCGTTTGATGCACTGAACATTTTGTTGTATTCAATCAATCGTAAACGCTAGACCCACAAATGCTCTAAATCACTCGAACATAAAAGCAGACACCACAGATAAACCTTCAGTGTAAATAATAATAATAATAATAATAATAATAATAATAATAATAATAATAATAATAATAATAATAATAATAATAATAATAATAGAAGAAGAAAAACTACAACGCCGACGAGAATATAACAAAAAAGAACTACGCACGCGAATGCCGCGTCGGGTCTGACTTAGACTGCCGAGTGTTGAACAACACACGAGATGCATCGTCAACGACGGCGCGTCAAGCTGATAAAGAATCTACGTGAGCACATCTGATTTCCATCACGAGCGAGCTATCAGAAAGCGATGCCGCTTTTTTAATTTCTCTTTGCGCGAAAACCTATTTAGAGAATTTTACAAATCCGCTCTGCCCTTGAATCTGGAAGTCAAAAAAAAGAAAAATAAAGAAGGCGCAGCCGGCTTATAAAACTACGACGGCGTAATGCACAGCTCTCCGGTGGTAATGCCAAGGATTGCCTTGCTCCTTCGAGTCAGCTTTTGAAATGCCGGACGAGTGAGACGATGGTGGCGGACAGCCGAAAAAAAAGATGCCTGCAGCGCGAGCGAGCGAGCCACTAGGCGCCATGAGCCAGCACGCACTCCTGGCTTGCCAAGGACACCTACGAAGAAGACGAGGGGAACGGGGGCTGGAACACGAGGGCTCCTCCACGGACTGCCATATTTCCTAATAAAGCGTGCTGGCACGCTGGCTCAGCCCCTCGCCCCCCCCCCCCCCCCTCTCCGTTCACGCTTGCAGACGGTGGCCGGTAAAGTCCAATCATCTTTCTCCTATGACCTTCTTTGCTTGCCGCATTTTTCTTTTATTTCATTTTGCTCATACTTTCGTCTGCTCTTTCTGTAATCTTTTATTTCTTTGCCGGCAGCTTCTTTCGACTGCAGCCTCCTCTATACATCGTCATAATCCCGGTATATCAAAATATAGGGAGATTACGGAGTCGTCGCATGGAGCAACAGGAAAAAACAATGCGACGGAGGACGCATGTAAATAGCTAGAGATAACAGAGAGGCAAAGTGGTTTTGAGAGCGAAAGTTGGTATTCTAAGAAGAAAACAAAAAAATTAAGATAAATACAATATTTTGCTGGATCAGTGCAAAGAGCAGAATGATGAGAGGAAAGAAAAATTAATTCTCCTGTCAGTCTGTGCTCCGTGGTATAAGAATGCACCATTTCTGTAACTCGCATATTCGCCACACCCTATTTGCCTTTGGTTTTTGCCAATCAGTGACCTTGCCAGTTGCGTAGAACTTAATTATTATGGAAGTCATACTCTGCCGCGTCATGTCACCCTTCACGCGGGTGGGATAAAACAACGCCATGCAACGAAGCAGCCAATCGGGAGTGGTAAAAAGAAAGGAAGCACTGGTCGGAGCCAAGCCAAACAGACCACGAAAATGAAGGGCAGAATGCCCTGCCATACAAGCGTGACAACTGCTAGGATGCCCAGCTTTTGCCCATGACCTATGGCTGTCGTTCGGATAGACGTCTGGTGAGCTACATGCCAGGAGTTATTCCCTGACCATGCGTCCACAGGCACGCTTGTCTTTGAACCTAAGTGACTGCATAGTCTTGTTGTTTTTCTTTCTTTCTTTCTTTCTTTCTTTCTTTCTTTCTTTCTTTCTTTCTTTCTTTCTTTTTACTTTCTTTCTTTCTTTCTCCTGAAGCTGAGCTTTTTATAATAATACGACACTTATGCATTATTCACACCTATCCTTGCTTGGGCCTGGAAGTGTTTGAATCCCACCGATGGCAACGGTTGTTGTGGTCGCACCGATGGTACGACCTGTTGGGAACTCGGCGCTGACGCCCGTTGTTGCACCTGGGTCGCAAGCCCCAAGGGTAGCGTTGGCCTGGCGGCCTGGGGTACAACTGGAAGCATCCGAAGGTCCCGGCAAAGCATGAGTCGACTGGTAACAACAAAACAACTTGTTTATTTTAACATCGCAAAGAGTTGGCGGTCAGGTTGACCGAAGTAGAGAGAGGGGAGTGCACTTTACTCAACAGAAGAAATCGGAGCCCTCCTTTTGGCGTCCGGGGGCAGCTGTTTTTATACTCTTGCAGTTGAGGGCAAGAAGGAACCCCTCAATAGACGAGCACGTGATTGTACAATGAGATAAGGTGACGCATACTGTCGTAGCGCCGCCGGTCGGGCACAAAGACTGGGAGGAGAAGGTAACTCCTACTGTCGTATCGCCTCCGGTCGGGCACAATGGCTGGGAGGAGAAGGTAACTCCTACTGTCGTAGCGCCTCCGGTCGGGCACAATGGCTGGGAGGAGAAGGTGACTTCTACTGTCGTATCGCCTCCGGTCGGGCACAATGGCTGGGAGGAGAAGGTGACTTCTACTGTCGTATCGCCTCCGGTCGGGCACAATGGCACATACACTCACACACGCACATGAAGACACGTGGCATCGGAACATGCCTGGACGCGCTTGGCGGGGAGCGTAGCGGCGACGCCGAACGGGCCAAAATGTCTGCCGCTTTGTTGCAGTCGCGCCGGCTAAACCGCGCGTCGTAGGCGAAACGTAACAGTAGGTGGCAAGTGCGAGTCTCTGCCGTTTTCGAACGTTGCGGATTATCGCTTTGTTTATTTTTATTTTTTTCGGAACCCGATTTTCGCCTACTAACAACCTAATGTTGTCGCTCAGTACAAGTCATACTTGCCGGTGTCGAAACTCTGCGGAATATTAACGTTGATTTTTCCTGTTGTCTATGTTGTCGCCGATCCTTGTGTAATAATATTGCATACGCAACGTAAATAGTGTTGTATGCTTTCCGGAACGCACGCGAGCACCAGCCTTTACGCTGGAATCTTCGATGAACCATGTATAAATAGAGGACGCGGTTGACGCCCTGAGCAGATATTCGACGATGGACGCATGTGACCGTCAATATCGTACTGGCCACGCGCTGCATGTTTTTCTGGGCGAAGGTTCGTCCATTAAAAAGCTGACTTTTACAGCGGAGCTGTCTGTGGCTAGGACTGGCGGATCGCGTCCGCGCTTAGACCAACAATTTTTATACGCGAGTCGATCCCGAAGACAGAGAAATACCGGGCCGACCCGCGGCGGAAGTTAAGCAGGCTTTGAGCACTCCCCATATGTGGGCCGATCCCGAAGATAGAGCAATGCCGCTAAGACCCGAGGCTCAGGTGCAGTTCGCCATTAAAAGGCTCACATACGCGGCTTCGCTGGTCATCCTTCTTCGCAGAGTGGAAGGGTACTGAATTTTTCAAGTCATGCCTTTGGCAGTGTTTTATTACTCCGCACCACGACAACGTCACGATATACAGGTAAGACAGTGAGAACAAAAGGCAGGAATGTTAACGAGATAATAGTCTGCCTGAAATACCGACCATATATGCGAGTAGAGTGAAGGGGCATTGACAGACAGAGACCAAGCCGAACTGTAGTCAGTCGTATTAGCGCTTAAAAATGCATTCTTGGGTTTTAAGTGTCACAAGCAAGATGTCATAAAGAGGCACGTCCCCCCCCCCCCCCCCAACACCCGTAATGGGGGACTCCAGATTAATTTAGACCCACTGGGGTTCTTTACACCCATTGCACGGTGCAAGGGCGTCCTAGCATTTGGTCCCAATGAAGATGCAGCTGCTCTTGCAAAATAAGCGATCTCAATACCACCAACAATCGAAGCACCGTCCAGCAGCCAGTTCTCGAAGAAACCAATTTGCTGCCACTTTCTGTCACTTTGATCACCGCCAGATAAGCCCTGTGTTGCGAAGGGTGCTAATCTACTTTGAAGCGACCTTAATTCATAGATTATGAACAGTATCGCCTTGTACGTTGCGGCATGGGTGCTCTAAACTCTGCCGGCCATATTGCCATGTGGTAGTGACGCTGAAGAACACAGTAGCAATACTGTGAAAGACAAAACTAGCTTTTATTGGGCGAACCTGTGCCCACAAAAAAAGGTTACACTTATAGCACAACGATAGTGGCGAACACAATCTGCGATCGTCGAAAATCGGATCAGCGGGTCAAGCGCGTCGGCTTTTATACATCTGTCGTCAAATGTTCCAGAGTAATCGCTGGGACCCGCGTGCTTTCTACAAAGTTCTACAGCATTCGCGTCGCGTACATATGCGATCAGATTACACAAGGTTCGGTCACAGACAGCGGATGGAAGCATCGATGACATTCCAGAAACTTCCGATACATGCAGGCGCGTCCTGCGCTGTGCGATAACATTTGTTAGGCGGTGAAACGTGTCGCCCGATATAGACAAACAAGTAGACGTGTCAATATTGTCACTTGGTGGTGACGTGGAAGAACACAGTAGCAATACTGTGAACGACAAAACTAACATTTATTGGGTGAACCTGTGCCCACGAAACAGGCTACACTTATAGCACAACGATAACTGCGAACACGGTCGGCGATCGTCGAAAATCTCATCAGCGGGTCAAGCGCGTCGGCTTTTATACAGCTGCCGTCGAATTTCCCAGACTAATCGTTGGGACCCGCGCGCCTTCCACAAAGTTCTACACCATTCGCGTCAGGCGATGAAATCAGATAACACAAGGTTCGGCGACAACAGACAGCGGATAGAAGCATCGATAACTTTCCAGAAACTTCAGATACATGCAGGCGCGTCCCGCGCTGTGCGATAATATTTGTTAGGCGGCGAAACGTGGTCGCCCAATAAAGATAAGTACACGTGTCAATATGATGCACAGAACGCTTCATTTGGTCCTGCCACCGCTTCAGTGCCGAAACATGAAGCAAAGAAGGTTTCCATATCCTTACGTACGACAGGCAGTGTTGGGCGAATGACTCCAAATAGTGCGAAGGTATGGGGCCCGCGCACTTTACCTAATACTGAACGGGTGGAAACACGGTCACATGTTTCTGTACAGCGGAGAGAAACGTCCGGGTAGGGAAATCGCCTATCTAGACAGCCACGCCAACCCCACCTGCAACAAACACCTTAACGATACAACTAACCAGCAATTGCTTATTAAAACACAAGCGTGTGAGTGTAGAATTATGAAAAAAAGAACACATTTTTGTGTAGTCTTTAGTGCGAAGAAATATTTTGCTAAACAACTCAGTACAGAGGGTCTGATAACTATAAACCCGCGATCACATGTTTCTGATGGTAAGCTACTAATTTCGTTAACGTGCTGGAACTGCAAAAATAAAAATAAATAAATATAACGCATCCGGCGTGCGGCAGCAGAGGAAGTGGGGAAAGATAGGCTTAGTGGCTACAATACCTGCTTATGTAGTTCAGAAACAGAATGAAACTACCGTTCGGAATTGTGTTTCCCAATATTCGCACCCCTTGCCCGGCTATTTGCAATGCTCACTCATGGATGCGCCCAGTTTACCGTCACATAGGAGAATGCACGATGCTGCAATTTATCCAATTAGCCCGAAGCATAGTGCCCGTGTGCCGAACTTTCATCGGCAAACACATGCACGCACACTCGAGCTGTTTTGTTCTTTTCGAGTCGCTTCCGCCCCCTCCCTTAACCTTCCGTTTGTGCTCATGAAAATGCCTTGCTTCTTGTCACGATCTGTGTTGCCTCATCTTGTACTACGAAGGTAATGTGTTGCAGGGACACCAAACGCCACAAATTCAAGAGGAAACGAACGCTTTAAAGAACCCATCTACCTCGCAAGGTGTACACAGTCTTAGCACGGCAGAGACAGCCGCCCCGGGTCATTTCTCGTACGGTTCCCTTCGAGCGCGCTAACGATGGAGTCGGTGCTCACCTTCTAGCTACAAGTAACGAGTGCATGAGCTGGTCATATTTCCTGATCTCGTTTCTTGGTTTTTTTACAGCGAACGCATACGTTGCGCAGACTCCCTTGCAAACAGTGCGCCTCACTCGTTGCCGCAGTGCGCCCGGCAGGCAGCAGACGGGCACGAGCAGGCTGTTGCGGCAGAGCTTTATTTATAAACGTGAGTCAGCCACCGCGCTTCGTGCGCCAACTCCGAAGGAATTATGACGCGAAACGATGGCCCGTTATCTTAAATCTCGGAAAGCCTTAGCACTCGGGGAAACTAGGGCGCACGGTATGCAAGCAGTCGCGCAAGAAATGCACTTAGCGCGCTCCCGCCGTCGTGGACCAGCATGAGTGCATGCATATAAGCCTCGAACAACGGGCCAAGGTATTTCTTTGGCTGCTTAATTGCTTGTTCGAACTTTCTTTACTTTTCGTGGGCGTACTGCATACAGACTGCACTTCGCACCGGAATGGTCGTTTTCGCAAAAAAAAAAAAAGGACCCCGCGCGTTCCAAGCCAAGCGCTACGCTTGGACGGGATCAAGCGCTGAGAGCGGGTGCATTTTGGGCCGAGTATACATACATACCGAGCCCGAGTGCACGAAAATCTAATGTGCCCGCTAGCTTGCCGGGGGCTGCTACGGCAGCTCTGCGGGGCGCAAATAATTTTTTTTTTTTTTTTGCGTGTGAGCACGTTCTCTTGGTGTCCGCTGCAAGGACAACTGCTGTTTACGGCACGAACTAAGAAACACGTGGGAGGAGCAACTTCTCTACTGCGACAGCGGGAATGGCCGACAAGGCGGCGTTGCTGGATCAAGTCAGGCATGGTACGGTTGCTATCGCCTAGATTAAGCACCATAGCGGTAATATTATGGTGCTGCGTCACGCAACCTCGCAACGATTATCTCTGCTGTCTTATCAATATCGGGAAAAAATTTTTTTCACGCTTCTGTTTTGAGGTACCAATTTACACGAGCACCCGACGGGCTCGTTTCAACAAGCGCAGACAAATTTATCGTTGATTTAGTGCTGTATGGCCTGGTGGCTTTTGCCTCACAATATTCTTTGAATCAATGTATATGATTAGCTACAGTGAGCCTCGATGTCGATGTCAATTTAGGTGCGGTAACAGCCTTCGACCCAATCTGCTCCCTCTCGTCGTCATGCTAAATCAACGGAGCAACAAAATCATGTTGTCTGACTCAGTATGCGGGATGAAACGCCAGCGAGTTCAAAAGCTGATGCAGAATAGCTAATAGCATAGGGTTATTTAGTTCGATGCTGCTTTGTAAGAAGTAAATTTACAGAACAAAGATGGGTCGTGGCACATACGGCAAGCATTACCAAATTGTGTCCGGCCGCTTACCGCTAATCAGTAAAAGTAAATGTGTGCAATCATTGCACCCTACCGGCACTGTCATATGGGCCATAAAATTGGAGGTTCACAAAGAAGTCTGAGAAAAGTTTAAGAATATGGTACGAGCGATGGAACGGAAAATGTTACGAAGGCAGCGGTGTAGATTAGACAGAAAAGGGGGTTAGCTGACATTCTAGCTGACACTAAGGTAAAAAATAGTGCTAACCAGGCCATGTAATGGTAAGCGCGAATAACCAGTGGGCCACTAGAAGTACTCAACAGGTGCTAAGTGAAGGGAAGTGCAATCGAGAATGACGGAGAATTAGGTGGTATGTTGAAATTGGGAAAGTTTACATCCATAAGATTAGGTCAGCTTGCTCTATACAGGGGTAATTATAGATCACGGAGTGAGGCATTTGTCCTGCAGTGGACATAAATTGACTAATGCTGATAACTTTATGTTACTCTTCCCTTACTGAACTGCGCCTCCTAGGCGACTTTTCATATTGGTTGAATCTGGCAGTGCTTATAACGATGCTTTACAACACGTGATATAGAGGCTCTTTGAGCGACTTCGGCCCATTATTTTATTTATTCCTTATTACATCTGGCGTTATTATCTTTTATGCAAGCAACTTCATTAACTATGCTCTACAGCAGAGATAATGGCAGAGAAAGGCTGGCCAACGCTGGTTTCAAGACCGACTACTTTTGTTGCCTCATTAGACGTCCCTGCCATGTAGTACCGACAACTGCACGGAAGCGGAAAAAAATGTGCTATAGCTCTCGACATCACGCTCAACCCCCAGATATGATAATATATATTTTTACAGATTTCCAGCAAGCATGTCGAAACTACGCACAAGGCCGTATTTCTCCACTGGCTCATGAACTGCTACACAAGAACCAACATATCCCACTAGTTCACCTAGTCTGGACATCTGGGCATGCGTCTCTCCCTGACAATGAGCGCGTTCATGCGACAGCCCGAGGCCTCACCCTCCGGGCGCCTGTGGAAGGCCAGTCCAACCCAGACAAGGTGGAAACGATACCACTTACATACGCGCATATGCTACAACACTACAGACTACACCGTAGAACGTTCCCTCCACCACACGTGAAACTAAACCGTGCAAATGCAGCCACTTGGCGCCTGCTCCAAACTAATATGTTCCCCAGTTTTGCTCTCTGCCACACTTTTCACCCTACCCAGTATCCCGACAAATGTCCTTTCTCTGGACGACACCCAAACATCTACCCATTCTACGTTGGAATGCTCCAAACCGCCCGGCCTTCTTAGAATGCCCAACATCTCCCCATCCCAGTGGGAAACCACTCTTTCCAGAGCAGCCTCGGACGACCAGCGATATCTGATTGACCGGGTCAGCCGGAGAGCAGCAGAATATGGGGCTCTGGACTGAGTGCTCCACCCTCTGGGACTTCATTGCAAAATAACAAATAGTTTTCTACTACTACTGTCATATAGTATGTTACGCACAAGCGACCATAGCAAGCTCCGAAGCGTACGGTTTGCTTAGGCGGCAACTAAATGTCAACCCAGTAAAAACAATCAGCTCGGTGTGTAAACATGGTGAATTACTCAAACCGTGGTTGAGTGTGTTTAGCAAATCCCGCCCTTGCCTTTTGTTGGTACAACAGTTTTCACCGCTTTTACTTCCTTTATTCGAAATCATTCCTTTGCGTCTTATCTGTCACCACGTGGGTTCGTTTTTTATATATATGTTCTGGAAATGAAATTGTACCAGAAAGGCTAGAGGCTGATTCGGAGCGACAACTAGTTATTTCAATCTAAACCTTTCCTTTGATTTTCATCTACAGGTACTTCGCGCAAAAGTTGCGTTTATCGCAAAAATTGCATTCCTCCCCCTTTCCATGCTTGTCCATCTGCGCTTGACTATTCTATAGCTGCACTAATAGTGCGAGCGCTTCGCAGAACTTCCCTTTACCGCACTGCGACAAACCTGCTGCAACACGAAGCGTCCCCATGCCCTAACCGAAAACACACATACACAGGCCCCACATGCTTCCGGGTCCTGCAGGGATGATCTAGGTCGTTTTGTATGCTATGGTTGTTTTGGACCCGCCTTGTTTCACTTCATAGCTCACGCGCGTATTTTATAAACATTGATTTGCTGTTCGCTGTACTTTTCAGCCTTCGGCCACTTGTGCGTTCGTTGGATTGGCCTTCTACTATGCACCACCCCTTACATTTCTTCCTTGTTTTACTATTTTTCTGCCATGTCGCGCCAGCAAATTTCAACCGGTTCCCATCGCCATTTTCCCTCTTCCAATCTTCACCCTCTGCTACTGCGATCACGGCCCGGAGAGCAGATGCGGAATGACTCATTACGGGAGTTAAACTAATGACACCCCGCACAGCCAACTGAGGAGAGAACGGCGCCGTTCCGCTGGCCTAACCCTGGTGCGCTGGCTTCACCGCGTGTCTCGCTAGCGCGACCCGGGAGCACATCCATACACGCCCTGCGCGCGCTCGCCCAGCGGCGACAAGCTTCCGTCCGCTCGGACGAGCCAGATAGCATCGTTGCTCCCGACAGTCGGCTCTGCCCGCGGGGCTCGCAGGCAGGAAGTGAACACGGAGAGGACATGGCGGTGGGCGAGGAGGGCGATGCGTCTGCCGACGTATCTATTATCTGGCCCTCGCAGTCGGAACTCCCCGGCCATCCGGCCATGGTGTCCCACTGACGACAACCCCGCGCGGGCACGGTCCAGAACAGCCAGCGGCACTTTCGCGCTCCGCTTGCTTCGAAGGTCGGCAGATAGGCTTGCGATGGAACGCCCGTGCTTCTCTCTCGCGCTTTATGTCTTTGTTTGTTTGTTTGTTTTCGCCACAGATGAGCGCTTCATCTCATTTCCCCGGCTTTACTCTTCATACCAAACCAACGCAACGTTCTGTTAGTTGACGTCGCCAGGCCCGACGTGTTGTGCTGGCCTCTTTACATGCGTTTGAAACCTCAGACAAGCGATTAGAATTGATAAAGGCATTCTTCCTCTTCTTGAAGCTATTAACTTGAAGACCTTTCTTAGCAAAACAGAAGACTAGGTGTGTTGGTATAGATTGACCATATTTTGCTGTGTGCGCGTTTTGTGTCTTCGTCTCATACGCTTTCTTCTGTCTTCATGCTTTGCAGTCAAGAATAGTCTTTGTAATTTTATATCTGTCTTTTTCATCTCTGAATTCACATGGGCTCCACGCTTATGCTCTGTAAACATGATCGTGTTCGATCGGCGGCTGAGTCGCCAAATGGATGGTAGCTTTGCTCAAACATTTCCTTTTTGAGCTCGCAGAGTTGCTGCTCAGTTATGTTCAAATTTATCATGCAAAAGTATACTAACCGCTCAGGAGAAATGATACATGGCGCTGGTACATTAAGCATTTCGGAGGCAGTCTTTTCTTGTGTAGCACAGTGCTCGAACCACGGCATCTTTTGTCGACACGTAAGCACGTACGCGCGGATCGAACTACTCTTAGAGGAACCTAGTTAATATTCTTTTCCTCCAAGGGTTGGCCCCTCATCATTGAAGTTCACCAGAAATATTCATATTGAACACTTCTCTTAGGTGTCAAGTAGCTGTTATTTGCCTATCGTAAACAAGCTAGCATGTAAGCCAAGGCTAAGCTTAAAGAACATCAGGTGTCAAAATTTCCGGAGTCCCCCACTACGGCGTGCTTCATAATCAGGAAGTGGTTTTGGCACGTAAAACCCCATAATATAAGCCAAGGCTAAGCGACGTGAAACTTAACATTCGCTTCCCGCATTTGCGTGTTCGCGAGATCATTTTAGCGTTGTCTGGGAGTTTCCGATAATTCTTTCACTATTTAGTTTTCCCTTTCCCTATTTCAGTGTACCCTCTCTTGTGAAGACCACGGAGGATTTTCTTAACGTGTACTTGACTCGAATATCACTTCTTGCTATTCGCAATATTTCCTTAAGGGAATCAAATATTCACTGGGGTAGGGCAATCTTAAAGAAGAAAGATCGCCGAAGGAAAGAATGTTCCCAATGCATCTTGGCTGAACGCAGAATCAGAAGAGGTCGTTCCCGGAGCTTTCATTTCTATGCACCATCAGCATACATTGAAATGTCGACAGTTACGCGTAAAGAAATGTCGCCAGCTACGCGTAATTACATGAAGGAGTGGCGCGTAATCACTCCGTTGTCGGTTTCTTGGCCCGAAGCAGATCCAAGTGCACGCTTTGCTGTCCCAACTGGGCCACTTTACAAATGCATGCGAAATTCTAAACGTAACAATACCTTGGAGTAGTTTCGGAATAGCTCGCGTTGAAAGCTATGCTGATAGTACGTCTGTTTTTGCGGCTATAAGGTAAATTTGTGATGGTGCTTTGTTGATGAATTTGATGGTGTTTGTGATGGTGATTGCGCCTTCGTGCAGTGTTTGCAGAGACTGATTATTTCCTATTTCACTTCAGCCGTTTTTGGCGAGAAGGTGGCAAAAGATTAGACATAAGTTCTCCATGATGAATGAGAGTGAAATCTTCGTGATGATTGGAGTGTTGGTGATGGCCTGCGAACCTCACATCACTGGCACGGTGGGTGTGCACTGAAGTCATCGAAGCCGCGACAGTGTTTTACATCAACATCGGTGAAAGACCTGCTCGTTATTTCGATCCTCTTAACTTCAGCAACGTCTCTGAAGCTATTACTGAGTCAACACGCACTTTCCGAGCTTCCTTGGTACGCCCCTAGGCGTTCTCAAAATAATGCGAACTGTTCTTACGTCGATGCAGTTGTCGTTTCGTCGTCGTTCTGTGCAACAGCCTGACAAATCAGTGTTGCTCGCAAGCTGTCACTGAACCTGAAACTTCATCAAGGGATACCTTTGCCCACCTAGAAACAAAGTCGCACGTGCCAGTTTGCAAACAAATGCGCGGGTGCAATTACAAGCAGTTCCTTTGTCGTTTAAACCTGAGCAGTCGCCGGTGTAAAAAAATTAAGCGACTCTTTCAACTGTTCGTTCCGCGCCTCGTAAGACTGGCTTCAGTATCAAACTTTGCGGAACAAATTGGCTGCGCAGCTCACAGAAGGAATGAAAGAAGGCCCTATACTTTATTACAGGCTCTCTAGGCAATAGCGCACAGGCACGAGAGAAGAAGGGCTAAGCTGTGGGAGAGCTTGGCAATGGAGCAGCGAAGCATGGACGGACTGAAACAAACGGGAATGCTGCGCAGGCAAATGTAGCGGACCGGGGCTATTGAAAGGCTGCCACCGAATAGCGGAAAGAGAAACGTCGAGAACTGAAGAGAACGAGAAGAGTTTCTTCGCTAATGATGTCGAATCACCGCTGCGCCCAGCGCTGCTGCGGCAACGCGGGAAGTATTGCGCAGCTCGCACTGAGAGCAGCAATTCCCTCCTATTATTTCTTAACTTTTTTTTGTTCTTTCATTATTCGTTGATATTTGCTTTCTCGTTCCTGTTCTTTTCCGTTCAATACCGGTTGTCTTCTCTCCTCCTCGCAATCCTTCATCCCGCGCGCCCTCGCGCAGTACTTGACTGCTGCTCGCACTTTCGTTCCTCACGCGTCGTGGAAGCGTAGCGGCCGGCATGAACGCCGCAGTGCTTCAAAAGGAAACAGCAACCAAGAAACAGATGTGAGTGCGCGGAAAACATAATCGAGAACTAGCATGCAAGTTTTACAGTCGTGTACAGCTTTTAGTGTGGTGATGAGGATGGAAAAGGGGGTGGGAGGGGAAAGAGGCTACGCTGTTACAGAGAAGACAATCGTTCTCTTGCCAACTAGCTAGGGAGTTCCCTTGCCCCCTTACACACACGCATCCGCTCCACCACCGCCCTCCCGCATCCATACCCAGTAACCCATTCCCATGAGAACTCTCGCTTTCTCTGCGTCCTTTAAACTAATTCCTGTGTTTTTGCTTCCGTCGCCGTTCGTCCTGCCCTTGCACACTTTTATGGCCCTTTTTGTTTTCTTTTTTCTTTTTCGTCTAGAGGTAAAAAAAAAAGTAAGACAAGCAAAGTGAAAGCAGAGAGACGGATGGTCGGGTAATTAAATTCTACTCCGGCCGCCTCGTCCCGTTGTGGTGTCCCCGGCGGCACCACCATTATTTATTGGCCCTCCAACGACGGCGGCAGTGGCAGCGGCTGCTGGTCGAGCCGCCAAGAGATGTGCTTGCTTGCCCGCTTGCCTGCCTGCCTCTCACGCGCTGCGGGTGAGCTCGGAGCCGGAACACAGGCAAGGGCCGACCCTTCTTCTTTTGTGCGTTTTTGACCGTCAACTTTTCTCTCTCTAACATACCGCTCCCAACTCCCTCTTTTCTCTAAACTACACTTCCTCTCTTTGTTTCCCCCTCCCGCCTGGCCCTATAATTCCGAACTTCATTCTTTAGAAGCGGTCTTTTTTTTTTTTCGCGCAGTTGACGGTTGCGCGGCTTGCTGGCAAATTTTGGGGAGAACGAGGGAAAGTAAACAAAATGATCGAACAGAAAAAAAGAAACGATAAAAAAGAAAGAGACCAGCGAGGTCCACTAAGGAAAGAAAGTGCGCGGAACCAAAAAAAATAATAAAAAGCGAGAGAGTGGCGTACGGACGGGGGAAGGCAGCAGTGGCGCCGGCGCCTTATTGAAGCAGTCCGCGGGCGTCGCCGGTACCCCGTGCTCTCGAGTGAATTACCGCGTTATCCAAAAGTCCTTTTTCATCCTTTGCCGACCGCCGAGCCAAATGCGAAGATAGTGAAGGCCGCAAAGTAAGCGCCGGCGGCTCTCTACAGCTCTGCCGGCGGGGTGCGCTCAAGACGGGGGAAAAGGGAATAGGGGAATCGGGTGGTACGTGTATCGCTGGGTCTGGTCGCGCTCCGTGATTTACGAAGGCGTGTGAAACGGATCGGTGTTCGACTGCTCCTTGTACTTTCCTTCCCACTCAACCCGCGCTGGACAGTGTTTTAAAGGGACGCTATGGAGATACACTAGATGAACAGTTTAGACTCAAGGATTCTTCCTTCGAAAAAATGTATATTTCGCTAGTTTTGCAACGGTAGGTTAATTGTTAGAGGAGAAAAGAAATTTCAACTTTTTTTTTTAGTTCTTTGAATTCCCCGCTGAAACCCCAACGGCGGTAGCTCATTAATGGCTGGTCGTCGTTTGGAGCGTGTTTCAAGCACCCTCAGCTCGCCGGCAAGGAGCGACTTCACCGCACCGTTGACGTGCTTGATTCGAAGAACCTCGACTTTATTTTCACCGCGCGTTATACACACTTGGAGGGCGTGCGACCGTCACGTAACTTGGGGCGTGGCTCTTGCGCCCTCTACAAGTGCGTTTCAAAATACTTTCTCGTATACGGTCCGTTGTAGCGCGACAAAAGCGATCGAAATTTAATACCTAGAGTGAAATGTAACCTCTCTTTACTGACAAAAAGCTATCTACGCTCGAGCCGACCCCTACGAAACTCTATCATGTCACAGTGAGCTCCTGTGAAGATCAATGAGGCATCGCTACCAGTCTTTCACTCTTGTGCCTTTTTCTGGCCTACTTAACTTTAATCCATGGTAAGAGTGAATTTTTTGTGGTAATCTGAAATGGTAGTTTACTTATATAGCGGAACTTAATTCGCTATTTAGTTTCCTTTTAAGGCACAGTTAGTGGTGTAATACACGCCAGAGTTCGTGTGCAGCGAATGCAGCAAACGATCACTTCCAGAGTTTCGTTAAAGACGCTATAACCCCTGGCGACATGAAAATTCAGTGTTATTGCAACGTCGTTGTTTTTCTAAAGTCAAATATTTCTTTATATAAATGCTCTAGCCAATTATGTTCACTCATTTTCAAGACAGCACGATGGAGACAAACTGTCGGTGTCAGACGGAGCTGGTACTGAATTTAGAAACCCTACGGATGCCTGAAGCATCGCGGTTTTTTTGGCGGGACATTTGCTGAATTCTGAGGTTGTAACCGACTATTGGCCTCGAGGACATACCGTGGCGCCACAAGCTCGAATCACTCCGTGACGTAGAAAGCGATATCACGTGATACTGGCTGGGAAATGTCCGGCATTTCCAGTGCCAATGTTAATTCCGAGTGTTTGCGTATTTTAAGCGTTGCGTGTGCGGCCTCTTGGCTGCAAAACATCCGAACACGTCTGGTACGCATTGCAGCAAAGGGTTTTAGTGAGCGCGCAATCTTATGCTTTCAATTGGTCATTCAGTTCACACGATCTTTCATAAAAGCAGATACGCGCACTTTTGCCGCAATGACAGTACTGGGAACGTATATTCGGATGATTGCTTTTGGGCGATATCACTTGCTGTGCGCTCTTATTGAATGATTGAGCAAAACCGGATCAGTTGATTGGCTGGTTGAGCATCACGTGACACGAAGGCAATGGTATCACCGAAAGTGATTGCCGAAGAATAAGTCCCCTGTTCACAGTATTTGTCACGGAGAGTGCAGCTTGCCACTTTCGCCAAAATTATTGTGCGACGATGACCTCTCACCGGTCTATTATGATACGTGGAACTTCAACCGCTTCTAATTTTGTCTATTCAATCCGAGCTTTCGCCGCGTGCTGTTGCGTACTCCAGGGTAGCGTACTGTACTGCTGCCGAGAAGTAGCGGCGCCTGCCTATCGAAGCTCGACCGATATTACTTATTGGGTAGCGTGGCGTTGTCGGCGGGCTGCAGGCATCCGGTAGATCATGGCGACCAAGCCGGGGCGAGACGATTTGCTAGTGCGAAACTTGCACTGTTTATTCAAAGGTAGTTGAAAGAAAATAAGAAGAGCATGACGTAAGAAGTATCAAGTATGAAGTCTCAAAAGTACATTTCGGAGCCCCTTAAATAGGCTCTCTACAAGCGTGGGCGGGATCTTGCTTCCGTCGACGACACGTGACAGGCACGGAGAGAGGGCCCCTCCTCCTGCAATACCGAGCACGGGGAGGAGAAGTCGATCCTCTTTTCGACGGATCCGGGGAGAAGGTCGGGTGAATGACCTCTCCGGCGCCGTGGGGTCCGGCCAAGAGAAGGTGAAGGGGATGAGGTAGCACACACGATGCCACGACCAAGAGAAGGTGAAGAGGAAGAGGTAGCACCCACGATGCCACGACCATGAGAGGTGAAGGGGATGAGGTCGCCCGTGGGCTCCGGCTCGGAGGGTAAGGTGAATGACCTGTCGCCACGTGGTGTCAGACGCCAACCCTAACAGTGCGCGCATGCAAGTCGCGCGCATCTCTGCGCAGGGTATTTTGACTGATATCATATCAACCGAGCATCCTACAAGAGCTGCGTGCATGGCTTGCTCCCTTCTTACGATTAGCACATTAGGTCGTTTTCAGTGACTTTGTCAGCCAAGCATTTCGCGGAAGTTTCGTTTTGGGGATCGCATAAAACTCACACCGGGATCGATCGAACACTTCAGGTACTGCGGCACCGGGCAGTAATGCCATGCCACATGGTTAAAACCGCGCTGTCAGTGGGCGACTAAGATGGGGACGAAATGCTGAAACACCCGTATACTGGGCAGTGGCAACCCCAGGTGCTCAAAATTATTCAGGAATCCCCCACTACGGCGCGTCTCATAATGATATCGTAGTTTTGCCACGTAAAACCCCATAATTAACTTTTTTTTAAATGGGCTACTAGACTGCTGCCCTGGAAATGACACGTTATCAACAACCCTACAATCAAGGCTTCAATCGCGCAGCCAGCGAGCTAGCGTTGACTGCGACAGAGGCGCGAAGACGCGAACGCGAGTCACGTGATGCCACTTCATACGTCATAGCCATAGCAGCTCCGGTCTCTCAAGGGGTCGCCCTCGAGCCCAATAGCTTGCTGTCGCCACTCCGGGAACTTGCGACGGAATCATATCCCCACTCGGGCACTACAGTGCACCACACCGTGAAAAATGTGAAACGTTCATTCGGCGCATATGGGTCACCGAAACATGACCCGCCGTGATGACGTAGTGGCTCTGACCTTGCGCTGCTAAGCCATGGATGGGGTGGGCACGATGTTCGAATTCCGGCCGCCGCGGTCACATTTCGGTAGGGGCGAAATGCAAAAACACCCGCATGCGTGCATTCGGTGCACGCTAATGAACCACAGGAGGTCAAATTTAATCCAAAGTCCCCCACTACGGCTTACACCATAATTTTATTGTCGTTTTTGGCACCTAAAAGCCCAGAACGATTTTTTACGTGCTCCCTATGCGTAGTACCTGTCCAATGTGCTACGACAGCGCTTCAATGATTGCAACTGTAGAAAAATAGAGAAATTCGTCGCACCATCGCCGTCGTGACGTTGTCTCAAGTTGCCAGCCGCTATAGCTCAATTTCTTACATCACTTCTTAAATCTGCTGAGCTTGCGTTTATTTATTTATTTATTTATTTACTTATTTACTTGTTTATTTATTTATTCTATATTTGTAACACAGCGCGGACCAGCACCCTCTCCATTACTTTGCCTTTCATTGACTGAATTTATGTTCTATCACTTTTTTTTTCCGATGAGGCACCTAATTCACGAAATCGTGATTTGGCTACTTGCCCCGACATAGGTCAATCTCAGGGGCGTAGCCGAGGGGGGCGGGGGTATTATGGGGCTTCAGGCCACCCAAAATTCTTTCGGATGTCATACACCGCCGACGAAAACAACCCCTGACGCCGGATTTAATTCTGGATTTTGTCTAGAATGGTCCTTTTCACGCTTGAAAAGCCACTTCAGCGTGAACATTGCAAACTCGAGCTGGATTTCACGGCCACGCCCGCGCACCGGGAGTCATATGACGCAAGGAGCCACATCCGAGCACAAAGTTTCAAGGGCATTTTAATGACGAGCGGGCTCGTCGCGCCGCCTCGCGGAGGCCGCGGAATCTACGGAGCGCATGAATTTCAATTCTGAAACTTTATGGGTACAAAGTTCTCATAAACTTTTGATGTGAAAGTGCATTGGCATTTCCAAAGTCGTGCTTTAGATTTTCAATTGTTGTAAACATTTGACGCCAAAGGTACATTGACTTTTTTAAGTCAAGGTCGTACACCGGGACGTAGAACGAGACAAGTCAAATCAACACACTATCAGACAAGTTTACAAAGCATACAGCGAGGTCCGATGAGACGAAGCGTGTGGTGGTTCGTATGTGCCGTCATGTCACAGAAAAAAATATCAACATTTTTTTTTCACCTGCACCAAAGCATCCATGTCAAAACATTAAAGCCACCAAACGTTCTTATTTATTTTTCTACTTTGATTTTTATTCGCGAGGACCCCATATTGAGCCTCTTCAATTTTCTTGTTCGGCTGCCAGGGCCAGCCAGAGCGCATGCGTTTTTCTCGTGTTGCCCCGACCACCGAGCGGCGCACTTCGGAGCACGTTCCGCGATTCCATGATTCTGTGACCTGTAAATCTGTGACTGCGCCACATGTTTATTTGCCTTGTTTGACGCATTATATACAGTGACTTTTAGACACGTAGGATTATTGGAGGCTTATATCTAAATATCTTGTTACGAGGTTTTGTGTATACGTGCAGTGAACTTTGTTTCCATTGACACTTTTTTGCCCTTTATCAAGCTATATCTTCGCATTTGTACATCTAATTCTGTCTTCGCATTTCTGATGAACTAGGGCGAGTCAATGAAAGTGAACCAACCCACCACGCGCAATAATGGTTCGGTTCATTATGTTCGAAGCATGCGCGTAGCAAAGAGGCATCTCTCATTTATAAAAGTGACATGCGGGTGGGAGAATAAAGCTTCTTTGATGATCTCATACAGTGGGTGGAACATGGTATCGTGACATAATAGACGCTCCAAAAATGGAACAGCGTGGTGTCGTGAGGTTTTTCACAGCTGAAGGTGTTTCCCAAAAAGAAATTAGTTGCCGTATGGCTGCCATGTACGTTGAACATTGCATTTCATTGGCCACTGTGAAGCGTTGAAACCAACGGTTCAAAGGGCGTGAAAGTCAAAGACGATCCAAGACCGGACGAAAACTACCGTGCAATCACCCCCAACACAACTTCAAAGGTTGATGAGCTGATTACACTAAAACGGAGGATAAGCATCGATGAACCGGCAATGCGTGTGAACACCAGTCGCGGTTCGGTTCACACAATAATTCTTGAACATCTCGGTTATCGGCGCTTGTGTGCGCAATGGATGCCGAAGATTTTGAACTACCGCCAGAAGACGGAGAAGTTCGGCGCTGCCTCGACTCAGCTGATCCGGTATCACAATGAGTGTGACGGCTTCTTGTCTGCAATCGTGACCGGGAACGAATCATGGTGCCACTTCTACGAACCTGAAATACGACGGCAAACCTTACAGTGGAAACATTCGAATTCACCCCCCCAGAAGAAATCAAAGGTCATCATTTCCGCCCGAAGGTGTTGTTGACTTTTTTTTTCGATCATCAGCGGCCGTTACTGATAGAATTTGCGAAACCTGAGAGTCTATCAATCGTTTCCGATATTGTATGTGAAAGGCCGGATCGGCTGCGTGTCGTAATCAAGAAGAAACGACGTGGAAAATTGATTAATAGTGTCATCTTGCTCCACGACAATGCCCGTCCACAGATCGCTGATGTGGTTAACACAAAACTGTCTAAGTTCAAGTGGGAAACGTTGCAACCTCCGCCATGCAGCCCAGACCTGTCACCTGTCCAATTCCACATTTTGGGATAATTGAAGAAACAGCTCAAGGGAACCAGATTCGTGTCGGACGATGACGTGAAAGAGTCAGTTACAGACGTTTTGAAGCAGCAACCCAAGAAAATTTCTGAGACGGGGATCACGTGACTCGTTAGTCAGTGAGACAAATGTATAAATTCTCATGAAGACGACTTTAAATAAAGTACCCCGTTTGTTATATATTCGCATTGGCTCAATTTCATTAGACTCGCCCTCGTATATATTGCAGATCGGCTTTCTATATGTGCTCTCTGTTGCGACTATAACTTAGGTGCAACTATTCACAATACATGACCGGTGACAGCTGCTCCTGCGCAATACATTGGAACAAAGGACAGCGTCATTTAGATTTCTTCCTGGCCATTACATATGTACAGAAATATAAACAAGGTTCTTGAATGACAAAGCTTCACAGAACTGTTTGTCCTCAACTTGTTCGTTTCATGGCCTTTATATAGTTCGTATCAGCGGCATGCACTGCTTTGCTGACCTCGAACTGATATAGTCCTAAGGTTCTTGGGATATTTTATTTACTTATTAAATAGACAAAAAACATGGAAGCATTGATATCAGCCGTTTCAGGCACAATTTTTGGGACATACGAGTATATTTGTTTATTAAAAAATAGATATTTTACTTGTATATACAGTGCGTAGCATTCAAGAATTCGTTTGCAGCATCTTTGGCAATGGCAACGCAGTTATTATTCATTTATTTGATCCCTCGACAAATTTGATAAGGAGGAAACCGAGCTTCAACGTAAGACAACCCCCCCCCCCCCTCCCCAACAAAATTTCTGGCTACGCCCTGACACTTGACTCCCACCGAAGCCATAGTTTATGCTGCCGCTGCCGGCAGGCAGAATTGCAGCACTGTATTTTCCTACGAATTCCCCACAACCAACGAAGACAAACACAAAAGCCCGCAAACTTGCACGGCGAGCAGGCCGATGCGTGTCTCTGTACGCTTTGCACACGTCTGACGTCACTGTCACTGTATATTCCGTTATGCTGTCGATGTTCTATCGGTCTTGCCATTGATACTACGGTAATGGACACAGTCGAAGGTGCTTAGGCAAAGTAACAAGTGCCGCTACCCATTTGGGCTCGAACCCAACTCGATAACAACTACGCGACGCGCTTGGCTGCTCAGCGCGGCACTGCAGGAACGCGCACTCCGCCAAACTCGCTTTTCTCAGAGGAACTCACGACGTGCCGTTTGCGTCCTCTTGCGACTATCTGCGTCCCTACGCTCGGGCTTGGGACAGTAATCTAGTCTGCGGAGTGTCCGCTTAAAGGACCAATACGCGTACCCCTGGGTCGTATACACGCTTGCTTCTCTTGGCTGTATACGGCCCGTGCCACTGCAATGCGCTGCTCTCCCAGCTTAGGAACGGTGGATGTGCAGCAACGGAGGGCGTACAAGCGTACATTGGCTATACGAGAGTCGTGGAAGACGAGCACTTGGCGCTAAACGCTCGGGCCTTTCCTAGTGTAGCGCTCCGGAAACTCTTTCCTCAGTTTGAGTGGCTCGCAATCCGTCCCCGCCTTCTTCTCGTCCCAGGGAGAAGAGGCGCTCTGAGTGAGCGTACGGGACATCCCTCGCGTGCTGGCATTGTTGGCACGCATGGCATGCCGCGCTTTTCTTGGCGACCGCTCTGAGGCAACTGGCATCCTCGGTGGCCGCGGCCTCGTTGTTGGCGGTGCTTGCGTTGCCGCCGACTCGCTGGACGTCGCCCCGAAGCACTTACATTATTTCTTTTTTCCTTCTTTCTTGAGAAATGCATCTCGCTGCCATCCTTTCACAAGCGTCTATAGTATGCCTATCGGAAATTCCAAAGCCGACGAGTTACATTCTGAGCATAGCATGAAATCACTCCCCTAGTACGATCTGGTGCTGCCACCAGACACTTCTTCCGCGCGGATGCACATCTACGTTACAGGGCGCATAAGCCGTGGCGAGAAGTGTAAGGAAGGTTAAATTGGACGGACGCTAGAGTCGTGTACATGCGCCCGCCAGCGGTTACCAACGGGCACGCGTGCATTAAAATTCCTGACCGACCCAGTTGGGGGCTACAAAAGCGAGAAGAACGTGTTTCCAAAAGCAAACGGGCGATATTTTCACTCTCCCTGCATCAATTTTTTTTGCTTTCTCGTCCCAACTGTTCACGTGGTCCCCGCGTGCCAGCGCATTGTCGCCTACGGCATGCTTGCATTCCCTTATCGTTTGGTGCACTTGCCGAGTCGCGCACACGAATGCGCAGCTACTGAGCAGGAATATTTGCGGCGAGCAAGCGTTTATGCTGGTGATAACGCGTTAGCGTTGTTAAGATGTTTTCGGGACTGGAACACCATCCAGAAGAACTCGGTCCGTGCCTGTGTTGAGATTAACCCCGCTGTTCGCGAATGCCTTTCATCGGGAGGAAGGGATCTTGCGAGTTGTTCCTCGGGTAGCCCTCCTCTCCTACATTGTGTTGGTTGAGCGTCTACGGCGTTCCTCCTTGTTGACAGTGATGCGACACGCATTCTGTGTTCTAGAGAATGCAGCGAAACTTCTATACCTTGGGTATGTCAGGTAGTGCTTCCACGGGTGTCCTTCCGCTCCAACGACAGATCATTATTGACCCACTTTATGCTTATTGTTCTTCCCGCGTTCTTGCTTGCTGCTAGAGCATTTCCGATTATCCGTTACCTTTGTCATCGTCGCAGCTGTGCCGCAGAGGGAATATAGTTGATTCGTCAGCTGAAAAAGTCACTACAAGGACACATCTACGAAACAGACTCTATATATCCAGAAACAGACTATATATATTCCACCGATCCTGTAAACGAGGATGAGCTGTTTCTGTCACTTGGTAAAGCCACATCATGAAGAGCAGGACGAACACGTGTGTCGCTAAACGTCTCAGAGGAGCTGCTTTTTTTGCGATAGCCATTATATGGATACTCCAAGCGCATTTCTGCCGTCGGCGTCGCCGTGAGGTTCCGTATAATTTCGAATGGCGACAAAAGCGTCGCCGCGCGTCGTATGCTGTATGTTCGAGTGAAAGCTTGCAAAGGTGAGCCGCCGAACGCAGCTCAATGTCGAGTGCGCGAGCGAGGAAACCGGGCGGGAAGCGCGAGCTATGCCATCGCGAGCGAGGCACGGGGATGAAGCGAACGAGGGGGCGTTCTTCTCCAGCGGCTGCTGCTTAGGGCGCGGCCGTGCGGGCGCCGTATCTTGAAAGCGATCTGCGACGTGGTCAAAGTGCGCGCCCGCGCGGGCCTCATCTTCAGAGCGATGTGCGATGTTTGTAGAGTGCGCGTAGTGCCGGTAGCTTCGTACGCGCTGTGCTTTAGACGTTTCGTTCGCGTTGAAGCGAGAGATGCACGAAAGTCAGTTCGCTTGTTGCTGCCGCGATCCCTCACTCCAGCATTTTGACAGCGAGTTTTCGCACTCAGTGAGCGACATGTGTACCTGTGCGTGCGTGACACCATGCTTGTTGATTTAATTAAAACACGTTGGCAGGCTAGTTGGTTTGAATCCATGATAGAATGTGTTAGCGCGACTGAACAAGAACGCAGAAAGAAGCGGACACACAGAGACAGCGCTGTCTCTGTGTGTCTGTTTCTTTCTACGTCCTCGTTCAGTCGCGCTTGCATGTTCTATAATTGTTAATTTACTTAGTAAGCTGATGCGGCCAATAAAACTGTTATCCTTACTTCGCATAGCTATCTACCGATTTGCTATCACAATCGCTGTTTCGCCTTTTATGTGAAACTGCAACATCTTCGTTCATCTGTGTGTCTGTCTATGTAAGTTTTTGTTATAATGATTTAACTATGTTATTCTGGTCTTTAATCATTATCATTATCATCATCATTGTTGGCACGCAGCACTGTGTATGTCCCGTTACTGTACCTTGTGTTTGGTGCACCATTTCTGGTTTCAATAATTTTATATACCAACTGTCCCAAGTTTCCACTCCACTGCGCCCGACGGAAGAGTAGACGCTAACTTAAATGTCGAAGCTGAAGCACGCTGATTGTAGATGATTTGAATTAGGATTACAGCAGAGAAATTTCTGGCAGTGCCAGATTCGCTTGCACTCTCCGCGACATATATTTTCTTTACTTCGATGTAGTTTAGACTCGCTTTCGCGTGGACCAGCTGTAGACTACAGCTAATAACCCCTGTCTTTAGCGTGCTCATGACGTACTTAACCGATGCTGGATATGTAGAAACATAATTGTGTTGGATGTTATTCCATTAGTTTCAATACATAGTTGGGCATACAAGGCCAGTATGAAGGAAAAAAAACATTTATGCATATTCTTCTAGCAAGTAGGCTCTATTACGATGCGTTCAGCTGGAATCGAAACTGGCATCGCACGTTTTCTATTTATTTTCTCTTCAAGATAAATTCAGTTTAACAGTCCCTGCAATTATCCTCTAAGCCAGTCGCTCAGGAAATCCACGCATGCGTTTAAAGCCCTCCCCCTCCCCCTCGCGCGCACGAAATCCTCTCAAATCTGAAAGAGCGGGAGCACTCGTTTGATCCGACAGCTGCGCGCTCGTAATGAAAAGCAAGCAGAGATACAGCAATGCTTTTTGGGGGGCGACTAATTACTCATTAAGCGCAGCAGGATCACGAGGTGCTGCCCCAATTAACGACATCTGCGCTCTCGGCCCACGGCAGGACAGCATTTCGCATTTCTAGAGCCGCTGTCCTAGGCTCGGGAGCAGCGCCTGAAACGTAACTGAACCCTCGTATTCAGAATAAAGCTTAAATCCTTTAGAGGTCATTTTGCGCGCGAAAGGAAGTGCTACATTTTATAGACAAAATCGTGAGGACTAAATCGCAATTTTTGAAAACTTTGTCACCATCCTCATTTCTATTTTACGGTGAAGCTGTTATCCTCTCGGTGGTCGGCGTTGCTTGTGTCCGTCCGTGAACAAAAAATATCATCGTGAACACTGGCTCATAACACCCAAGCAAGCAAAAATGCAATTGCTCATCCACCTTGTAATGCAGAGGCTACAAGCAATCAGGAAAATGAAGCGAGCAGTGCGCACATTCATTAGAATCGCGAATGCCACGGGTAGAACAGCGTGCGTTTCAATAAAGAACAAGCTCAAAACAAGCATCTATCAACAGCAATGGCTCCTTTCCCCGTAAGACAGATGCTACAAAAATAGTGGATACATTCATGGAAATCACCCATACAACACACAGAACATCATACGTTTCAATAAAGAACAAGCCCAGAACAAGCATCCCAACCAACAATAAAGCATTGCATACCGCCCTCAGTAGTTGTAGCGCTCATTTTGCAACAGCTCAGCGAGACATTCACTTTCGCAGGGCCGGGTTTAGCTGCGCTCTATGTTACGCGCACCATCGACTTTGCTAATATTTTCATTGTTTCTATACACCTCTTATCGTGTTCTTTTTTTCTTTGTCATATCGGATTATAGCAATACCGGCACATATTTTCTGTGTTTGAAAATAAGAGCCCAACAAAACTATTCCAAAACACTGGCCCGTTTGAACGGTTAAAATGCATTCCGTTCGTCAGCTATGCGGAAGTGAGTTTAATGTATGAATAAATGAAGGAATGGCGAGCCTCCAAGCCTGTTTTGGGAAAATGTACACAGCCTGAAGACACCAACAATGAGCAGGGAGAAAGGCTTCTAAAAGTTGCATATTTATAAAGAAGAATGGTGATTGCAGGCATTGTGACAGCATATTTAAGGTTGAAGTTGTCATGGAAGAACAGGGAACATCATCTCATTGACGCGTACCACACGACTACAATTCGCACCACAGAGTAGCGAGTTTAGCGAGAGAATTTTAATTCGCCTCTGAATAAAGATACTTGCTCACTCTCCCGCCGGATGTACGATCTGATAATTTCGGACATGTCACGCAGTCTAGCAGTACCGGTGAACTTGCGAAATCTGCTTACAACAGTAATTATCTTTATTTTACATCTCCGAGTATATTTCTTGCCGAAACAGAAAATAGCCGCGACAACAGCCGACTGTCTTCACCTGGCAGCAGGGCAGGAAACACGTGAGTTGCATCGCTACTTGATTGGCGTGTATAAATAATACGTAATCATCAGTTCGTCTGTCCGTTCTCTGCCACTATCCTTTAACTACGCTCGCTGATATCTAGTGTCAGCTTGGAGCAAAACAAACCGGAAGATGCTTGGGCAGTACAGTTGTCTGTCACTGGTAAATATATTTTTGAATGTTTAACGTCGGCAGATACACGAAAGCACAAGCCCCATATGGTTGCAGTGGCAAAATTTATCAGTAAACTGCTCGTGCTCCGTGCCTAATCTGCTATAAAAATGAACCTCTTCTTGCTTCATTTTACAATATTCTTTCGTCATTCTTATTTTTCTTCTTGTTACTTGAAGTAAGAGGTTGTTCCAAAACGCGGCACTATTCTGATGTGGCCCTGTCTCAAAACTGGCCATTTATAGACAACCGACGTCTTCCTGCACCTGTAATGGCACTGTATCTTCTCTTTGGCCGCTGAAAACGAAACTGTCACTTTCACTGCTCCGCTCAGCACTATCCGGAGGCGATCTTAATCGTAAAACGCTATAGGAACTATAACTGTGACATTTATTTTTTGAACGCTACGTCTCGAGTGGGTTTACATAGTATCACGTTCCTACAAGAAGAACAACGTTACTTATAAGACGTCCTACGAGGAGGACACCAACTGATTAAATAACGATTTCCTCAATTCCGGGATACGTTTGAAACTTGACACACACTTTTGCGTTCAGAGCGTTGAAACTATACGCAAACCTAACACAGACCTGTTTCGTACCATTAGCAGCGCGTTGAGGCGTGGTCGTTTTTTGTTTCCCCATATCGGAAGGATCCTCCACGCGTCCCATCTCCCTGCTGTAACGAATACGCTGAGGCCGCGCAGCAAAAGAGAAATTAATCACCCGTCGGCAGCCGAGCTCGACCGTGAAGAGGACGCATTGTCGTCGTCCACACCAGCCCCACGGGCATTGTGCGCGCGTGCGTGTAGACGCGAGAGTGTTGTCCACACTGCGGCGTTTGCGGCTGCAGCGTTCGCACGAACCACGTCAGCGCTCATCGACGCCACAGCGGCACTATAGTATATGGTTGATATCTGCAGTGGACAGCCGCTGCGACCGCGGCGACGCATTTGTGTGTCGCGACCTGGCGTCCACGCGCACACACCCACAACCCCGTAGATCGGCAATATATAGAGGGATCGGACAACCTCGCTCTAGCAGCCGTGAATGCGCCTTGCTGAGAGTTTCGTCCTTCGCCGATAGATGCGGTGAGGGACCGCGGATTGACTAATGAGTTTATAATCACCTTCTGTGTCATTTTACTTTCGACCGGCTTCTCTCTCGCGTGGCGGCGTCGACGCCGGGAAATGCGAACCTAATGCGATTCCCGAGCCGCAAATTGTGGATCACGCCATGATATTGGAGCTTCGAGATTTGTTTCCCGCTCGCTAACGTTCCCTCGTCCCTCTATTGGTCGCATGGATCCATGTCAGAAAATGAGGGTGCAACAACAACGTGACGTTTTCTGCGCATCATCTATCTATCAAATACAGCGCGCACGCATGCGCGTATGTGCGTAGAAAGCCTTGGCAGGTACCTGTGTACGTGCGTTCTTGCGTCTGTGTGTGCGTAGGTGTGGTCGCTTTTTCTTTCAGTTCTTTTCCTTTGTTCTTTGATTTAGAGAAAAGAAGTTTCGTTCAATGTTTCTGCCATCTACGCTTCATTTCGCAGAAAAGTGGGGAGGTGGAATTCCAAGGCATGTCATATATATCGTTTATTTCTCGGTATTTACTGCGTGGTAACTTCACCTTTGATGCATATTTCTGTATGAAACTGAAGTTCGAGATGATAATGACCATTACTGGCGACTGTTGGCGCTACAGAATTCTGGGGAAACCACGCATGTATGTATATGTACTGTATGTGAAGCGCAGATATATAGCGTTTACTTTCTCAAACAGAAATGAGGGAGCACCGAAGCGAATAAGCGAATTACGAGAGCGTGGCAGTGTCTTGGCGTATCGCAGAAAAAGAACCTGGCTAAGAGATATTGAAAACGCGCAGACAGAACTTTGTTATTCGTGTTTTTTTTTTCGTTTTTTTTTACCCGTTTGATGTAGCAAGATTACCATGCAAAATTGAGAAAGTAGGAACCAGCCATTAGCAGATTACCACCGCCGTTTCAAGGAAAGGACGCCGTGCTCCATGGACATTACAAAACCTTAGCAAATATGACCATGAAGTGAGTGCGCGTCAATTCGAGACATAGCTACGAACGCATTAAGTTGCAGTGCGTTACGTCTGCTTGAGTTACAGGGGTATTGGGTACACTTTCGAACTTTTCTCTTTGACAATGATAACGCGTTTCCACGCTGCATGCTCAAATTATGTCGGTGAACATTGCAATGATCATTCTAGGGAAGATTCGGTGCTAAATTACACCAAGTATGCACAATTTATGAAGTGTAAGTAAGCCGATCTCTCACTCGTCCCAATTCACGAAGATAGAAAAAAGAACAATTGCTGGTGTGGTTTCCTTGCAGTGTAGAATTTCCATCTCGTGCATTCTCAGAGAGTGAGTGCTTCGTAAGACGTCTTGCTCACGTGGCTATCGAATTTCCGTGCCTACTTGCGTGCGAGCAACAAAAACAACAGTTTCTATAGAAGCGATTCTTGCAGCGCAAGCTTTACATGGTATTTTTGTAAGTTCCTACTCACAGAATAAAGATGACGCATGGCTTCTCGAGTTTATAAGTACGCAGGCAGGGTCTCGGATGCCAGTGCGCAAAGTAAGCGTGGCAGGAAATCACTCTATCCATGATTCTATTTTTACTTATTGTTTCTTCAAATGGGTGAGGTACGAGAAAGCGAGATCAACAAGAGACAAGAGCGAAAACAAGCCGGATATATTGGAAGCGTATCCACGACTTTCAAGCCACCTAGCTTCAAGCCTCCCGTCCTTTTCGGGGGCTGTGTCACCTACTCTGGCGCCTCGTGCACAATGAAAAAGAAAGAAAGAAAGAAAGAAAGAAAGAAAGAAAGAAAGAAAGAAAGAAAGAAAGAAAGAAAGAAAGAAAGAAAGAAAGAAAGAAAGAAAGAAAGCGCGAAACACAATTTCCGAGTTTACACACATGGACATAAAAGCGCCACCCATACGAATGTGTGACGTGTCAAAAATAAAATTAAAAAGCAAAATATGCATCTATGTATGCAGGAATAGTAATAAACAGTATACCGATGCTCCTTAAGCAAATCTGCCATGTATGCAAGGGCGCGGACCACGAAACGAAAGAAGAAATGCAAATTCTAGGCTGGCATGAACAGAGAAATAAGGCGAGTGCTGAGAAGTGAAAGAGAAAAGCAGCTAGAAAGGCTGAACGCTTACTAGAAGGGTACAGGGAAAGATAAAAAAAAATTGTGAAGCAGAAAGGCGTGCCTCTGGTGACGAAACCAAGCTCAATCTGTTGTCGCGTTTGTTGGCTCGTTTTCTCCGCAGGCGTGTGGCTGTACGCGACGACCTGTTTTCCCCCTGGCTGCCCTTCGATCCGTCTGTTGATTTCCTTCTGGTCCGCTTGCTTGCTCAGGCCACGTCAAACGCAGACGTCATGAACGAGTCGGCCCTCGCAGTGTGTGTCTGGACAGGGTGGCCGGCTGCCCGGGACCCCGATCATGGGCGGCATCGCTAGCTGGCGCGAAAGGCGGCGACGTGTCTGTGGTGTGTGCGTCGCGGGACGGACATGCGTCGATTTTCTTGTCCACGAGCTAACCCTAAATTAGGCAGAGCAGTCAATTCATGCAATCATTTATTCTATCCGCCATGCAACACATCAATCCAGCGTCGTCGTGCAACTTGCGTAACCGAGTCGCAGTGTTCGAATTTAGAGGGCTCGAGTGCGGCCTAAACGGTCGCAGATTGCGAAGATTGACTGATTTGCATTTGATCATTTTGTGCGCAGCCATCTCGGAGGCGAGCATCACAGAACAGCTTTCGAAAAAAAGAATTGTTTATCAACTGTTATAAAGCCTCATATGGGCGCTGTCAGCTATGCTTGTCGATGTACCGGGATAAATGCAGGCTACAGCAAGCTTAAATTTTATGGCCCAGCGATTTATGGCGATGTGATGCACCGACTCAATGATCGATCACAAAGCCTTGTCAAAATTGGCCGAGCGACGTTCAACACCATGTTGATCCTGACATTCAGTCGCCGCGATTTTTAGCGTCTTCTTTCTCGTGTGGCAGAGCTACTACGAAACGCGTATTTTCTCTATGCGAACGAATCGTCTCTTCGACTCCAGTACGTTCCATTCGATTTCCCGCCGGGCTAAACACTGTAGGTGAACAGCATACCAACTGCGTCACTGACTTTTCACATCGACTCAAACCTCCCTTCCGGTTCGCGCTATCGTGCTCCTTTACCCAATGGTCGAATCGACGCCGATCCACTGCTCTTTTCGATGTGCCGTCTTCCCTCCTTTCGTTGCCGTTACGAAGCCAACACAGAGCAACGTCAAGAGCGAGGAGGAGGAAGGGGGGGGGGGGGGGGGGAGCTCCAGCGTAACGGTACGGTAGCCCAGACGGCGACGCGAATCCACCCGTTTTGTTCCTCGTGTCATCCCGCCTTCTTCCGCGTGGAAGGTTAGCCGGAAACTCTCCCCCCCCCGCCCTCCCCCCGGCGCTCCCACGACTGTGGCGGTGGGTGCCCGCTTACGTGCCCGTTACGCGCGCTCGCCCTCGCTGTCCAGGGCCCTTTCACGGCGGCGTCAGTGTCAGTGTCAGCGCCGACGGCCCAGTGCTGAAAGGCGAGCCACCTTGGTTCCGATCGGTGGTCCCCCATCGTGCTACGTCGGTGGCACTGATGTCGGCTGACTGCGTCGTCACAGCCGCTTCGATGAAAGGCTTTCCCCCTGCTCGTCGCCTAGCTTGGCGAAAAAAATAAAATGCGGCACGAATGTAGGAATAGATGTGCAGAGATGGACGTCTGACTGTAGGGAATGAATGAGAGAGCAGGGCACAAGTGGGGCTGTTCAATGCGCGGTCGTGTTTGAAATGCATATACGCGTGGTGACACGCATGACCACGTTGACTTCATCGTGTGCCTGGGAAGTGTTGGCTGTAGAGCCGTGGTAGATCGTCACCACCAAGGTAGCCCGTTTATTCGGAGCGAAATCTAGCAAATTTAAGTAGTTTAGCATAAATTTTGCTAAATGAAACAAAACAAAGTGGCGCTGCGCGATGCGATAAAAGCAGAAAGAAGCATTCCAGTGGAGTACAGCTCGTCTAGGTCTAATTAAGAGATTGGCCAGTTTAAATAAATATCCCGTTGAGAGTCTAATTTTATCAATATTGTAAGAAGAGAGAGACAAATGAGATTAGGAAGTCGGGGAGCTTAACCTGAAGATAAGTATCTCGTTGGCTACCTTGGGCTGGGGAAGGGGAAATGGAAAGATAAGGAAGGAAACAAAGAGAGAGAGCAAGAGAAACCACCGAACACACATAAAAGAACGCAGAAGTGTGACAACAGTCGTTCAACTAAGTCGCATTATCATTTATGTATATATATATATATATATATATATATATAATATCGTGTATACGACGCGCTTGTGGTCTGTGTCTGGGGGCCCTTCGTCTTGACCCTCGGGCTCAATGAAAAGCCGGCCCCTACTGTTACCGCACCATATATATTATATTAGGTATGATAAATACATTGAGTACCACTTCCACAGCGAAATAGAGCTCTGGGTTAAATATAACTGTATGTTTACGAAACGGAAGCATGTGTGGAAGCGTTTTACTTCCTTTACTAGGGTTGACTAAGAAATCTACTCCTCGAACTATACAAGGTGGGCCGGAAACGCGAGTTATATTAAGGAGTGCACTGAATTTCACGGCTGCCTGTGTTATAGCAGCCAGGTTGAAATTATCCTATGATAGGAACAAACATCCACGAGTCACATTGGCTACAGATACACTCTTGTGTTATCTGTAGGAGAGATAGGACGCAGAGGCGGAGAAGTATTTCGTCTGGGCGAAGGCACGGAAGGTGACATACCCTCACATGCTATGCAAGAACGGAAGGTTCAAATATTTTATCCTGCAAGTATGGGCGTGGAAAACCGAACCGCTGCTCTATTTGAGAGAGACCCTACGTGAAACAAGCACTATTTCTGGGAGTACATCTGTCCTCGTGTCTTCTGCAATTACAGTTTTGCGTTTTCCTGCTCTGTAACAAACCTGTGCCAAGCGCAGATGCTAGTCTACTAATGAAAGAACATCGAGTCACATTTGTTATAGAAGCAAGTCGGGTCTTGTACAAATTCAAGTTCGTGTTTCCGTCAGTAGCATGGGGTAAACGCCTTGTCGCAGAGAAAACATCGACGTCATCCCTGACAAAGACCTCAGGTCGAACTGTAGGAAAGAAAGACGCTCAATCCCGGTTCTTTATATAGGACCGTAATGAACACTTGAGATTCCTTGACTATATTTTTATACCTTCTTCGGTATTCTCACAAACCATAGAAAGGAAGTGCATGAACCAGCCAACTTTTTCCTTCACTGGTAATCGGCTTGGCGCGGAAGTCCGCGGTTGCGTCCTTACGATGTGTTCTTTTCTACACGTCCCCTTTTACTGGTTGGTGAAGTTATTTCTTTTCCGCCTTGTCCTTCATTTCTTATCCCAAATACGGCCGCTTCAGTCGTTGCAGTGATGAACGCGAGACGCAGGGAGATTAGTAAATCAGAGCAAATCTCCGAGGGAATTGGTGCTTCGGAAATTTAATGCCATTCTTGCGAAGAGGAAGGAACTGCGTGATGAGCTGCTTTTTGATTATTTCTTTTTCTAGTGCAGACTTTAACTCGACTCTCTCATCTCCGGTCCAAAAACACGTGCCGTTGCGAAGCTAATCTTCCGTGGTTCCTTCCGCCGTTTCAAATTACCATGTGACACACTCTTACAATGTAGCCTTTATTTAAACAATAAAGTATTTACCTAACGTTACCAACGTGCTAACATCGGCAAATGAAACATTATAGGCGAAGTATTCTTCCTTCATCCGGCATTCGTCATTGAACAAGACACCGTGATCGTCGTGCCGTTTATTGATCGGTAGGCTTTATATTTGGGGAAAAGCGCATGGACATGGTGCTGACCGATTTGTGCTGACAGATTGGTGCTGACAGGCGCCACTCACTGTTGTGAGTGGCGCCGGTCCTGTCGTTTGTGTTCTTCTTCTCGAGCGCTGGTCTTCTGCGCCTTGCCTTTACTACTTCAAGCATGAACCAACTAGCCCAAGCAAGAGTTTTACTTATAACTCAGTTTTCTTTTGGCAATCTCTTCCATGCTACATTAGGTTAGGCTAGCCTTCTACAGAGGGTGTTTCACGTAACTTGGACTAAGGAATTTAAAAGTCATGAGCCATTCCACTCTGTGAGGGTGAATGACCAGCGAAGCTGCGTAGCACACGCCAAATAGGTGACACAGACTTTTAATCAACGGTACGAACACATTTATTGTCTTTATCGGTGGTCATCGTAACGACAGGCACGCACGCGCATTCACTTTTATACATCCGCGCTCATTCATGTTATACATTCTTGATATACATTCGTGTTTTCGTTTCACGGTATATTGAGACAAAGAATTTGAGACTGCACCGACTCTGAGAATTTGAGACTGCACCGAGTGGGCCAGTGCCGTCAGCACCTCCGCAGAGGGAGGCGCAGTATGGGAACGCTAGCCCGATGAGCGGCAATAGAGCCAGCTGTCGAAAAAAACGATGACTACAAACGCACAGCCAGTGGCACGAGCGCGTTCGCGCGGTTACGCCGAGCCAGCTGTGGTTAAAGCCCCTGGAAAGAAACTTCAGCTGTGGCATGGAGACGACGGCTTACGTGCGAGCAGTGGCGTCGCAGTGATTGATTTTGTAGGACTGCCACCATTGGCAACGAAATAGTGTTGCCAGCGGGGACGTGTGTCACGTTCAGCATTTTACTCGTGACAAGGATTATACGTTGCTTAAGAAGAAGAAGAAACGTTAGTAAAGAATAGTCTGGCAGTTCTTGATGTGGTGGCCTCAGGTGACGGCTCGAAGTTCTTGGACTCGAGCGGCATCTTCGGCTTGCCGGATGGCCCAGAGCTGGTCTGCCAGCTCTGAACTTCTGATAGCCGCCTCCCAGCGGCGGCGACGCCTACGGAGAAGGTCCCCGACGGCTCCCGCATCCGGGGCGGCGGCGGGAAGAACGGAGCTCGAGCCTTCTCCTACTCTGGCAATAGCCGCGATTATGGACTCGTCGCCAACGGAACTGTTTTGATTACCGTTGTTGCCGGTACACTCCCAGAGCATGTGTCGCAGCGTTGCTCTGTGTCCGCATGTTTTACACGCGTCTGTTGGATACAAACGCGGATAGCAGTGGTGTAAGATAGCGGTGCTAGGGTACGTGTGTGTCTGGAGCAAGCGTAAAGTTACGGCCTCGTTCCTGTTCAATTTATCGTGCGATGCTGCGCGAACTTTGTCTGGGATTTCCGCTTGCCTGTGTTCGTACGTTGCTCACTGTTACCTGAGCTCTTGTCAAACATGGCTTCTCCATCATAAAGACGCATGGGTCGAGAAGCTTACGTCAGTAATCTTTTACAACACATAGCTAGTAACACTACTTATACCGCCACAGCTGTGGCTGACTTACATCGCTGGATTTAGAGCAGGCTGTAGTGCGAAACAAAAGCTATTGTAAGGGAAACAAGTGATTATCGGTTCAATAGCCCACTTCTTGAGTCTGTCTTTGTTAACATGTATGTATGTATGTATGTATGTATGTATGTATGTATGTATGTATGTATGTATGTATGTATGTATGTATGTATGTATGTATGTATGTATGTATGTATGTATGTATGTATGTATGTATGTATGTATGTATGTATGTATGTATGTATGTATGTATGTATGTATGTATGTATGTATGTATGTATGTATGTATGTATGTATGTATGTATGTATGTATGTATGTATGTATGTATGTATGTATGTATGTATGTATGTATGTATGTATGTATGTATGTATGTATGTATGTATGTATGTATGTGTACGTGCGCGTATGTGCGTGTGTGTGTGTAAACGAACGATCATAATGGGCCATATCGTAACCAATAACTACTGTTCGCAGTAAATTATTCACATTAGCGGACAGTGAGCCAGACTCATCTAGATTATGAGATCGGCAGTGAACATATCTGATCATCAACAGACCGTAATAGAAACTGACCATGACAACCTTAACATCCGAACTCTGTCGAGTGAGGCCAGCTTAGCAGGACTCCTTGAGGAACTGTCAGACATTGTTTGGGATATCATTGGCCTTAGTGAGATTAGAAGAACTGGTGAGGCTTATACAGCGCTGACTAACGGCCATGTCCTCTGCTATAGATGTCTCCCAGATAAGAAGCCAAATGGAGTAGGATTTCTAATCCATAAGGTCGTGGTGATGATGAAGTAGATCAGTTTTATGAGGATGTTGAATTGTGGATGAGAAAAGTACAAACTCAGTATACTGTAGTAATGGGCGAATTAATGCAAAAGTCGAGAAAAAGTAGGATGGTGAACAAGCAATTGGTACCTACGGCGTCGATTCTAGGAATGCTAGAGGAGAGATGCTGCTAGAATTCGGAGAAAGGAATAAGCTGCGAATAGTGAACACCTTTTTCAGGAAGCGTAGCAACAGAAAGTGGACCTGGGAAAGTCGTAATGGTGAAACAACAAATGAAATTGATTTCATACTTTCTGCTGATCCCAGCATAGTGCAGGATGTAGAAGTGATAGGTAAAGTGCAGTAATCATAGGTCAGTGAGGGCGAGGGTTCACCTCACTTTGAAGAGATAATGAGCAAAATTGGTCAAGAAGAAACAGGTGAACGCGGAGGCAGTAAGGGTAAAAGAAGACAAATTCAGGCTGGTACTTACACAGAATATGCAGCCCTAGAACAGAGAGATGATGATGGCATAGAGCTAATGAATGCAACCGTAACCAGACTGGCTTCAGAGGCAGCATTTGAAGTGGAAGTCACGGCACCAAGGCAACCAGTAGGCAAGCTCGCCGAGTAACAAATGACCCAATAAAGAAACGACAAAGAATGAACGTGTCTAACTCAAGAGATGAATAGAATTCGCGGAATTGTCAAAACTGATCAACAAGACGAAAATTACGGATATTTCATATTATAACGTGAGAAAGACTGAATAAGCAGTTAAATATTGACGCAGCATGAAATCAGTTAGATGGAAACTTGGCATAGGACAAACTAAAATGTATGCACTGATACCCGTGCACAGGTATGCACAGGTAATATCATCAGCAATCTCGAAGGCACAGTAAAAGCAGCCGAAGAATTCTATGCTGACCTGTACAGTACCCAGAGGAGACAAGAAAGCTCCATTCGAAGCAGTAATAAAGAGGATACAGAAACTCCTCCTATAACCAGCGATGAGGTCAGAAGGACCTCGCAAGACATGAAACGGGGGAAAGTGGCAGAAGAAGATGGAATAATAGTCGATTTAATCAAAGATAGAGGAGGCATAATGCTTGGAAAACTGGCGGCTCTCTATACGAAGCATCTATCGACTTCAAGTGTCCCAGAAAACTGGAAGAATGCAAGCATTACACTAATCCACGAAAAGGGAGACGTCACAGAATTGAAAAATTATAGGCCCCATTAGCTTACTCCTAGTATTATATAAAATATTCACCAAGATAATTTGCAATAGAATAAGAGCAACACTGGACTTTAACCAACCAAGGGAACAGGCTGGCTTCAGGAAGGGATGCTCTACAATGGAGCACATCCATGTCATTAATCAGGTAATTGAAAATCCGCGGACTACAATCAGCCTCTCTATAAGGCTTTCATAGATGACGACAAGGCATTTGATTCAGTAGAAATACCAGGAGTCATAGAGGCATTACGTAGTCAAGGAGTACAGACCGCTTACGTAAATATTGCTCAAACAGCAAACACTGTAACCTGAACTCTTCAGTTCAGACCTGAAGCAATGAACGAACCTCGTCCTCCCCGCACCCTCCCCCCCCCCCAACAAGAAAAAGAAAACACAAAGAAATGAAAAAATAAAGCAAAGAAATAAAAAGAAAAGCAAGAAAAGCATTAAGCAATAGATGTTAAAGGCACTTCAACCGACTCGTACGGGATCATTCGAAAGTATCAGCGCGTTTCTTTGAATCATTATTAAGAAAAATGTCATGTGCACTCTTTCTCAAAAGTATAAGGGCTACGCTGCTTACGACTGCCATGCTGACGAAAAGGCTGTTTGAGGGAGTTCGTGCGTTATGCCATGAGTTCCGATTCCCGTAGCAATAAAAAGAACGCTCGTATTCGCCATCGAAGGATCTCGAGTTACAAGAGCGCCGCGCAAATAGCAGCACGCAGCCGAACGTCTTAATATAGTGAAAGCCGGCAATCATTTGAAGCAGCCTGTAGACATATTACAATGGCTGTGCATGCTAACATAACTTGAACCTCCTATTTTCTTCTGGAGCCGGAGCCAAGTTTGTTACCTTTGTTGCGCAGATTCTGTGGTTCGAATGTACAAAACTTCTGTAGCTTCTGTGTAGCACATGATGCAGTGGATGCCATACATAAGTCTAGCGCTGAAGCCTTGAGAAATTCCCACGTGACACCAACCAATGTATTGAATAAACAAATCTTAGGAAGGTAGCGCTGGGCAGAGTTAAATAAACGCTGTCACTAGGGCGCCGCATTTCACATCGATTGTGCCGAGTATACGGCGAAGTACTGGAAAAGTGTCAACTCAAAACGTCCCACCGACACATGAGCACGAACTCCTGCAGCTTGTGCGAAGTACTGGTCATAGTCCCCCCCCCCCCTCCTCCATTTTTTTGTACTTTTGCATTCTTGCAACAATGCTCGTGTCAGCGCGTTCATAATCGTTTCTTTTTTTTGCTATTGCATCTGAAGCTTCTGACAGCAGTTAACCCCTCCTTTCACTCTGACTGCGCTTACACGAATTTAGGCTGGCTTATTGATTCCTACTAAACTTTACCGAAACGGAGTCTAGAAAACAGAACTAGGAGATAATGTTCAGACTGTGTTTCTTGCGATAGAGAGCTCGCGTCTTCAGCAAATGGGTGGTACATTTCGCAATTACCCCCGCCTTCTAGAATATCTTATTCCTTTACTTCGTTTACTTTTTACGCGCCTGCATTGGTATAGCATAATTGAGAAGACGAATCTGCCAAATATCATACGCACGCGTTTCGCTCTCGTCAGTGATAGAAAACAGTAAAAAACAAAGAGGGGGGGGAGGGGGTTGATTGTCGAAAGACTTGAAGTGATTGCGCAACCGTGATATAATGAAGCTGAAGTTTACCGCGCCCGCAGAGCACTGATTGTGAAACGCACGTTGATTCACCGTTACGAAAAATGCCACTAACTCAAGAAGAAAGGCTTACGTTTCTCCTTTTTAGCTCTTTTACCACGTCATTTTCATTCTGCCTCACAAATGCTGAATCAATACCGAAATCTGCACTGCATAATCATTATCGAATATTCGCCTTTCCAGTCCTGAGGAATAAGTCCATTTTGACCCTTACGAAATTTATTTCCTTTTTTCTTATCTGTTAAAATTTCCTAAGAAGCTCGGGTGCTTTTGGTCTTATTTAAGACCTTAACAGCAGCCATCCGCAACTTTTTTTTTTCGTTTTCTTGCGCAAGTTTCTCGTGAGGCAGTCAGCGTACGATCCGCAATAAAAACCATAAGGGTTCCGATTCATTCCTTTAAATTAATAAACGCCTCTTTAGTGCTCCGTTGAAGGCACGTTCTTAAAAAGACGGCGACAGAACTGCGTTTAGAACGGCGCGCTCTAGGCATGCCAGTCTGAAGCATTCAAACGTCTGCCTGGTTTTGCGAGGGTACTATATCGAGCCTTCGTGATCCCTCTGAATGTTTAACGATGGCTCCAATCCGCTGTAGGTCTAACTGTGAGACCAGTTAGGGGATACTATTTACGCAACACTGGTTAGGGTGTAGTTATGAAGTAGGTGCCTGCTCGAGGCACGTTGACTTTCGTCTTTCGCACATTACTTGTAACTCGCACGTCCTCGTATGCTCGCGAGAGCGGGAACACAGGCATGAAGCGGAGAAATGCTCGTCTACTTCGATATAGTGCACGTTGAGTAACCCCGAGATTGCTTCGGTTTCTCATAAATACACTCCTGTGCTTTTCAGCAAGTTGCATACTCCGTCAGCGCGAAGTGCAGTGCAAGTGCTGGATGCTCTTAATCCAGTGCTATAAAGTCTAGAGGAAGTCTCATAGCTCACCCACAGATTCCTATTCACGCAACGCCTACTGGTTCCTTGGTCGTCCCAGTTGTCATCAACGCAGATCAACAGCTGTGGAACTCCATTTTGGTGTCACGGTGCTTCACTGCACACAGAGTCATCACTTTCTTCTTCTTTTCTTCTTTCTATTCCCTCATTCCCTCCCCCCAGGGTAGGGTAGCAAACCGGACGCTTGTCTGGTTTACCTCTCTGCCTTTTCTTTATTTGCTCTCTCTCTCTCTCTCTCTCTCTCTCTCTCCGGGCTGTCAAAATTATTCCGGAGTCCCCCACTACGACATGCCTCATAACTATATCGTGTTTCTGGCGTGTCAACCTCCCCCCTTTCCCCTAATTTAAGTGTTAATGTAGTAATGGCGACAGTACACTTCCGGTGGTCAATGAGCTTTATAGGTGAGGGATATATAGGTGAGGTATAATACAGCTGAGGGATAATTCGTGAAATACCAGATTACTTTTCTTAAAAGACACAAGATAGCACTCATGATGTCTTCTTTATGTTCTCCTGTGTTTGTCGTGCTCTTTTCTTTTATTATTATTGTGTGCCTTCTAGAAAGGCAGTGGTCTATCTCAAACTGCAAATTACTAACTGAATAATGAACTGGCTTGTGTTAACAAATATCCGAGGGAATGTGTCTACACAACGTTATGTATTAGAGATAAAAATTAATCATACGATCCTGCATGTTGTTTCTCTTTACACGTTCAGGCGATTACGAGAACAATAAATGTTTCGCAGAATTTCTTCAACTATCTGCTACAATATTTCTTTCTGCTGTCTTACATTCGCGCGAACTTGTAAAGTCACTGCTCTGATCGTGACTGTCGAGATTCAGGCTGCATCATGATTCCCTCGACAACAGATAAAGAGTGCTAATAGCGCGCATTGCTGTAGATAAAATAACCGCAATCGGCGTGGTGTGCACCATCGAGGGCCTCAGAAAAAAACTCGAACGGGTTGCCCGCTGATGTTTCAACAACGCCACTAGAAGGAGGGGATAGCAGCGCAATATTATTGTTTTTCATGTGCATTACATGCAGATGATTACTGAAAAGTTATTTTAAAAGGAGGCGTCGTCATTTTTTTTTAGTGTCAAGTCAAATAATTTCATAAACACCACCGTTTCACTGATGTCACCGGTGGCTTCCCGTCGACGATAAGGACATAGGAGCTATCCCGAACGAAAAGCTAAATGCTGAGACCCAATCAAGCCGAGCTCGCGAGGGTTCCTACATCATTATAATGTCATAATTATTCGTTAAAAACGATGCTCTTTAATGGTCTGCTGCCGTGTGTGCTTCGTGTCATGGCCATTATGACGAGTGCTTTCAGCTTCCATTTCTTCGAAACCCGACTAAGCGGGACCCCCTACCGACACCTTCATACGCGCCAGTCCTGGACACATTATGTAAAAGGAGCATATGGTAATCGATGTAAGCTAAGTGCTAAAATCAATAGACATGTCACCAACTTTAGGCTAGGGGGAAGAAGCACTTTATTCCCTTGATACCTAAAGCGTGCTTTGCCCTTAAAAAGTGCTACTTGCAAAAAAGCACGCTTTACAGGGGCAGTTATTGCCTGACAATTCGGTCAGTCTCGGTCCTCACTGTTCAAGTTTCCGTCACGTGTATAGCTGCTTCCAATTTTTTTCACCCTTCTATTCTTATTTTACCTTCCCCCAGCATAGGGTAGCCAACCAGACTCTTTTATGGTTAACACTCCTGCTTCCACCATTTTTCTCCGCCCTCTCTCTCTCTTACAGATCTTATAACCATCTGTGAGCAGCTTATGGAGTGGGAAATACGATACTGCCTGCTCGCGTGCATAATGATAATAATAAACATCAGTCAAAATGCAGGGTTAATTTTGATCGTGTGAATATGTTGGTGTTCTTTCTCAATACGAGGTATTAGTGGATCACTTTTGTTTCTGTAAACATGCTGCATTTCTCAGACTGCACGGGTCGCATTTGCATGCGGGAGCCTGCGCCCATTGCCACCTGTTTAGCGTGCGATAAGAGCAAAGAAATAAAAGAAACTAAGTGCAGTTGTTTTAGCCTTGTCTTTCTGAGCCCGGGAGTTTTCACTGCCGAGAGAGCGCAGCTGAGGAAGATCAAAGCGGGAGGAACGGGCACACGTTTGTCCCGTGCGTCACTAGCCTCTCCCGCGATGACGCGGGTTCCTCGCGGCGCCTTGCCTATGTCGTCAGAATGAGGGACGAAAGCTGCGAGAACGAGCAAGGGGAAGGGAAAGTTCAGCGCCAGAGAAGTGCGTGGATCGGTTCACAGATGGCGCCAAGCGTTCCCGGGACCGGAAGCAACGCGGAGCGGTGACGTCAACGAAATGGGGGTGTGGCGATCGCTCCGCCGCCGCCGTCCCTTCCTCCTCTCCCACCCAGACCCACGGCGGGCGGTGGGTTCGAGGTACAGGGCCTGGCGGTGGGGCGGCAGCCGTTTTTTGCGCGGCAAACCTCGAGGCGCGAACAAGCATCGCCATTCCGCCCTGCTACTGCAGCCGCGGACGACGGTGGTAGCCCGTCGTCGCCGCGCTGTCTCCTTTCGCCGTCAAACTGCAGCAAGCAACCACAGGCGAAGCGCGTGCCGGAAGTGACGTGCACGGTGTAGCAGGGCAAGAAAACAAGGCGTTGACATCACGTCCGCTCGTGCAGCCTCTTTGCCCGGAAGTTCCAATTCTCTTTCCCCGTGGCTGAGACTTCAACGTCGTTCCTCGTAGGCCGCTACCGTCAGCACTGGATTAAGTTTTAATACTTAAGTGTCTTGTCTCCGGCCTGTCTTGATATGTGCGTTCGCCAGAAGCAAGCACGCTCGGGAAGCAATCAACGGCGTGCACTGTCGACGTTCCGAATCATCGACTGCTGTGAAATTGCGAGGTAAGCTAAATCTTTTCCCATTCCTTGGGATTCGCGAACGCGGTGCTGCATCATTCTTGCGGCGGTAATTCGTGTGCAAGGATCTACGGTTAGCACTTGAGCATCCCGTTGGGTTTGTGAGAACTAGTACGCGGTCAAAGCGTTGCAAATGCGTATTATGCAGACGGCAGCGTATCAGCTGTGTGATGGTGCTATGTTGACCCATGTACCTGCATTCAAGTGATCCTTCTAGAGTATGCTCCTATTATAACGTTTTCTCTTAGGCACTTTCTCAATGAAAAACTGCTGCTAGAGAGTCAAGCGTGTCCATGCCTCCGGATTTGTGATTGCACGACCACTTCTCACGAGGTTTTTGCATCCTTGAACAACGACACTTCAGTATCGTAGTCATGCAATATTTGGGGCCAGTATTAAGTGACGCATCTGTACTTAACGGAGGCAGGTTTACAACAACATCAAATGGTTACTTTACTGCACCCCAGTTTCCACCATCTATTTAAAGAAATAGCCAGAGAAAGACAACCGCATTCTGTATCATGATGCCACGTCTGCGAATACCTTTCAATGACTTCGTATATGCCGTGCCAGCTTCACTCATGCACATAGTTACAGAATAAATTGGTGATCTTATATCACATTTAGTATGCTTCAGTATTTCCACTTCATTTGCTGCTGTCCTTTTATCAGAAAGAAAATTACTTTTGTTTTCGTCTTTTACGCGCACGCTGTAGTGGAAGTCTCCAGATCCATTTTTGACCGCCTGGGGGTGTCTTGCACCAAAATCCAAGTGCACAGGCGCTCTTGCATCTCATTCCTATTGAAATGTGACCGGGGCGGCTGAGATCAAATCCAAGACGTCATTTTATCAGATGCTCCAGCAGATATCACCCGTGACCATGCCGTGTTTGCTGCAAAGGGCCTTTGTTATTCAAGTGCAGCTCTTCTTGTATTCAGTGGAGGGGATAACTTTCCAAGCGTATATAGCGCCCGCAAGAGCTTACAAAAAAACATATTATGTCATCGAATATGTTGCGAGAAAACTATACGAGTTACTCTTGTTTTTTTCACTCGTCTTTTCCTGAATTCCCTAACTCATATTTTCAATATTTGTCTAATTACCATTGTTCCGCTGTGTCACTTTCATAGTGTAAAAAATTACAAAAAGAAAGTCAAAAACATTACCAACAATGCAATATATGGCTATGGGTGGCAACACAGCAGAACTAAAGGAAAAAGAAAACACTACCAGTGCAATTTCGAACACGCTATTTCCCATTCTGTAAAAGTGTTGTGCGTTGGGATGCACCTCGGTAAAGTTGAGGTGCTCCTTCCGCTCGCTCGGTATTTACTGCGATGCTTTGCAATATAAACGTGCGTTGATACTTCAGATTAATGTTTCCTTAATATTTCCCCAGAAATCCCCAAATTTCCCAAATTGTATTGCTATCGGGCGCAGGCTGGCTTAAACTCCACGCCGTTTCTGTAAGATCGCCGAGATAGCTTGGATAGTTAGTAAGCTCCACGCAAGCGAATTCCGGCTTTGGATTTCAGCGAAATCTTTCTATCGCCATCACCATGTGCCAATACAGAACAAGAACAGGAAGATAGCAACCATATTGCTGTAGAGCCTAAACCGTTGTTAAAAAACGTGAGCTGTGCATTGATAAACAAGAAAAGAAAAAGAAACTTTTCTTTAAGCTGCAGCCGCTAACTTTGACTTGTGGTGAACCAAAAAAAGTCAGCCGCAATAATTTTTAAACATAAAAAAAATTGAAGAAAGAAAAAACAAGCCAATGCAAGTTACGCGAGGAGCAAGCGATCACCTCTCGCACGCGTTACGTAAGAGCGGAATCGATAACCCAGGGCGTTCCCGGAACGGCCGGATCAGAGTACTTTAAAGAGTGCAACGCGATGTGACCTGTCCACGAACGTGAGGGCCACTACGCGGTCGATGCAGAAAGGTAACTCACAGACATGCGTATACACATACGTAACTCACGGACGTACGCATACGCACATGCTTCGGTGGTTAGACTTCAACTTGCGTCCTGCACTGACGTTTGCATTTGTACTTACGGTCTTATTTATTGCCTAATATGTTTGTCTTTCATCCTCCTCATTCTTCGTTCTTTCTTTTTCGTTTTTTTTTTTGCTCTCTTTGCTCTCTCGTCAGCTCCTTCCATCCGCTCCCCGCGAAGCACTGAATAATAGATGTCTCCGAAGAAACCGAATCAGACCGTGTCGTGCTTTAAGTTCCCCTGTGACAAAATGTTTCGCGGCTTCCTAGATAAGGCTCGCAAAGGGAAAGACTGGCACTGCGTTTTGTGTCTGTCGTCGCTGCTTCCTCTCTCTCTCTCTTTCTTTTTTTAGTCGTTGAATTGCCGTGGGCAATACTCAGAGCGCACGTATTCGAAGCTTCGCCGCTTGACAAAAGAAACGGAAGCATTTTCATGCCAGAAAAAGAAAGTAAAGCATATTCGAAAATTGCTATTTTTTTTTCCTTTCAATTTTATTTTATACCTGATTTCGTACTGTTCCGTGATCTTTTTTTTTTCTTTTTTATTTACAAAGTATGTGAACTCGCAATAAAAATCTGGCGTTTAACGCGCCAGAACCAGCATCTGATTACGAGTCTGGCCATGTGAACTTACACCAACTGAGGTTCTCTAACGTGTGCCTAAATCTAACTTTACGTACAGAAGCGTTCTTGGATTTTTAACAGGAGCGTTCTAATGTACATACAGAAGCGTTCTTGGATTTGGTCCCCATTGAAAGTGACTGCCACAGCCTGAATAGAACCCTCGACTACGGCAGTGCTACGCCATAGCCACGAGCTGTGAGCTCACCGAACAGAAACATACGCAGCACTCCTTAGTTTACAGTGCCAAGTGAATGGTGGGTGGTGCGCGGTTGGCTATACCACAAAAATTATCGGGGCTCAGGTTGCTGACCCGAAAGGGCGCTGTTTTTAACCTGTGCAGGAACTGGATGCACACAGCAGCCTGCTGTGAGCGTTTTATGTCACTGCAATAACAGTTTCTTTTTCATAGACCTGGCCGGTTCGTGCTATAATTTAGTATTTCTGCCAATTTGGGAAGATTTTCTGTATTTTCGTCAGCCTTCCTTGCGATTTTCGTTGAATTTGAATACAATTTCAGTTTTGTTGCATATCTATCTACGTACCATAGACAAAAAAACTATGCAGGAGAGATTCGCCTTGTCTCCATTGCAACGCAAACTAACACGTCAAATCACTTTCTAAATGATGCCATGCTGGCTATCATGTTCCTTCATTGTAAGCCAATCAGTAGGTCTTTTTTTTTTCCTTTGCACGCACAGTGTTTTTTTTTGTTATTGCCACGTACCTTACTGCCTTCCCAATCGACTTAACAAGAAGGCGAATAGAATCCAATACTAATTATTTAGGCTAACTTCCAGCGCAATCGATCAAGACGGGTGTACCTCCTCAAGAAAGGTCTCAATCCACTCGTTTTACTTGAAACCAGCCTCAGTGACTGCCGGGTACCGGGTTGAGAAGATACAATATCCAAAATGAGGTGCTGCGCTTAACGCTAACGAACGTCCAACCTCGTGAGACGCGGAACGTAAAAAAGACACCTAAGTCAGGCCACTGCTTCTACCTTCGCGGCAACCACTCGGTCACAAGCTGCAGTCCGGTGACTTTCAGCCAACGCAGCCTAGTAACCGAACCCCATTATTTGGTTCGTGCGCGATGTACCGCGATAAAGGCATCGTAAAGCTTCCGTAGACAACCCGGTGCTCTCGAAAGGAACGGAAAAAAAGTGACAGCGCTGTCGTTCCGCACTGCTCCGACTGCAGAGATCGAAGATGTGCGTCGGCGTGCTGCTCTCTTTTAATAAAGCACGCCAGCCAGCCTCGCCGCTGCGTACTGTCTACACAATAGAGAACAGGCGGTGGCGGGATGCGAGAAAAGAATGTAAACTATGCCGTGCCGACCGGTCTTCTTCATTATTTTTTCACCTTTCCCATTGGCTCTTTTCGTTGACTCGCCTTCGTCGTGTTCCTGGCTGCCTTTTCCGTGCAGCCGGCCCACCCGCCATTTTGGGTCAAAACAAGCAATCAGTGGCGCGTGCCCTTACAACACGCTTCCCGAAATAGGCCGCTTTGGCTTATGCTGCAAACGTCAGCGTGTACGACGCGCCCAGATTGTCTGCAGGGAGCGGCGTGCTTCGGCGCACGCGAACTCTGTCGGCAGTGCTGCGCGCGCGGTTTGTTAACAAAAGATCAAAGGGAGGGTCGCCGACCGTGCGCTAGCAGTGCAGCAGATACGTTGCAAATGGGAGGTGCACGATGTTCTCGTACCGGCTAGCCGACTCGGGCAAAGGGGGCTCTGCGTACTTCTCAGGAGAAAGCAAAGTGTGCGTGACTGGGACTGGTGCGTGCGTGTCAGTGATCTTAAAGGCTGCGCGGCATATACATCAGGGGCTCGATACTCGCTCGAGTCACAACTACACATGAAGCCGACAGACGCGGCAGCCGATCAAGACGTGACGGCAACGAAACCACTCAATTAATAGAAAAGCGTAACGCGTTTCTTTGCATGCTGTAGTTTTGTGCTGTTCCATGAGGAACCTCCATGGCCCGTCTGAGTGAAAAATATCATTTGTCATTTCATCCCTGTCACAACGCTTTATGAATTCTGTTCTTCGTTACTTGATTTCTAGCTCGCGCTCATCTATTTCTTCATTCTGTTGGTCATGTGTGCGCATCCGTACTTCACCCATGCTCATTCTGGTTTTCACCGTTAGAATTATCAACCTTAGCCACTGCCAAAGAGTATTCTCGAGAAAATCTACTCCAAGAATTTAAAAAAAAAGAAAGACACCACCAGTTTATTTCACAATAATAAAAGGTTTGCTTGCGTAAATAAATGGAGCTGTCAGATATTTATGTTGAAGAAAACTTGATTATCGAAAAGAACTTAAGCAGTAAAAGCTGTGAGAGTCGGCAGCCGCACAATGCCGATAGCGAGACGATGCTTCGCGAGGCGCCCGTTCACGTGTCTACGGCAAGAAAGTAATTATCAGCTCGCACAAAATTGCAACGCAGGTGGCAAAAATACAGAGGTCATAGAATTGCACTTGTGGGACACAACTGTAATGATAGACTACAAGTGATAAAGAGAGTGTTTGAGGACAAGAACTGCATTTACTGGGTTCATAATACCTGGACCTGCGCCATTAGCGAGTGTCGGGGCACTTACGTGCTTATCTGCTAACGATCACAGAGACTTTCGTAAATATCTCAGAGCTTCAAAAAATGCCGTCACACGTAAGAAGAGTAACAATAAAGCGAATTTGTCGCACGAAAAAAACAAAAGGAACGGTGCCTCTAATTAAATTTCAGTTGGTGCGAGAATAGTGCTACCACGATGAGTGCATTTGACGGGAAGAAAACGCAGACGATAACGGAGTTCGAGAGTTTTAATGACAGCTCAGATATCGCAGATCTAGAACGTGGCTACTACTGGCTGGAATATCAATAAAAGAAAGAACAAAATAATTATTTAGAAACACTGGGGAGAGCGCAGATGACTGCTGCAAGACTAAGTTAAAAACAGGAACAGATAAAGTAACCGCTGAGCGTGACATTATGAAAAATAATAGAGAAAAACAGGCTTCGGCAGGGGCAGCGATAAGGCGAAAAGATGGTGCACAAAAGATCAAGAACCGACGAAAGGCAAAGTGAATCCGTGTGTCGCACTTGATCGCTTAAAGCGGCCAGGCTTCGTCGGGCGGATTCTTCGTGATTTAATTAGGCCCGTGTCGAACCTGGAGGGGAGCGCTGGATCGCTGGGACTGAGGGGAGGGAAGGAAATGGGAGGTATATATATATACACTAAGGGGGAGGGAGGGGGGTGCCCTGGAAGAAATCTCGCCAAAGGAGCCGAGAGAAATGATGACGTCGAAGAAGGGGAAGGACCTCTTAGCCGTAAGAATTTGCGCTTAAAAATTCGGGGCTGCGGGCAACGGCGCCCCCATGAGCTCTGTATTTGGATCGTCCCGAAATGTGATCGAAGTAGAGAACGGAAAAGTCTTTGATGCGCACCTTCTCTTCCGGTCGTTCGCCTTTCTTTTCTTCTTTGACCTTCTCCTCCGCCGTTCTTCCCTCCTTTGCCGTTAAAACGTTTGCCAAAATCGTTAACCCGGCCTGCTTTTGTTTGAACACTGTCCCTTGGCGGGTAGCACTTCGCTTTGAGATACGTAGTGGTACTCTTTCTTTCTTTCTTTCTTACTTTCTGTCTTTCTCTTTCTTTCTTCTTTTTCTTTCTTGCTTGCTTAGTTGTTTTCTCGTTTGCGTGTCCAGTGATTCTGAAGAATCACGTGTGTGCGCTGAACTGGAGATTTCTGTCGTGCCTTTCTTTGTCTTAGATCGAACGCGACTCGAGACTCGCTCTTTCACGAATTCTCGTGCGTCATCATCGGCGGGATACCAGCCGTGACGTAAGAGACGCTACATTATTTCCATGTGACACAAGTTACTACGGAGAGTACCGAGGCGTTTGGTGTGGTTTACAAAACAGCAAAAATAAACACCCATTTCGTAAAAAAAAATAGAGAGAGAGGGGGTAGGAGAAGAGGAGCCAAATAAAGGAGAAGAAAGGCAGGGACGTTAGCCGGAACGAAAAATCTGATTTGCTACCCTACAAGAGACGGCGAAGAGGTAGAAAGATACGAAGAAAACCGAAATAGACGCGCAGAGTACAAACACACGGACTCAGCCAGCCACGATCTTCATACATGTACACAGCAGATGATCACAGCAGTGATTAAGGGTCCCTGTATTTCTCTATTCCACTTTTCTCTCTAGGCACTCTGGCGAACGGATATAACAAAAGAGAAAAAAAAAGGACATGCGAAAAATATTCACTTGTTTTCAACTCGAGCCATGGCCTGTGGGCAGCCATACTGATGTTTCAATAAATAGCAAGTGACACACAGTATTGAGGAGTGGTGCTTCAGGATAATTGTAGTGGTGCTAGCTGTTGGTAAACAGCTAAACGTCTGATATCAGATCATACGATGCTCGACATTACTGGATTGCTCCCTGTTTTCGAAAAAAGGAAGCTTATCCCTTTTTTTGCCATTTCCTGCCCTCTGACTCTCCAAACATCGCACGCACCTCGCTTTCTGAAATGCGAAACCATAGGAGCAGTTAAGGCCATTTTTACGCGAACAGTGCGGTGTGCTGCAATTGTAATTGGGGTCTCAGAAGGCTACGGCTCATCTTCACGTTACTCCTGTCCATCTTGCGCTCGGGCGAGCCAACCGCGCTATTCAGATTGTAAGCTGCACCCTTGCATGTTTACAAAAATCCTCTATCAGTGGCGAGCTTGGTCGTTGGCTCGATAATTTAAACACTAACTCCCGTCCTTTTGCAATGAAAGCATCACTGCGAAAACAAAATAAAGGCAGGCCGAATGAGACTAAGACCTGGGTAGGTTGTTGTGGATCCAGCATTAGAAGAATAAAAATACAGCGCTAAGAACACGCACACAGACCTAGTAGACGACGGCACAAGCGCCGACTCGTAACTGAAGGTCTGTTCCGGAAGCAACAAATACAGAAGTTTAGAAAATAACAAGTCAGTGACTAAGCGCAGATTTCCTTTTTTTTTTAGTCATACCTGTTGTTCCTGGGATAAACCTTCAGTTGCGAGTCAGAGCCTGTGTGGTCGTCGAGTCATTCGCCAAGTCATTTGTACTATTTTCGCAATTACTAATGCCGTATATGAAAAACAAAGCTAGCAAGCATATAAAATCACCGTAGGTCTCATGGTCTAGTCTATATGCACACTGCTTTCCTGGGTTTAGCTGATAGCGAGGTGGCACGATGTAAGTGTAATGTTACTGAGCGAGTCGAAAAGCTCAAATGTATTCAGTCCTGTATCAGCCAGTTTTGTAGACCTCGTCTTCGTAAATCTCAAAGCATCCTGTAAATCTCAAAGCATCAAGTGTGTCCTGTACCTCCATTCTAGCTGCGCAGCGTCAAGCATTGGTGCGTGGGAACATGTAAAAAACACCTGGAGCTTAGGGATGTGCGAACTTAGCCCTTTATCCGCAGGCATACTGCTGTAACTGCTACGTTTCTAATTTGCTTTTCTTGACATTATTTTGAAGCTGTGCCACCCTTATTAATATTCTGCCCTTATTACTAAAGCGCTTCTTAGCACCGACAACGAAGTTGTTCTAGCAGGCGGGAAGCTAATCAGAAGCAAACATTCGCAAATGCTTCAATTTTACTTGTGCTTGTCTCGATTTTCTTTTTCTTTTTTTTGCCCCTCATTCTCGCTTTAATTTTTTTGTTTAAACAGGCACATAAGAGGCAAATAAGCGGCCCACAGGCAGTAATCTGATACTTTGAAAATTTTCATTATGCAAACTTCGTTGAGTGTGCTTTCGCCCAGTGTACGAAAGCACACTTGGCGCTTCGTGATAAGCTTATAAAATGATTTTTTTTTGTGTGTGTGTAATGAAATAAGTCGTCAAAATCAAGTTCTCAATGTTCTCCGATGTCCGTTACTGGATCCCGAGGAAAACACTATTTGTCGACGGAAAAAAAAAAGAAAACAAAGCCTGAAGCACTTTCCGGCTGCCACGTCAGCGTACTCGAGGCGTGACGGTAATTGGGGCTTGCATCAAGTGATGACATTTGCATAATTTGCATACTCAAGAGCATCATCGGTAAGACTGGCGCACAGCTTTTCGTAGTACTAAGACAAAAGCGTAACAAATTTTGGGGTAAAGAATCGCCTTCGAAATTTTTCGCTTGGTCTGAATTATCATTTTAAGTTCTCATGTTTCGCCTGTTTTTTAACCTCTCTCCAAGCGTCACGTTGCAATTTGCATAGCCTCTTTTGTTTTACCACGTGACCCTTGCGCAATTTCATGGGGCGCTTCAGATGGCAATATCTGACGGGTACTTCGCAATTAAAGTGTAATAATAATAATAATATTTGGGGTTTTACGTGCCAAAACCACTTTCTGATTATGAGGCACGCCGTAGTGGAGGACTCCGGAAATTTTGACCACCTGGGGTTCTTTAACGTGCACCTAAATCTAAGCACACGGGTGTTTTCGCATTTCGCCCCCATCGAAATGCGGCCGCCGTGGCCGGGATTCGATCCCGCGACCTCGTGCTCAGCAGCCCAACACCATAGCCACTGAGCAACCACGGCGGGTTGCAATTAAAGTGTGAATGGGTGCGATTTGGGTCAACAGCAAGAAATATGGCTCAGCTTCTAGTTTTCTTTTCGGTCTTGCCAAACTACCAGATACAGGAGTGCGCGTTTATTTTCGTGTGCATTTGGTTAAGGATAAACTGGACTCGTTTACTGTGAAATATTTTGAGGCCGTACCCTCATACTAAACAATTCAAACCCTTGTTTTCAACTCTGCGTGAGTAACTGTGACTCGTAGTTGCAGTTTATTCAGCGTGGTAGGAATTTAAATAGGCGTAGGGTATGTATATCGTATTGACGGCAGTCGCAAAGATTGGCCTTAACCTCACAAAGCCCAACGTATCATTTTGTATGCGCACAGTGCGAAAGCCTAAAATTCCGATTCAAACGCGATAAACATGACCAAAAAACACGTAGTACCGTTTTAGATGCGCTATATAGCGTAGATTATCCTGTAGATGTTTAAGAAAATTCTAACTAATTAATTTTTATTCTAATTCAGTCAATATTAAACCAACATTGAATTTTTCTCGTACGAACATATTTTCCTTGTCTAGAAATGATAGTAAACAAGGTATTCTCATTTTCCGTGATGTAGAATAGTGTTGCGGGCTTTCTGTGGCGAAGGTTCTCGCTACTACAGTGATCATACGCAGCATTGGCTGCCAGTCTAATATGGAAGGCGAAAGACTTCGTGAAGGTTACTCCAAGCCGCACCCGACAAAGCATGGTTGCCTATCAACGGCATAGTCCGGATGGAATGCAAAGGTGCAGTGAAGATTCCAGGTGGCTCAGACGGTTGTGTTGAAAACATGGCGCGCTTTAGTACGGTCTCTATTTTTTTGTCTGTTGCTCAAGTTACACAGCGGGGGTGCGTCACTGTAGCACGTCGCCTTCAACGGCGAGGAATCGCACGGAGCCCTTCATGTCCTGCTTGTGGACACTGCGTCGAAAGGATTGAATACCTGCTGTTGGAATGGCCAAGCTTTGAACAGTTGGCGCTGTGTGCTGCTAGGCAAGTTCCAGTAGCGCAACGTTGCACGAAGCGCGCCCAGCGATCTCTCCAAAAGGTCGGACTTCAACTCGGTGCTAGGCTCACAAAGTTGTAATCGAACTATTGTCAATCACAAGGCCAGACTCTCGTCTGCAGACTGATAAAGGGAATATGATGTGTTGTGGTGTGCTCTCCTTTTCTTTTCACTTTATTTTCTGAGTCTTCAAGCTGTTGGGCGCCGTGTCCCTTAAAAGAGACAATTGCTAGTCCACGTCCCTTTCTCTATGCGAGGTGTTTATATGCTTCCACGAATAATGATAGTAGTAGTAGTTATTATTATTATTATTATTATTATTATTATTATTATTATTATTATTATTATTATTATTATTATTATTATTATTATTATTATTATTATTATTATTATTATTATTATTATTATTATTATTATTATTATTCACAGACAATGTATATTGACCGGCAGAAAGAGGAAAGGTGGGGAGATTAACCAGACGCAAGCATCCTGTTTGCTACCCTGCACGGGAGTTGGTAGTTAAAAAGGAGGGAGGAGGTGGAGAAGTAAAGAAAACTACAGTAACTGCTGTAGACATTCAGAGCATAGAACGTCTAAAAATTTTTCCTCTTTGTTATTTTTCTTCTCGTTCTTTTTTTTTAAATTTGGTTTTGTTTTTCTTCCATAAGATGTCACCCGGTGCTCTATCGGATTCAGAGAATGGGTGCCCAGAGAAGGGAAGCGCAGTCGAGGGTCGCAGAGAACGAGGTGGTGTGATGAAATAGAAACATTTACACGCATAAGACGGGGTCAGTTGGTGCAAGACAGGGGTAATTTGTCTGGCAGTTGACATAAATAGACTGGCGATCACGACTACAGGCGATCACTGAGTCCGGTGCATCGCGAAAAAGCTCAGTATTGCTTTCACGGTCTTCGAGTAACTTCTTTGTCGTACAATTATCCCTGAGGACAGAGGTCGGTTGTCAACTACTTGAGCACAGCGTTGAGCGACCGTCTGTGCGCACAAAGCGAGGAATTTTGGCCTATGCCCCGTGGTCGTCTGTCGAACGCCCGAATTTGAACAACTTTACATTGGCAACGTCGAGAGAGCGTGCTCTTCAAATAACAAGCGTAATTAGGTACTTATTCGCAACTTCCTTGCTGCGTTATGGCAGCGTTTTATTCCTTCCCAAATACTGCCATAACTCAGCAAACATGTTGTGGCTAAGTACCGTAAATACTCATGTTACTAAAAGGGTGTGCCCTCCAGACCTTGCTAAGTGAAAGTCATTGAAATTCTTGCGTCCAACTGAACTATCATTTTTCAAAAATATGCCCGTTGAGTTACGTTAAATCACTGCAGAGATGTTCTACAGACAGCTGTAGGGGTAGTGTCCAAAATGTCTGGACGTCCGATACTGCGGACACTGACACAGAATGTGGCTGCTGACATCTTTGTCTTCACCACAGTGGTCACAGGCTGCGGTCGTGGCCATTCTTATGCAATGTCTTGAGGAGAAGGAGGAAAGAAACACAGACGGCAAGGACGTTAACCAGAAATGCGTCTGGTTGGCTAGTCTTGAAGTAACGCAGAAGCTGTGAGAAGGGGCGGGCTGCGGGTTAATTTTCACCACCCGAGTTCTTTGCCGTGCGCTTCAATATCGGCAGGCGAGCGCATCACTTTTTTTTTTTTTGCATTCTACCTCCGTTATAATGCGGCCCACACCACCAGGAACCGAACCGACAACCTTGTGCTCAGGTGTACGACGTCATGCCGACGGAGTCATCGCGGTGTGAAACACGCGTCATTACCTCCGCCGTAACTGTTACGCACGTTCACTACAGAGAAGTTGGCAACTGGGAACAGCGGCTTGGGATACACTCCGCGACAAGAAAGGCATGCTCAGGGAGACCCATTGCGTTGTGGATGCTATATTATTGAATTTTATTTCCTGTGAACAGCAAACATTCTAAGAGATTGGAATTAAACTATTAGCCTACATTGTAGGCTTAGGCAGCCTTTCATATTCCCGTTTTACAATTATGCCGCCAAAGAAGTCAGCCTCACCTGATTTGGTTTAACTCGAGTGAATCGCCATTCTAAATGCCCGTCTCTCTTCCCCGATCCCTCAAAAAAGTAATAATAATGTGGAAATGAAAAACACTACCTAATTGGAAAACGTTCTGCGACGAGCTAATACACGACACTTTTAAGATGAACTTAAATATTATAAAAACCGTGAAGTCTAGATTAATATCTTTAGCGCAGGCGCACTGTCCCAAAATAGCATTTACAAATGCCCGCACCGAGGAAGAGTGCTGCCATTAATCCGCCTAGCCTATCGTAACCACAAACTGCCCTGCTAGTTGAAATTTGCGCACAAACGTAATTACGTACCACAGTTTCCTTTTTTTTATATTCTGAATGGTTTAACTCTGTTGTTAACTGAGAAAACGCAGTTAAGGGGGGCTAAATTTCGAAACAAGTGCAGTTAATCGGGCACGCCTTTTCCTCTGCCTTTACACGTGTAATGGCTATCGCTGAAATTTATGCGCGAATTATAGCGATATCGCAACAACATACGTCCGCATACACCCATGGGGACGTTAAGCATGTCGCTAAGGGGAGAATAGGCAACTCAATAATGATTTTCACAGGCAATTGAACAGCTCGCTCAAGTTTCTTCATCGCGCCGTGATAGAACAGGCTTAAACAAACGAAAAACAAAAATATGCGAGAAACGAAAATACGCAGTGGCGGCAGTAGGTGCGCTCAATATAGGGGGCAGTGCTCGCGCGCTTACACGAACCCGACCACGCCCACTGCGGTGTAGGACCTCTGCCTTATTATTAACGGGTCGACGTGACGCTGCGACTCGGCGGTGGCGATGACACCAGCTCATCCCCTCTTGTCGCTGCACATCTGTCTTTCTCGGCCTTTCTTTATTCCTGTATGTACATGCTATACAAAGTTTTTTTCGTAGTTTCCTCGATGGCAGATAATAGAGAAAGGGCGTAGTGTTCGATAGCGTCCGTTCAGTGGACCCAACGTGTCACTGCTCCGAAAGAAAACAAAAACCGAGGTTTTATTCCTGTTTGTTTTTATTTCTGTCTAGGATTTTTTTTTCTCTGCTTCCTGCCTGAGCACCAGATACTGGAAGAACCGCTCTTCTGAAAAACTGTCCGCAAGTTGCACCTTCTAGTCAGCACGTTACTTTGCCTCCTTCCCTTTTTTCCCCCCTCCACCCCCTCTCTCTGCGCAAGTACGCACGCATGCTTGCATGTAAGGGCGTTTTCTATAGTAAGCTCCTGCGTGTTTCCTATCGTTCTTTCTTTAGGGCTATTAACTTGGTTTATCTTGATAAACATGGAAACGTTGGTATTATTTGTCTCACCAGATCCTTCACAAAGAAATTTCTCAATGATTAAAGAACGATGGCATGATGCGATAGGAGAGCGCTTCCTGCAATAAAGAATTCTTTCTTTCTTTTTTGAATATATGCCTGAACGATCCACCGGTTATATGTTTACGGTGCCTTAACAAGTTCAACAGTTTAAATTTCATTTTTTTTTTTACCAGGTGCCCCGTAGTGGCCTCACTGCTACTTTCAAAAAAGACCGGCTGGACTATATTTAAGAAAGCAAGGGACCAGCTTTTCCCCGATTCGGCCGCCAGTCATCCGTAGTAGAATATTCCTTATCGACGCTTTTTCTCAGCTTGCCACAGTGGCAGCCTTTCGAGAGTCAGCACCATGTTAGACAATAACAGTGTCGTTAGCAGGAGTTTCGTTTCTTTCCTGACGAGCAACAAACAGGAAAATATAAGTTCTCGCAGAGAAGAGCATGACGCTTGGCCATTATTCTAGCGCATGCGTTTCAAATCCTGTGCACTACGACACGTGCTGGCCGTTACTCTTAGGCTTAATGCATTAAGCCCGGGGGGGGGGGGGGGGGGGTTGGAAAATGTAATACCCATGCAGTCCTCCGCGGCACAATTGATTAGGTGATTCTCATTAATTGGAACTGGCTTTTCTATTTCTGTTCCCTTACCCCATCCCCACATGCACAGTAGCCAATGAGAGCTACCTCTGGTTAACGTCCCTGCGTTTCGATGCATCCTCTCTCTCTCTCTCTCTCTCTCTCTCTCTCTCTCTCTCTCTCACCGGCACCTTAACGTGGAGTTAGACTCTCTCTAACAGTCAACTATTTCTGAAAACCTACCCAGTCCCTGTATTTGTTATCTTTTCCCCCATTTAGTTCATTCAAATTGCAGCCAGAGGTTGTTCCGTGCCTGTTCGATTAGCCTTTCGCGCGGCACTTGCTTTTTTTATCTCCTTGTTTTTTCACGCCTGACAAAGCCAAGCATAGTACAGTGAGAAATGCGGTATAGTAAGGCTCGCAGGACTCTTTACTACGCCATACCCGTTTGTGTGGGTCATGCACGGAAGTTCTGTGCACGTCGGAAGCCATGCTGTCCGTCCAATATGCGCGTTCACGGGTGAGCCCCCTTCCTGTCCACCATTTAATTATCCTTCCTCACGCTCGACGCGGCAGCGATCCGGGACAATCCAAGCCGATCCTTTGACCGTAGTGGCATCACGCTCAAGGACTGCCCCATGAGGAGGAGGGGGGGATGGAGGGGGGGTGGGCAGACGAAGGCTGACAGCCATCGACAGCTTGCGCGGGACCCGCTTCCTCGCCCTTCTGGCAACGATGCCGCGTCGCGAGCGGGTTATTGGCGTACGAACTGCGGGGCGCGGGCGGGTCTGTAGCGGTGCCGTTATTTGCGCCTAGTCGGGCGTCGGAAATTCTGCAACCCCTTTAGAAGCCAATCTTTCCGAAGAACTTCGATTATGACTGGGCGCCGCAAGTGTTAGGATTATGCGACGAAATATGAGAACGCAGCGCCATGTGTGTCGAGCTGCTGGCGCGAAGCCCCGGTCCGGTGTATACTATAGTGCTGCCCTTCAGCGGCGCAATTGACGTGTGCTTTGTGTTGGCTGAATGAGAGAGGCAGAAGAAGAGTAAAATGCTGGTAGGATAACCAGAACTGCGGTCGGTTGGCTAACCTGCACTGGGGGAAGGGGATTTTGGATGTGAGGTTAAAAGAAGAAGAGAATGTCGAGGTGTTGATGTGCACTGAAGCCACGACGTAATGAAAATGAAATTCCCAACGTTCTGTCACAGTAGGGTCGTTTTGTCTGCTTGACTTCAGAAATCGTAGCAGCGCTTTTGCGGCCTTCCGCGTCTGTTATATGCAAGACCACGGTTCTCACCGATTAAGGTATTACGTGTAGCTGGTGCAGAGTGGTGCGAAATTTTCTGTTCCGACTGAATGAAATAAGCTTACATCTTGACGTTACCAGTGCGATATGAAACATGCAGTATAATTAGAAATTTCAGCTTGCTTGGAACACCAAAAATTCACTGATATGCCGCTTATATTGCTGCGATATACTATTAGTGCAGTGACTTTGTACTCAATGACTAAACGTGACAGCCGCCGAGTCATCGTGGGAGGTATAGTCGATGCTTGCGCATGTATCCCAGGTATGTGCAGTTCTACGCACTAGTTCGTATGTGAAGCTCATACCTGTCTGTATGATGCTTCGGCCTCAAATACCAGACTTAAGATCACTTGTGATGTATGTGTCAAGCGCTTGCACCTATTCATTGTTCCTTTTAAACAGGACTAGAGGCAGTTGTTTTTGACTTCTGTTGGTTCTACACTACAATCCAGTGCAATTATACAATCACTAAGCATCTCATCTTGTCTTGTTCAATGAATCTCTATCGTGCTTTCTCATCGACGGCTGTAGAACTCGCTGCCCTCCAAGCCGTTTTGGAACTCACATCTCAAGAATCGTAACAGGAATGGTCCTTCTTCTCTGGCTCCAAGACAGCTCTCCAGTGCCTCGTGTCGCCGTTTCATCACAGGCCAAATGAACAGATAGTCGCTGAGATAAGACTGCTCCATCACCATAAATAAACAATAAACATCTTCTTTGTGAACGCCTCGTTTAAGTGCGCCTAGAAGAGAGCTTTCAACACCATTAGACAGATTGGGCAATCGCTCTTTGTCGGAAACGTGAAGCCTCGGACACTGTTGGGGAGCGTCCTCAACACAAAGGCATTGAACGCGTTGTTTCTCTTTTTGAGGACAAGTACACTTCGCGATAGACTTTCGCCAATGTTGCGCGCCACATAGCAATCACGTACAGTGATTTTTTTTTCTTCTCTTTCTATCGTCATTAATTTTTTTTACTCCTAACCCAAGCAAAGGGTCGCCAGCCAGTCTACACTGGCTAACCTCTGTCTTTCACTATCTCTCTCTCTCTCTCTCTCTCGCTCGCTCGCTCGTTCTCTCGCTTTCTCTCTCATGCTTCGCCGCACAAATAGAGCGATTGCTGTACACGCGGTGGCCAGAAGCAAACGAGCAACAAGCAAGTTCCGCAAAGATGCTGTCTATTACTTCGCACGTAAACGGCACTCCATGCCTTAATGCCGCTTCGAGAGCTCTCCCTTCTCCGAGCGTCGCCGAATCTGCACCGTGCGGCTGGAGGCACCACCTCTGCTCTGCAGTGAGCTCTGAGCACGTCCCTATTGTGCCCTCGATGCCTGCCTGCATGCCTGCCTGCTTGGCCGGGATAAAAATGGGACGAGTAGGAGAGAGGGAGGAGCGAAAACAATTAAGGGGACGCCAAAACGGCGGAAGGGATTACGACAGACGACTCCCAAGTCCAGGATGGCGTCGATGGCGGAGACGACGAGATGAGTGAGAAGGAGGAGGTGCTGGAAGAGGATGAGGACCCACCGGTCGACTCCTCAATCTGACGCCCCGCTTTTCCTCTTGATCGCCTCTGTCCCGTTCCCATACACGTCGCGGCATTGGCGCTGAACGTATAAGACGGTTGATCTCGGGACCACTCTTCGCATTAGGACCCAGACGGAGCTGGCCTTGCCGGTTTCTCTCTGTACCCAAATCTTGCAGGCTCCGCGTCCTGTCTGCGCAGCGCGGTGTGTGCCTCCGTTGATATGAACCTCTCTCCGTCTGGCTGCTCTTCGTTTACGTTGCTCCTTTTTTCATGCATTCGCTTCTTCTATCTCTCTCTGTCTTTCTTACATTCTCTTTCATTCTCCTACTTTCTACTTTTTTCCCGCCGGACCCATCGGAATTCGGAAATCGTGGCTTCTCTTTAAGCATGGCCGGCACGTCCGTGCACCAACGCGTCCCCAGAGGCACTCCTGTGGACGCGTGTGGAAGATGGGGACAGACTGAAATAAGGGAGGAAGTGAATCTAGTTAACCGTAGTTCGTATCATGTAGTTTTGCAGTCCTAGTTGTGTTCGAGTAAATGATGTGTGCGCGTGAGGATCGTGCCCGAGCACCACGGAAGCGCTGTAATCCAGCTTCTCGCCTAATTTCGCGGAAACATATGTTGCTTGTGTGGAGGCACACCAGGCAAAAAATAAATAAATAAATGTAAGAGCTGCAGATATACGAACCAGAAGAAGAGAGAGTATGAGGAGGAGAATGACGATGAAAGGGAGTCACGAAACTTAGGCCCATGCAGTAGCTTCTTTTCCGAGACTTCTTCCACGCGAATATTGTTATGCGTTGTGTGTTTTCTTTCTTTTTTGTTTGTCCACCTAAGCTGAAAGAAGGAACAGGGAGCAGTGTTTTGAATCAGCGTGTCCAAAAGGCTGACAGCGCGATGTCCCTCTGCTTTCTAGTCAAGCGGCCGAGCGGCTGCAAGCGGTTGGCTCTTTGTTGTCGTCCGCCAGAGTCCACCCAGTCCAGCGCACCGACCCCCAGAACCTCGTCGCTTCGAAGTCCGTTTTGTCGCGGCCGCATATTTTCTTCTTCTCCTTCTGCTTTTCCCTTTTCCTCTTTTTCTCTTTCATTTCTTTTTGTTTCTTTTTCTTTTTCCTTCCTTTTTTCACTTTTCGTTTGTGGTCGAGACGGGTACGTGTCTGTGGCGACGTGCACGTAAGCTGCTTGTCCGGGCTCACTATTTCAAGCTTATTCGTTTTTCCCATAGCATCTCTGCTGTCCTTACTTTTGTGTGGAGTAGACCTTCGTGTCCACTTTTTTCTGTTTTGTCTCTGCCTTTCTTTGTTGTTTCGTTGCGCAGTGGGCCTGTTCCGTTTTAGTGCCGGCAGTGAAAGCTCAGAAGCTCCCCAATATCTCTTTCATTATCAGGACACCACTGTGGTGTAGAGAAAAGGCAGACGAGCCATGACCACTTCGGCAGCGGTCATACAAACGCACGGTGTAGTAATTTATAAAATGAACTAGAAACGCTGGGCCTGCAAAAGATCGAGATTGAAAAAAAAAAGAAGAAGAACTAACGAAGATGATTACGTTGATGGCAGCTCCACAGGTATGTGCGGGGTGTGTATCTGTGAGGCTTAGCAGACATTGGGACCGCGGTTTCTAGGCAACAAGTGACGCTCATTTCAACCGACTGTGGTGCACCATCTACTCGCGCAAGTACATGCCTGTCAGGACATCGACTACCTTTTCATTATCGCCGTTTTAATGCTCATTTCATTGCGCGTTTCGTTTTTCTCACTTCTGGCCTATTTAATTCCACTGGTGCAATTACACCAAAGGAGCATGTGAGTTTCAACAGTCATTGTTTTCGTTGCTACGTTGAAGGACACTTGTATTCGAGGTGGAAGACGAGGCTTTAAGCATGGCCGCATTTTTCTTCACTTCGCGAGGAGCCACTTGACATCACTTACACCAAGCACTGTAGTCACTACCGTACGTACGTACGGTAGTGACTATAGTGCTTAAGCTTCTTCAAAAGAACATACTGCCAAGTTGGTGTGATGGTACCGAGGTTCATCTCTTCCAGAAGAAGAGGAGAACGGAACAATCTAACGCGATACTGCGTGATTTTATGCACTGGAAGCATAACGGTAGCGGCCCACACGGTCAGTGTGTGAAATCACAATAGTGACTAACACTGTCAGCGGTCATCGATTGGAATAACAATATTGAAGCTTTATTGTCTGTTATTTATACATGTGCCATCGTATATTCCATAGCAAGCGCTGGTTGACGGCTAAGTTCGGGGATGGCCTAGACTACTTGGTTTCGCGTACGCTCTCTTTAGAGAGGCCTGTCTTGATATGGAAATGGCAACAGTGTTCACAATATTTCCGTTATGGCAAACGAGTGATGTTGCGCAGCAAAGATTTAACATCAATAATTCGGTGAATGCGACCACCGTAAAATGAAAAGCAATGTACGTGTTACAATATTAGTGTACAAAAATATCACAGCCTTCGCCATGAAGCGACACATTCCTTCTCACTCTGCTCGCAGAAAAATAACACAATAAAAAAAAACAATTGTCATGCATATGTTTCTTTTCGTCCTTTCGTATTTTAATCGATCCGACGGCTTATGCACATGTAACTACGAATAGCTATGCTGTAGCAAGGAACTGTGTTTGTGCTTTCATTCACCGCTGCTATTCGCTGGAGAGTAAATATTCTGTAGGCGGCAACAACTGTAGGAATAGTGTACACGCGACTCCCTTGCGAGAGGTGTGCACATCGGATAACAAGTGCCACCGTCACGTGCCATGAAAATGCAATCAAGTACACGCACGCACGCATACGCAAAAACGCATATGCGCATAGCTGTTCGAGTGGTTGAACCAGTGTTGCCAACAGTAGGGTAATTACCCTAGAAAAGGGGTAATTTCAGCACTTTCGGAGCTAGGTAGGGTCATAAGGCCGTCCGGAAATTTTTGGATGAGATGTAGGGTACTTTCTCTTGCGCTGGCATTATCTATTTATCTCGAAAATAAACCTCGGGGAATTCAGAAAATGAGCGATATCTAACCAATTGTACCCGATGAATATAAGAATATGAAATTGAATCATTATGTGTGTACAAAACATGCTGTTGGTTGGCCTGTTCGGACGGAATTTGCAGGATAACAGTAGATGCTGATCCTAGTGCATAACTTCCTCGAACCATAAGTCACGCTTATCTTGTGGCACATAAGTTTTGCTCCTACTGGACGATGTTTACCTTTGAGTGAGAACTGCAAGTGCTGCATTACACGCGCGTTCAGAGGAAGGTCCACCTCGGTGTCAACACCGATAGTTATATGCAAATAACATGTAAAACGGAGAAATCATTTCATTTGACTCGGTTGCATTTAAGAAAGAATACTATATTATACTGATTGCACGAAGCAGAAGCTTGATTTATTGCCGCATGGTATTTGCCGAAATTCCCGAAAGTGGTCAAGATAGAAAATTTAAACACAATGTTTACAAATCAACAGCTCCACGACACCATGACAAATTTATCGTAGTACTGCAAACTACATTTGCTATATAATGTTCAGCGAACAAATGTGATCATATTGATTCATTTATTAAATGCAAATTTTCATTGTCATTAGGCAGAAATATGGAAACCATTATTAATTGATCAAAGCTATGCACTACGTATACAAAACCTTTCTAACATAGAATTGGCCGTGCGGAAACCCCCGAATGTGACTGTGGATGTGTAGATGAGGATATACACCACCTCCTTCCAGATTGCCCACACCACGACACACCAAGACGCCGACTTAAATCAACCCTAATTACATGAGACCACAGACCGTACAGTTTAAAGAAACTTTTCTGTTCTTTGCTGACAACGGCCTTGCAGAAGAGCGCTTTAAAAGCATTAAAAAGTTTGTTCGAAGACGGCGACATTGTTGGCCGGTATTAACGCTTTAAATTTTCATTTCATTACAATGCCGCTGTATATATATATATATATGTGTGTTTGTGGATCATGTTATGTTGACTGTTCTGTTGTGACTATATGTGATAATGCATTTACACGATGTATGCACCATTCGCTGACTAGAGCTATTATTAGGCGACAGTATGATTTGGAATTTTGAGAGTTTCTTCTACAGAACTGTGGAGTCATTTAACTTGTATATTGTTTGTACCATGTATTTCTTACGTCATGGTGTTACTGTGAAAGCGTTGCTTCACAAGTTCTGGTGCTTGTATGAAAAGGTTCTTTCATATGAAACCTTGAATTCTGTATGTTGTAGGCTAGACCCATGCAAGAGCTAAGGAGTAGCCGGCGCCTTAAATTGTGCGTCAGCACCTCCTTATATCACATCAATAAAAAAATTTGATCGATCAATTTTAAGCTTAGGTGAGATCATTAAAATATTTACGAGGGTATTTTAATAAAAGTCTAACTGACAATGTAGTGGTGTATTCCAGAGTGACGTGTGCCACGCGTGCGTTGTTCTCTTTAAGTGTGTCGATAGGTGCGTTATTATTATTATTATTACATACGGGCTGCGCTAACTTGTTTCGATCAGCCTATACTCAATATTACCAGTCCTCTTCCTTGAATCATGCAATTAATCACTCGAACAAGAAGTTGGTTCGTAGCGTCCAACGTACGATGAAGGTGATGGCCGCGTAATGTAACGTAGGATTTTTTGACAAAGTGGCTGGCAACGCTGGGCGGAGCGAGTACGTGGCCCGCGCACCGTACCTTAGAAGTAATCCGCGGCGGGTGCAAAAGTTAAGGAAGAGATGGCTGCTAGACTGATGCACGCTGAGTTTCTGCGAGCCTAGTGTTGTAGGTCACGTGATCTCAACTTTCCGTGAAGCTTCCAGAAGCCGGCGCTCTTCATCCCGCCAGCGTTGTGACAGACATTATTCGCGGTCATAGATTGAGACCAGTTCATGTTTGCCTTCGTGGGCGTGAACACCACGCTGGTTAATTTCAGTAGTAAGCGAATGTTTCACGCCATTTACACGGCCGATAAAACTGCAAACCTTACTACGTGTAGATGTCTAATACTTTGCAATCGCTTTCAATGCTTCGCATTTCAGGAGCAACCGCGACATTTACCTGCTAAGATAACTGGACACCTCCTCGTCCACGCCACGGTCTGAGGTTTCTGTTGCGAGCGGAGGTCGTTTTCCGAGCACAAAATTGATCGCGTCGCCTCCTACTCAAACAAGCGGACCGTACTTCACTGCTCGAAAACTCCAGCTACAAGTGCCAATGCCGTAACCGCTCCACTTAATTTTCTGTTAGGCAGCGGCGTTTTGTCAAACGCAGGGAGTAAAACGACGCCAACGCCCACAGCTCGACTGAGGCATACCTTCAGAGTATTCTACGGAAATTACTAAAGGGAACTGTAGCGCTGCAGTTTGTCAGCAGCCATTGGTATGATGGTTACTATACATGAATTTGCTTTATCGCCATGCTTGCAGCTTGAAACGTCCTTGTGCTTAAAATTAAAATTAAAATAAATTAAATACGCCTTTTGTTTCTAACTTACCAAGCACACATAATCTTGTAAACATAGCGAGACGATTGCTACCTGCGCACATGGGGGGTCATTGCGAATTGTTGCAATTATAACTCAATACGTGGTGTCCAAATCCACGCCGCAGCCACAGCTGGGTAACAGAACTCAAGTGTCGAATGCCTTGCTTGGTTTTGCTGACTGCATGTGCCGGAAGGAATCTCAAAGCCGGAAACATGACACGGACGCCATGCTAGAGAGATAACGATGACATACAGGTAGTGAATGAAAGCGTAACTAGGCTAGCCTCAGACGCAGCAATTCAAGTGGGAGGTAAGGCTCCAAGGCAACCAGTAAGGCAAGTTGTCCCAAGTAACGAAGGACCTAATATAGAAACGACAAAGAAGGAAAGTGTCCTACTCAAGAGATCAGATAGAATTTTCAGAACTGTCAAAACTGATCAACAAGAAGAAAATGAGGCATACAAGAAATTATAACGTACGAAAGACTGAGGAAGCAGTAAAAAATGGACGCAGCATGAAATCTGTGAGAAGATAACTTGCTTGGCATAGGACAGGCCAACATGTATACACATGTATAACATGTATAAGATAAGCAGGGTAAATCATCAGCAATTTCGAAGATATAGTAAAAGCAGTGGAAGAATTTTATACTGACATGTATGGTACTCAGAACAGCCACGATACCTCCATTCTAAGTAGTAATGAACAGGTTACAGATGCTCCTTCTATAACTAGCAATGAAGTTAGAAGGGTCTTGCAAGACATGAACCGAGGAAAACGGCAGGAGGAGATGAAATAACATTCGACTTAATCAAAGATGGAGGAGACATGATGCTTGAAATGCTTGCGACCCTTTATACGAAATGTCTCACGACTTCAAGGGTCCCAGAGGACTGGAAGAATGCCAAGATTATACTAATCCACAAAGAGGGAGACGCTGGACAATTGAAGACTTATAGATCCATTAGCTTACTTCCACTATTGTATAAAATATTCACCAAGATAGTTTAAATACAATAACAGCCACACTTCAGTCAACCAAGAGAACAGGCTGGCTTCAGGAAGGGATACTCTACAATGAAGCGCATCCATGTCATCAATCAAGTAATCGAGAAATCTGCAGAATACAGTCAGTCTCTCTATATGGATTTCATAGATTACGGAAAGGCATTTCTTTCAGTAGAAATACCAGCAGTCAAAGAGGCATTACGTAATTAAGTAGTACAGGAGACTTATCTAAATACCTTGGAAAATGTCTACACAAAGATTCCACAGCTACCTTCGTTCTCCTCAAGAAAACTAGAAAGAGACCTATAAAGAAAGGGGTTAGGCAAGGAGACACATTCTCTCCAATGATATTCAAGGCGTGCTTGGAAGAAGTGTTCAAGCTATTAAACGGAGAAGGCTTGGTAGTGAGAATGAACGGCGAATATTTCAGCAACCTTCGGTTTGCAGATGACACTGGCCTGGATTGAAGAATTATATGCAGAATACAAAGATAATGATCGATAGCCTGGCACTGAAAGAAGAGTTCAGGATCGCTAGTCAGCCTTTAGGGTCTGTGAAGTAGTAAGTTTACCTAGGTTAATTACTCGCAGGGGACCCTGATTATGAGAAGGAAATTTACAGAAGAATAAAAATGGTTTGGAGCGCATGCGGCACACTGTCGGATCCTGACTGGAAGCTTACCATTATAATTGAAAAGAAAGGTGTACAATCAGCGCCTTCTACCGTTGCTAACATATGGGGCAGAAACATGGAGACCGACAAAAAAGCTCGAGGACAAGTTAAGTTTCGCGCAAAAAGTGATAGAACGAAGAATGCTAGGCGTAACGTTAAGAGACAGGAAGAGAGCGGTGTGGATCAGATAGCAAACGGGGATAGCCGTTATTCTAATTGACATTAAGAGAAAAAAAGTGGAGCTGGGCAGGTCATGTAATGCGTAGGTTAGATAACAGGTGGGCCATTAGGGTTACAGAATGGGTGCCAAGAGAAGGGAAGCGCTGTCGAAGACGGCAGAAGACTAAGTGGGGTGATTAAATTAGGAAATTTGCAGGCGCAAGTCGGAATCGGTTGGCGCATGACAGGGGTAATTGGAGATCGCAGGCAGAGGCCTTCGTCCTGAGTGGACATAAAATAGGCCGATGGTGATGATGATATTTCGCTGAACAGGATTACTCTATAAAGTTACGAAGCCAGTTGAAGCTAGAAGGACGAAGCTTGGGCAAGTTCATTTACTAACCACTTTTCACCAAGCCGGATGAACTGCAACACTCGCATCTCCCGTAGACACTAGCGCCAGAGTTCCCTCTAGTGACTTTTTCCGAGGAAACCTTACGCGTGCCTCGGCGTTGCATGATTCGCGGCTCTTAAACACGCGCACGTGAGCAGCAGCCTCGGCGTAATGCCGGCGCTGATCTTTCCTGTCCCTCTCACGGTCGCGTTACCATCTATCACGTCGCCAAGGGTGCGAGAAAGGAGAGAGAGAGAAAAAGAGGGGTGATCCGGAGGGCTTTTCGGGGTGCCAACTAAGGAAGAATTATCACTTTGCGTCCTCCCGACCGAAAGTATCGGTTCCGCTTGCAGAGTCCGAGCGGTTATTTCTCGTGTCAGCGGAGAAGCGAGAACACCGTTTGCTTGGCGTCATCTCGGCCTTGAGATGTCTGAGGAGAGCCGTGGTCATCCGCGATGAAGACAAAAGCCACGGGGAAAGGGAGCTGTGCGGAAAAGGGGAGGGGGGGGGGGTATTTCCATCTGTATATGCCAATCGTTGTTTTGTTTCAGCTCGAGCCGCTCAACTCAAGCGCGAAGGTGCATGTATACTGACGCGACGATAATGGGTATAGGCGTATGGGCGTGGCTAAATGGAGAGTTTAATTTTACTTCACTTACTCACACGCTGAAAACAATAAGCCTCCTTTATACTGCCTTTTCGAATTGAAACTATTTAACCGGCAAATGAGAAATCTTGTTCGCGTAATGATACTTTGGCGCACATTTGAAAACGGGATCATCGTGAATAATTCCGCAAGTGCGCGCAGCAAGTTTCGCTGTGACACAAGGGCGAGACTATTTTTTTTATTTATTTATTTATTTGTTTCCACAAGCAAGGAGGTACATGGTTGTGGCGGAAAAACAAGGGGAAAAAAGCTGCGGAGAAGCAGCTTGACTGGCCCCAGGTTAAGGCAAGGTTAAGGTTAAGACTAAGGCAAACGAAGAGCACACAAGCTGTGCGAATAACCGCTTCTGTATTCTTGACACGAAGTTACATTGGCCGTGTTCGTCGCGACGTTCTATCACTTTCTCTTGTCTGCAATAAAGTTATTTTCCTTTACCACGGCGGCTCTCGGTGAACGCGTTATCAACGCAACCCTGGTTACTACATTGATTTTCTTTGTAAATTAGTAGATGGCTTTTGTTTGACGCTTTAGTGCACTTAAGTAACGTTTTCAGTTACGGTATTCTTAATCACGATACACAAACTAATTCTCAGAGCAGTTTCGCTGGTCACCATTGATGCCAAACGCGGAGGACGACGGGCGGTGGTTGGAATGATACGGTTGGCAGCTTGACGTCAATGAGGAGTATCGGTAAGATATCGTCTAGGCTAACTGCTTAAATAGCACTGGTGTACTGACATCGCAACGTGACTAACGAATCAGAGCAACCCGTTTGAAGTACGACCATACACAGACGTGGCGGCGATTAGTGAGATTATAGGCTTAATGCGCTGAATTTCATGACTCAGCCGATGGGAAAGTGGACAACGCCCCAGTCTCCTCAGTTTTCCAGAAACGCTCTCTAGTCCCGCCTTTAATGCTACAGCGCCCTCTCCCCCTGTGTTTCTTTCTGTATTTTTCTTTGTGTCTTTTTTTTGTACACCAAGACGGTCTATGACTAGAATCTGCAAAAAAGAAATGTGGCTGAGATGTTGACAAAAACAAATCATGTGGGTCGATCCTGGTGATAGTGCAGAAAGGGTCCACACTCAATGGCACACATACCCATGTGGGCTCGGGTCCCTGTAACGCGCCCTCGAACCACCCTTGTCACACGTAGGCCACAAAGAGGTCCCAGCTACAAGGGTGAGAAAAGATGTCTTCGAAAAAATGTTTTGTGCAACTTTTTCAAAAAAGGGCTATTGAATTCTCGCAGGCAACCGCGCAAACGCGCTAGTGTCACTGCTCGCGCGTTCGTTGTCGTCGTCTTCCACAGCTGGCTCCGTTGCCGCTCATTATTCCAGCGTAGAATTTCACTTCTGTCGTCGTAATGTGGAGCCGCGTTTACAGGGGTATGAGCCATTGCTTAAGGGGGTATGAGCCATTGCTTAAGGGGGTATGAGCCATTCATTGTCTTACGTGACGGGCACATTCAATAACAGAGGTGATACGCGAATGTGTGTTCGTACTTATGTTGCCACGATGACCGCGGATTGGGACAATAAATATGTTCGTACCTTTGGTTAATATTCTGGGTCACCTATGTGTCGTGCGTTAAATAGCTTCGCTGGTCATCTACCTTCACAGAGCAGAATGCCACTGAACTTTTTTTTTCTGTGTCGCTACGAATAGATGCGATTTCGTCTTTAGTCACTTATGTCTGCGCCGGCTACCCGGAAGTTTCCCTTTATTCTGTAACTTTCGTTTCCTTTTTGACCCGCTATCAACGACGCTCTGCAGTGAGCCTTCCTTAGCATTCGTGATCGGTTCTGAGTCACATCGACCGCCTTTTACGCTGAAATGCTTGCTATTCACAAAGTAGGTAGTTACCCGCCGCAGTGGCTTACCGGCTATGAGGATGTGCTACTGAGCACAAGGTCGCTGTATCAAATCCCGGCCCCGGCGGCCACATTTCTAGGCGGGCGAAATGCAAAATATGCCCATGTCCCCTGCATTGGGGCGCAGGTTGAAGAGCAACGGTGGTCAAAATTAATCTGAGATCCCCCACTATACGGCGTGCCTCATAATCAATTCGTTATTTTGGTGCCTAGAGCCCCATAATTCAATTAAACTCAAGTAGGCAATTGCATTCGCAGCCACTTCCAGCAGCATCGATCTTTGCTTCTTCTATGGTAAGGGTGTAGTCGCAGCTCGTAATCGTGCCCCGATGGGAAGATACATTATAAATATTTCAATAAAAAGCAGGGAGCAGCTCCGGTTTTTTTTCTGAAATTTGCTAAAGTTCATGCACTCCGCACTAATTAAGCCAGAGAGCAGAAGATAACAGATTACGCTCGCTTGAAGTCGCCGCCATTCTATTAATTTTTGCTGTGCCTAATGGTTACTGTTCATTTTATCGGTGTATATACCAATTTAGTGATTTCCTCATTCGTTTCATCTTACAATATTCGGCGCATTACAGCTACTTATGCGCACATAACTTACCGTAGCTCCACTGCCCAAACAAAAGCTTTAAAAGTAGTCGCTACTACTCGTTCGCACTAAGTGCTAATTCCAAAGTACTGTGGGCGGAAATCACTGAAACTCACAAAGCCAGAAAACATATATAGAGATAAGCGATGGTCGAAAAGGAAGCGTTTGGGTAGTTGATGGTAAGGGAAATATATTCTTCCCCTCATGTTTCTTCATAGCCCTATTTTTTATATTTATTATCCTTTCCGTTTCTTTTTTTTTTTTTTTTGGAGAGGGGGGAGGGGGGTTTCTTACGTGTGAAAGCCGTCACTAAAACATCAAAGCAAGATGAGGGATACAGCAGCGGAAAGAAAACGGCATCGCTAGGGACGTGGTCGTATGCAATTTCCTGAACAGCTTCCGCTGTTCATAATAACCGCACAGGGCGCAGAAAACTAGCGCTTCGTGTTCCCAGAATAAAAAGAAAAGGAAGAGAAAAATAAAGTGGCTGAGCATTATGTACTCACCCCTGCATCTTATTTTCTTTTCTTTCTTTCTTTCTGTCTCTCGTTGCTCACAGCTAAACTGACTTCCACGCTACCTTGCAGGCCGCAACCCCTAATCTTTTCTTTCTCTATATGCACATTTGTTATTATTATTATTTCTTTTGCTTTTATTCTTTAGAGATATGTTTTCACTTATACTTCATGTGCTCGGTTTGAGTACGCGAAGAGCATAAAATGAAGGAACCCGTAATCATGAAACCTTACCACCGGTCGTTAAGGATCAGAGTTCTTTGTTCGTACTTCTTTTTTTTTTTTTTTTTGTAGTCGCTCTCGTTGGTTGTTGTTGTAGCTATCGGCGTCTCTGTTATAACGACCAAGTCGGCCTTATTTACAATTTTCTTCGCGCACCTTGGCAAGTTGAGCGCGCCGCAACGCTCCGATGGTCACCGCGTGCTTCGAACGACTGTCACAGATTACGGAAACTGCGCGAAATAAGGAAACGGGGGAACTCAACGCTTATAAAGATGAGTATAGCGTACCGCGAAATCAACGGATGTACAACATGGTTGTGGCATTTGACGTTTAGCAAAGTATGTTCCACGCGAGTTATCTTAATTCGACTTAATATTTGAAAAGCGACAATGGAAAAGACCATGAATGGGCGTGCGCGAGGTGGTACGAGGCCACTATAGATGAGTGAAAAAAGAATGGAATAGGAATATTCTGGAGGAGGCGATTTCATGCGTGGAAGGTGCTGAAATGGCTGTGGGTTCAAAAGCTTTTTGCAAGGCGAAGAAATTTTAAAAGGCAGACGCCCGAATTGTCGCTTTGCTGTGATTTCGGTGAACGCATATTAGAATTAACTTTCGTGTAACTAATCTTGCTCGCTAACAAATATGAAGGAGGATTTTTCTCGCTTTATCATTATATATATATATATAAATATATATATATATATATATATATATATATATATATATATATATATATATATATATATATATATACTGAGTCAGGTGACTCCGCATTATTAATAAATAAATAAATAAATAACTCACCATGGGCGGAAATTACTGAAACTCACAAAGGCAGGAAATAGATGTATACACAGTATATATAAGTGAACGTCGAAAAGGAAACATTTGGGCAGTTGGTGTGACATATGACCTGATGGTGCCCCCATTCATCTTTCTAGTTACTGCTGGGAACTAGACATTTATCTGCAAAGCACTTTGGGATTCTAGCGACAGACACCAGCGGACATCAAAACGACTGAGCGAGTGAGCCCATTAAGATCTATCGCCATAATACCAACACTACCTTCCCGCCTCTAAAATTCACATGCTGTGAGTATAACCCGACCCTCCGTCTTAATCGTTTTGCACTAAACTGTAGGGAATTTTGTAGAGATTTGTAAAGGAGGGGGGAGGGGGGGGGGGCTAACAAAATTTCGCAAGAGAAACTCCTCTCTGTGGAGCCCATCCCTCCTTCGCGACTCGTTTCTAGTAGCATTGCTGCATGTCTGTCAGCTGCCTCAGTTTCAGAAAGTAACGCATTTTGAAGAGCCCTTTGTATGATTTGCGGTAAAGGCAATACTATGAGGTCGTTTCAGCAGGACTTGAACTTTTTTATCGCATCCCGGCATCCTTGCAGTGACATTCGGTGCCGCCTAGTGTCCTCCCCAGAAATGTCAAGCAACGAACAGGGCTGCACACGAGTTTGAAAGCAGAGTGAGGGGACGTTTAGTTTGATTGACAGCGAAGGTTGCACCAACCTTTATATAAAGCCTCGGATCGTTCAGAAATAGCTGTCAAAACTGCGTTTGCACCTTTCCTCCAAGGCATTTGGCTGAGTAAACTCACGGGTAACACTCCTATGTCCGGCATAAGTGCAGGCCACCGGATCAAGTTGTCTTTAAGTCAACGCTCAGGTGACCCCGCGCGTGTACTATATTTTTGCGCGTAATTTGGCGTTGTGCATAGTACAGCCTTTGCTGCGGTCCGAACGTCATGTGCTGATTTCTTCACTGTGACTTACGCGCGCTGTGGACTGCAAAGCCCTTTTCGCGATCGCTTGTTGTAGCCTGTACGGCACCGGACCTCGGCTCACGTCTGCATTGATGCCGCGTTCGGTACGACGTACGCAATGGAGCATGCCGACGTTCTACGCTTGAGGGCCTGCGCTATGCAGTATGCATACGCTGTATTTTTAGCGTTGCTGCTGTTCTCTAGGCGGTGTGTGTGTGTGTGTGTGTGTGTGTGTGTGTGTGTGTGTGTGTGTGTGTGTGTGTGTGTGTGTGTGTGTGTGTGTGTGTGTGTGTGTGTGTGTGTGTGTGTGTGTGTGTGTGTGTGTGTGTGTGTGTGTGTGTGTGTGTGTGTGTGTGTGTGTGTGTGTGTGTGTGTGTGTGTGTGTGTGTGTGTGTGTGTGTGTGTGTGTGTGTGTGTGTGTGTGTGTGTGTGTGTGTGTGTTTTCATCTTCAGTGCGTTTCATCTTCGGCGCATGTGGCGGAGTATGCTCTCGACATATTGTGGTCCGCTGTCTTAACTTTTTTTTTTATTTCGACAATTTGCCCAACTGCATAAGCCTTGGCAGTGAAACTGCATAAGTCCATACGTCTTATATGGTTTAGGCCAGAGCATGGCCACAACAGGTGTTTGATTGTAGTCGCGGACGCTGTCTTAATTTAAAATGCTCAGTATCAACGTTTTGTCTTCTTATTCTTCTTGACTTCTCTCTCTATTATGCATTCTGGCAATGACACCTCCATTTCCCCCAATGCCAGTTTTTCGCAGCGGTGCTGTAGCCTATGACTTGCCTGCTCACGCATTCTGAGTGCAGAGAGATAAAAAAAGAAGATAATGTAGAAAGAAAAAGAAGAAGGCGTCGTTGGAGCGCGCTCGGTCTCCAGGCGTGCGTAACATTCTTCCGGTTGCGTGTTTCGGTCGTGGCAGTGCGATTGCCGCGCGGGTCGATCGCTGGCCAATTTCGGGAGCGCGTTACAGCGGTGCGCGTGCCGATGTGATTTGTGCGTCCCTCAGTTTCTGGATTGTGAGCTTTTTCCCGCCGCAACTAGGTGCTTGCGCAGAGATCAGCATCTGCTGCGGGTTGAAGAATGAAGATCATGCCGATCGAACGTGTGGAACCACGCACCACTCTGTTCTTTTTTCTTATTTTTTTCTTTCGCTATTGAGAGAGGGGAAAAAACGCATCCTCGCTACATAAGTTCCGTTTGCTGGGAAATTTTTACAGAGGTTTCAGAAACCGCTTAACCATAACGCGCTGTTGAGGTAACGTGTGCATCATCTCTCCAGCGGATTTTCAAGATTTTAGGTGTTTCACAAATGTTAATGCCTCACATACATACGAATGAGTTTGTTATTACCACCGTGGTCAAATGGCGAGAGTATAACGCCAATCCGCCTGTTCCAGTGCGTTTTTCTTTTAGCTTCTTTTTTCGATGGGAGATTCGAGGGACATTAATGTTTTACAAAAGGAGCATGTTAGTTGGCCCAGCGCGTTAAGGATGCTGGGTTTCCCGGCGTGTGTATATTAGTGCAACACTTCCTGTGGCATTTTATGTTTATTTATTTTTGTAATATTCTGCAAGCCATTTCCATGTCACCTATGTGAAGAAGAGTAGCCGGCACTAGCTGTTGATTGCAACTAGTTATTTATTGATGTAAAGAAAAACAGCCTGTCAGGTATGACGACGCATGAATGATTTTCTGATGCCATCGATATTAAGTTCTCTGCCATGGAATTAAAAAAGTTATGCGTTATTTACAAAATATTTCATACTAGAATACAACTGAAGATACCTTAACGCCTCTGTTGTAGTTATCTATATTACACTGTTTATTTGTATGACTTTTTTTGTTCTTTTTCTGTGAGGTATCTCTGTATCGCCTTAGTGTTCTTACATATGTAAATGGCAGTATTACATATCATGTTCAGTTGCCAAGGGCATTTAGGAAGACATCAACACCTCCTCGGCTGATATCAAGCGAGCTAGTGCGCCTTAGCGCATTAAATTTAATGCGATAGCATTATAGAGCTCGAAACTAGACATTCGGAGTTGACACAAAGGTCTTTCTGCTGCTGTCACGAACATGTCCTACCATGCGGACCACAAATGACACTGTTAGCCTTACTTCTACATGCCGAGTACGTCACTATGCTGGTTTCAGTGTCGATAGACCTAGTAGCTCGGAAAAGCCCAAGCATTCACGTAAATCCTCACAAGTTCGGTTCATTTGCATAGGGTAATGAGTGAAATATTTTCGCTATCATACGATTTGTGTTGAACTTTAGATTACTTCCGTCTGGTTATCTTTCGACTTCAAATCACCTGCGTTGGATTCCAATCGCCTTTTATTAAATTTTACAGGTTTGAAGCTGCTCACAAAGGCACGAAGTAGTACTTCAGGCTCCCACGCGTTGCTATTATTCTTGTACACGGATGTGGAGTCCTCTTCGAAAGCAAACAGACCCCACAATGCAAACACATTAGCAGCGAATTGGAGAATCAGTGCTAGAGAAACGCCCAATTGTCACGGATGGGAAGCTTCTAATACTTATGCGTTATCGCAGTTTGTTTGCTTCTGTTTGAAAATTAAAGACGACGAGAAACTTCATTTGGACGGCTTTCACGACAAAGCATCGCTCTTTCCTCGGCAGATTCTTGCGACGGTGTCATAATTTGCCCGTTTCTGAGACAAAAGTCGATTCAAGGGACGGCTCTTCATAATGAACCTCAATGGAGCTCCATGTGCCGCTTTCTTTGGCGCCTGCCCCTATTCTCAAAGCCATCCGAGACAACGGCTCGCCGGCGTCTTTGTTCGGTCACGTCGCACGTGGAACGAATTTTTCTTGTCCCGGGGGCAAATCTAAGAATAATGGACGCCAACGTGTTCCGTTCTCGGTGCACTGCTTTCCCACGGGGCGGCAGTGTGCGGCTATCGGGATTTTAATAGCTTCGGCAACGTTACAATTGCAACATTAAAAAATGTATTAACAGTTTAATATGTACTAAGAGAGAGAGAGAGAGGGAGGGAGAAAGAAAGACAGATAGAAGAAAGGAGTAAGGCAGAGAGGAAACCAGATGGGAAGATCTGGTTTGCAGTGACCAACTGTTATTGGATGTATATGCTCCTTTCTTTCTTTATCTCTACTTCGCTATCACTTTTAAATGTGCTAAGAAGTTTCAGTAAGAGCAAGGTGTGACAGTTCTTCGAAATCTTGAGCCAAGGACTTCTAAGATTACAAACACTTCGGCCACATATACCCTAGCACGTCTGCTATGCTTCTCTGCATCAAGCGCAAACAGTGAATTGCGAGTACGTGAATAACGAAGCAACAAAGCAGTGCAAGTGGTCGCAAGCCCTGTTGCTTGCGTAGTAGCAGATTAAGATAAGTTTGCTTTGCGGAGAGAAAAGAAGGACTAATGTGCAGGAAATGCTTGACTGCCTTCCGCTCAAGTTTCTGCGCGCTGACGTCTTAGTACAAGCAAGAAAAGCTATTCGTTGCTGGTCCCATTATACGTTTTTACGGGAACCTAAATATCGTCTGAAGAAGCGGGTTTCTAATGAAAGCTTCCCTTTGTTGGTATTTTCATTTCTCGTTGACTTTTTTTTTCATTTTCTCGTTGAATAATTCAGCACGTAGATTACTGAGCTTGTAGTGTGGCCGTATGCATCGATCATGGGAACGGCAGGAGAGGACAAAGCTTTCTCGGTTTAGTTAAACAACACGAACCGTTAACTGGGGATTTCTAGTAGCTATAGGACGAAAAGGCAGTTGGCTTTTCCACACGGTGGTGGTGATGATATTGTCGATGTGGTCGCGGGCTGCCAGCATGAAGAACGCCATGTTTCCCGCAGCGCCAGACATTTCGCATCCGCACTGATGTCAGGATGCCACTTCGATGCTAAGTGTCGCGCTTTCGAGCAGTGTCACAGTAGGGCGCGTCTAGGACTCAACAACTTCCCTTTAGTTATGGACATTACTCGCCGAGCTTTGAAGACTGATAGGTAGAAATATACAGGTTTCGGTGACTAAAGCAGTAAGTCTCAGCCGGAAGGCCATTCTCGTGCGCTCCTACTTATTAGGTAATGGTATGCGCAGACGGAAAAATAGTAATCGATGTCCATGGCGCAAAAAGAAAATGAAATCAGGTCGTACACATGGTATACCCGCTCCGCGATATGCGCCGAGACGCTAATTCGCTGGCATTCAGGCAGGCAGACAGTAGACAAATGACGAACTTAAGAGAAACTGTTGAATGGGCGATTTTATACCCGCCAAACAACATACAACGGGACAGTAATATTCGCAATACTGTTAACGCACATGGAAATCGTTGTGTTTGTACATGCGACATTTATGTTACGTAGATTTTACATGCGGCATAGTATGTTACGGAGCCGTCGATGGTGCTCGCGTCGATTCCATATTGCGCTCCAGCATTCGCACTCCACGCGCTATCTATCCTATTGCGCAGAGCCACTCTCCTTATAACTGCGGCACTGTTAACGTAAAACAGGAGACGTGTATGATGCAGCGATTGCGTCTCGCACTGAAACAAAAGCGTGACGATAGCGATCCTTCGGTGAAAGTGACTACCTGCTGAAAGTAAATGCATACATGAGTGGAAATATGACTTTCAGATCACCCAGACAACACGCCCTCACGCCAACTGCAAAATCAGCGTGCCAACTACGCTCAGAAATGACGCCCCATTACGTCATTCGAAAACGTTCGGCTGGTGAGCTGGCGTAAAATGGCAGCTGGCACGCACGCTCGTAAGTCGCCGAAGAGCTTTGCGGTCACTGCCGACCGAATCTGTTTCCTTAAACCTTTCCCTAAAAGAAATTGCGTGGTGGACATGCTAGGGGACCCTCCGCGTCAAAAAATCATTTCGCCTCGCGCGCATTGCCCTATAACTGCTATCAGCAAAAGTCACAGTCGCGCCAACCAAGGCTCTGGCCTACTTCCGCGGCTGCCCAAAGCCAGTTCGTCGGTTAATCTCTGATCGTGAGCATCGCCGCTTCTCGTGCGGTCCCTTGGCAATGAAGATTGAGAGCATTGGGACAAGAAGCAGAGATCAGCCAAGCGCGCCTCAATTAGAGCAGCGCCAATTTCTCTCGCATTTCTTTTTTGTCTTTTCATCGTTTTTCGTCACTTATTAAACGTGGCTCTCACGAACCCTGCGTGCGTGGGTTATCGGAAGAAGAAGAAAAAAAAGAAAGGTTGCTGCGGAAAGGGAAGAAAATGGTGGCGGCGTCATTCTCGGCGACGAAGGGTAGAAACGTCTTCGAGCGAGGGTGTGATTAATGATACGGTGGCCGGTACGAAGGGTTTTGAGCAGAGCACCAGTGCGCTAATCGCTTTTGCTTCTCCTCCTAGATTCGGGTAGCACGCGGCGAATAAAATAGGAAAAATAAAGATGAAAGAAGGACAAGACCGCTCTATGACTTGAAAGTGGAGAAACGCAGCATGGTGGGGGGAGGTAACGGGGGCGAAGGGGGCGGGTGTTGGAAGGCGGCACCCACCGCAATGATGTCGGTCGTTCAGCGAAAGGAGGGCGTTGTAACGAGGCTCCATCGAGGCGTCCGCAAAATGTGCGCGGCGGCTTTTCACTAATGTTGGTTTTTCCTGATCTCCAGTTTCTCTGCCCTGCTATTGCTACTGCTTTACCTTTCTTTTTCTTTTTTAAATTTTGGCACACTTCTTTCGCGCCTCGACACGATGAGAGGCATGCTCGCGCTGCTCACAGCACACCCTGCCGACGCCTTGGAATCAATATATCGCCCGGCGTTAAGGACTTTAATGTTGCTTCTTTCTCTTTCTGACTTGTACAGCTTGTATCACGATGCGTGCCGCATCTGTTTAGTATCCAATGAGAGATTTCCCGAGGGCTACTAACGCTGTCTTTACCGAGAGATGTTTACAAACAAAGCAAGCCTGAAAGGAAAGCGACCATATTCTTAGAGATGTTAGTGAAAGATTAAGGCATGCGCTAGGAAATTAAAGCTACTTTTCGTCAACTTGGGCCTCCTGCAGATCTCTTGTTGCTGAGTGATATCTGCTGTCACGCGCATAGCGTAGTGCATACAATAGTTAATATAAGGGTGGTTAGAAGAGGTGAGCGGGGGGCGGGGGGAGTTACTGTGACCGAGCGCTGTCTTCCTAAATTCCAAATCCATCCTACGTGCCACAAGCGTCGCCAAAACAGAAATAACAGCGCTTATGATCAGTATAATATTGATACTCGGAGAAGGCGCAAACAAGAGACAATTTTTGTACAAGATCTACACGTACTCGATGACGACACGCTATTCAAAAATAAAGGGCAATCCGCGTTGCTGATACATGTGCTGCTCTTCTTTCTGGAACGTCACAGAGCCCGTTTAATCGTTCGGTTTCTACCACATTGGCATTTTGCTCTCGTTCTGCTGGCTTGCAGAGATTCGGCACTTTTGCTCGGGACCGAGCGTTTTCGTCATTTATCCCCCAATAGTGAGCGGCGGTGGCGGCGCAGTTCGGCGGCGCATTTTTGCGTTCACTGTACACGTTGCTCAAGGACAGCGGCGCTCATAACATAGTAAGGGGTGCGCTAAAGACCCATATCTACCACAGAAACAACTGTTTGACCCCGCCCCACCTTCCACCAGTCAGCGCCGAGAATCGACGCCTCGGCGAGGTGACCCTGGAAGCTTATACCTTCCGCGCACACACTTTCGCGAAGCTGCCTGGAACAGCCGCGTGAGTTTGCTGTGATCGTTGCGCACAGCCTCTTGTTCAGTCGTGATACGCCTGCAGCGCGTGCGGTCGAAACGAGTGCAGGAACGACCGCGATTCACCTGTAGAAACACGCTCGAGAACCTCTTCCACGCTATATAGTCGGCAGCGCACGCCGCTATATATAGTGCGGGTCTGCTACAGCCTTCCGGACACGGGAGCCGCTCGGCATAAGCCGAAGAGAGAGACAGAGAGAAAGAGAGGTAACGTAAAAGAGCCCAGTATGGGGTTTTGCGCGATGGGAGAGGCTGAAAGCTTGGCGGTTCGAGCGCGAGCGATTCCTTTGTTGCCAGGAGGGAAGAGTGAGCCCGAGCTCGCTTCGGAGCTCGATCGAACAGCGCCGTGCACTTTTCCCTCCCCGGACGTTCTTCCGGTGTACGCCTCTGCTCCCGCGCGGCCAGGTGCGCGCTTTCTCAAAACGCTTGGGTCAGCAGCGTATATAGGAAAGAGAAAAACAGGGAATAGGGAGAATATGGGGAGGGGGGGTCTGCAGGCGCGCCGGACCAGTCACTATAGCGTTTCGTTCGTCCCCGGCGTTATTTCACGCCTCCCACCTGAAACCGTCTGCCGCACGGGCCGCCGAAGACGACCGTGCGCCGTCGCCGCTAGACAAAGAAAGTGCGCTCCACTTTCTCTTACCCGTGACGATTCGGTCGCTGGACGGGCCGTCGTGTCCGGTGCCTTGGGATTTATTTTATCTTCATTTTTCTCGCAGCGCATGCGCGTCAATACGGAGTTGGGGCGTAAGGTAGACAATGATGAAACAGTCCGTCGGCGGGCTGTCTTCGCACTCAATCATGCAGCGCCTCGCAACCTTTGTTCGCACCAAGCTTACCCCGTTGCTGATGTTCGTTTTCTACGCGCTTGCGCCTCGATCCTGTCAACTGCAGTTCGACTACGCGCCCATCAAATGCGTGTGGCTGTCATTGTCTCGTCTCTTGCATACGCGTGCGCTGAAAATCGTTTCCGCCTACAGTGATAGCTTGCTCGTAGATATATGCGGCCCACCGGCTCCTTCGATCGGCACTCTGCAAAGTGCTCTATTGTGTGTGTGTGTTTTTTTTTTCTTGTTTATTACGTGTTTCTCACTGGATTAAGTTTCACGGCAAGCTTTGTCTTCAAAGCGAATGGATACGAACTAACAGTGTGGGAAGAAGTCTTTTCTAAAGACGTCCTACCATTCTGTATAATAGTCGTGGAGAACGCATGGGTGGCATAGAGCGGTAGAGTGAAAGAGGCACTTCCGTCACAATGCGCAACCTTCTGTGCGCACCTCGGAGGCTTCGTGTAGGCGTTTTCGTATTCCCGAAGTGTTTATCCCACGCTTCGCCGCTGACTCTTTATGCAGTCGCACGCGCCCTGCTACGCTTCGAGTGAACGTCGCTAAGACGCCTAACGTGCCAAATTAGAAAAGCTGCTAGTGCGGTGAGGGTGCACATGCATACAAGCACGCGGACGAGGGGTGTTATTATAATGTCGGAGAAATATCTGTCGCGCTATTAGCGAGCCACCGGGGTGGCTATTACGTCGACAAGCAAAGAGGCCAAACAATAGGCGAGAAATGGAAGTGCTCCAAGACAATGAAAGCTTCACGTGCGTGATTTTACTGGCCACGTTCGCGCGCAACCAGCCGCGGTGGCTTCGATGGAATGACGGAGCGCGACTGCCTCGACTTTTGCACTTCACGCAACATCTACAGCGACAGCTGCAGGAAACGCTGCCATTTCTGCCACAATCTGTGATTCTTACGACGTCGGTATGCTCTCTTTAACCCTTTGCTTCCAGTTGACGAGTATAGTCGTCGTGAAATTTTGTACCATTATAACCAATGACGGCTATAGTCATCATAAACAAAAAAAAAATTGTGACACAGTGAACCTATCCCGACTATACTCGTCCTATTGCATCTAGATGCTATTCCTTGCACTAGATGGCCACACTTGTCCATGTTATGCCATTTGTGTCTCGCCTTTCATTATATTGTCGCCTCTCACACCCCCGCATAAAGTATGGCTGCCTCCTCGAAGCGAGGCAATGAAAGCGCGCGTAAAAGAAAATATTTTTACGACTGCTCATTGCACCACAGCTCCGTAGGGTTTTGCTTGAAAACGGAAAGTGATATCGACGATTCTGTAGGTGGCCCGGACGACCTTGCGGCTGCCCGTGAGTCTACCATATGAAGACGGCCTACTAACTGCTTGAGGAGCTGCGTAAAAGTAGCCCCTATTCATGTGCATGTTTCTGCAACGTTTAGGTTATTTTTTCTTCGTATTATCTTTTTTCTTGGTGTATCCAGCTCGGCGAAACCCTTTTTTGCAAGACAACAAGGCCATGCAGCGAATCCTTCTTCAACCTGTCTTTTTGCGCAATTTTTGAAATAAGGCAACCCCAGTGAATTGAAATAATGGCGCCGTTTTACTCAGGAAAAACAGCTCTACAAAGTGACCAAAAAAATATGTCTGGTAAATTTGGTACAATTTTCTTCTTTTTTATCTATCTATCTATCTATCTATCTATCTATCTATCTATCTATCTATCTATCTATCTATCTATCTATCTATCTATCTATCTATCTATCTATCTATCTATCTATCTATCTATCTATCTATCTATCTATCTATCTATCTATCTATCTATCAATCAATCAATCACAGCCCGTTGTTTCGCGAAGGCTGTCAACCAAAGTGTTGTTCTGCAGGTGACTGCATAATGAAAAATAGGAAGCACTGTAGCTAGCAACATGTGCAAGCCCAATTAAGCATGTGTGGAGCCTTCGGCAAACCTCCCAAAGCATCGACTTTCACCATATAGTGGTTTCGTAGGTGCGATAATTTGCTGAGGGGAGAGCAAGAATGTACTATCAGCATCTATCAGCGTCAAATGAAGCGTGAACAGCGCAGTGTGTGGCCCAAATATAAGGGAAGGCGTAGTGAGCGCCGTACAGAATCAGAATTCGGAATCAAAATTTATTATAAGAAGTTGGGTCACATTACTAGTATTTAGTATGCAGAAGGAGGTCCCGTAGTCGGAATGTATCGGGACCCCCATGTACAAAAACAGTTGTGATAGTTAACATCTCAATGCAACAGCATCATATAATAAGGTAGTGTACAAGCAACAAGAAATGAACCATTGATCGGCGCCCATCCGGTTTGGCCGCACTGCGCGATCCGTCTATAGCAACGCCCCATAGTGAGATATTTTCGTGTGTGTTCTGGTTCTGATGTTTGGAAGGGAGAAAATAAAGATATAGGAAGGCAGAAGATAAAATACCGCAGTTTGTGGCGAGTATTGTCGCACAGTTCGCCGAAACCGTAAGTGGTATCGGCGTCAAATGAAGCGCGAACAGCGGTTTGCATGGTGCAGTTTGCACCGTCATCATTCGCTCTTGCGGTTTGCCGCTTGTGCGCCACATTCATTCTTTCTGTTGACAAGCTTGCGCAGTGCGGCCAAACCGGATGTGCGCGCCGGTCAGCGGTGATGACTGGACGGCGCGCACTTATACCTTCACTTATGCTTGGGCCACGCGTTTCACTGTTCACGTTTCATTTGACGCTGGTAGTACGCTCAAATTGCCTAGGCTCATTCATACGGTCATGCTCGTGCGCGTACAGCATATTTGCATATTAGGCCATGGGCACCATGCCGATTGATCACTTGCGGCTTCGCACGACTCTTTTGTGGACGTCAAGAGTTCGGTTGAAGGCGCAACGTCTCAATTAGCTAATGGTACTTTTATGTGGCCGTCGTAATATTGCCCGTGCAAACACTTGTACTCAGGCGTGAGAGTTATGCATAGGTGGATTTTACCTTCTCATTACGGCTGCGTTACACACTGCGTTACCTTCCGATTCGTTTGGCACGAGTTGCGCATAGGTGATTCCCCCGTCGGTCCGCGCCTACCCAGTCCACGTACAGTATGACACTTCCGGAGCGCCTCAAACACCAGCCGACACACGCACAAGAAATACCCATATAGTAAATGCAAACTAATGGACATATAGGTCTGCCCCTCGAAGCGGAGAAAACGTACACGTTAGAGCACATAAGCGTTCCGTAATATATCATGTGTGCTGTTTGTCCACTCAAGTTTCGAAAAACAGGAGCCAGGGATTGCGAGACAAAAGAAACGGTTGAAAAGCGTTGGCGTGCGTGCACGCGGAAAAGCTGAAATTCAATAAACGCCCGCTAGCTAGACGGGGAAGCCCCATCAAAGGTGCTCAACTTGTCGCGATCTGACCTCCTCCGCCATACACCAAACGTATTGCCCAAATCGCGCTGTCAAAATCCCCTTTTACCCATCGATCATCGCTGACAACGTGAAATGACAAACGGCGCGCGCGTTCCTTTCGGTCGCAGCCGCGTCGGCGGTGAAGCTCAAGAGACGACGACGACAACGCCCCCTATAGCGACGAAGCTCGCTTTTCTTACTGCTGAGGGTGCGGCGACCCGGTGGGCATAGTACTGCTGTTTTGCGTAGCTGTTGTTTTGTTCCTTCGTGCCGCGCATTCACCAGAGAGATGACGTTGCGTTCAATGAAGGCGTTGTTGGTGAGGTCAAGCCGTGCCCGTGACGTTTCTACAAGGGCGGAAGTGAGTGATGTCCTTTATCGTTCCGGCTTTATCTTGTAGTGTGGAGTTTGAAGGAGACTAGCTGCGTTGTATTTTGCCTTCTTCCAGCCGACGCTCAGATGGAGTCAATCGAAGTTTGTGCTCGCGAGTCAATAGAAAACGAACAAATACAGCTATATGTAATGTACCATACCTACAGTAGCCGCCAAATTTATCGCGGTGTTTCGCCAATCATGAACCGAAGATGTATTTTCGGTAAACACGTCTCAACACAGCTGAGAAAAATATCCTGCAGGCCTAGCTGGTTCATTATTAACGTCTGGTACTTATTGTGCGAGACAGGAAACAGACAACACAAAAAGAAGGAACATGAAGAAAGCTTGAAGAACATGACAAACATGAAAGAACACGAAGATTTCTTGGTGTTCCTTTGTGTCACCTGTTTCCAGTCTCGCTCAATAAGTATCAGTGATTAACACATCTAAACCGTTTCTCGTATTTCTATTGATTCATTTCTATTTATGTTTTTGAAAGATGAAGTGTGAATGTCATAAACTGCTCTATGATCATTACAGAATCATATGTAGTGCTATACTTGTTATAGCGCCTGTTTTCAACTGGTAATGTTCTGTGACTCGGTGACAGTTTATTGGTGTGTTCTGGGATAATACTATTGGTATTTTTGTCGAGTTTACGTCTGACAAATAGCAGATTGCATGATGATATTAGTGTAGAGGGCTACAGCATTCAAGACATCAGGCCTTGGTTATTATTATTTTTTTTTTTTGCTATGGCTAACCAACCATGTAATGTAACATAAAAGGCGTCAATTAACACATTCGAAACGGAAGATTTTAGAAAAGAAAGTTTGGGAGCTTATGAGATATTTTGCCGCCTTTGTCAACTCTTAGTGACCCCAACATATAATATTCTCTAAAAGAAAGGGTATTAGGCTTTATAATGTAATCAATTTTTTCGGGGAAATTTTGGATCCGGACAGGCCAGCACCGGCGACAACGTAGGCGGAATGATGGCAAGTGAATGGAATAGCTTGAACTTATTCCATTTCTGCTATCTTTGTTTCCTCGGGGTACATGACACGACACTTATTTTCTGTTTTTTTACAATACGTCGAGCGGTTAGAAAACGCATCGGTCTAAGTACGTGCCACAGCAACATTCGTTATGACCGTTGCGCGTTAACTTACTCTGGAAACACATCGTGGAAGCCTTGCACTACATATGGCATGCAAATTAATGGACGATGCAGCCATATACACGGCAGTCTAAAGTGTTATAACACTGTCCGTAGTCTCGTGCAATGTGCCCATAATTTCCTCACTGGTCCAATACACAGTCACACCCGATCTCTCGACTGAGCTTCGATCGGTGGTTGGCAGTATTTTCCTTTATTTGGCAAATGACGACGCAAGTAAGGCTATAGCAATTAAAATTCATCCAACTTCTAATCAGAAGAGATCTGTATAGGGCTCGTTTTCTCCCCTGCTGAACAGCTTAGCACCCCACTTAACGGCGCTTCACTTCTCCTGCACTCAGTCACCACGCAATCGTAGGGTAATGTGGCCTCTGGAAAACGATTTCTTCTTCAGCGTACAAACTTCTCCAAGGACATTTCGACACAACTGTGGAACCTGCGTCAAACGCATCTCGGCTGCAGCTCATAAGTTCGTTGCACCCGTTTCCAGAGGATCATCCGCGGGTTCCACGCAAGCGACTTTGGCCCTCGCCCGGCAGGGTTAAAATCCTCTGTCAGGTCGATCACGGATGCCCCCCCCCCCCCCTTCCCCGAGAGTGCACGGCGCGACTGTAAGAGTGCTTTGTCCGCTCCAGCTGTCGCGTTCAATTTTCGCGCACACGCTCTCTCGCACTGGCTGCGACGCCTCGGGTGGCATGCCTCGCGGCAACGCGCAAAAAAGGTGGCCTGGCGAGAAACCGCACGCGCGCGCGTTTCCACATACCGCCTGCGCCCGTACGATCCGTACGACCCTCCCCCGCACCCCCTCCCTCCCGCTCTCGAGTGCGGGCGTATGTATGGGCGACGTTTGCGCCCAGGAGTTCTCCCTTTGAGAACCTCGGGGCACTTTAAACGTGCCGTTTCGCAACTGCAGACTTCATTCCAGTCACCGAGAGTTGAACGAATGACGTCGTCTCGTTTCGCGGCTTCAACAACATATTCCTACGGGTGGGCAGCTCATCCCGGACGAAGGACAAAAAGAAGTGGACGATACCTACGCAGAACTAACAACTGGTTTATTTTTTCAGACGAGTGAATAAATATACAGAGAGTCGGATCATGTGACGAAGTGACGCGTACAAGTGGTGAAAGGGTATCAGCCTATCTTGCCATTCAAAAATCTTGTTTAACGGGTTTTTAGCTGAAAAGACGACTTGAACACTATATTTCATGGTTGTCTACTTTAAACCATGCCCAACCTGATCTACATAAGGGATGACTGCAAACTCTTTTGCCGTTTCGATCTGTTTCTGGGGTGCTTCCCGAGAAGCAGATTTGAAATAATTTGCATGTCAACTCAGGTGCATGCCTCAGCCAGACTTGTCTCTCTGCATGATAATGAAACGAAGTTTTTGAATGGCGAAATAGGCTGACATCCTTTCACCACTTGTACGCGTCATTTCATCGCATGATCCGATTCTTTGTATATTTAATCACTTGTTTGAAAAAATAAACCTGTTGTTAGTTCTCCACTCGTATCATCCACTTATTTTTGTCCTTCATCCAGGTTGCACTGCTTGCCTCTAGGAATATGTTCAGTCACCAACCCGCCCAACTTGCTCTATTAATTCGGCTTCAACAAAACGGATGCAAGGAGAGTGCGGTATTCCCGATTTACTGCAGCCCAGTCTCGCGCAACATACCATGCAGCGGTTGGAATGCCAACGACGTCTCGCAACTGCCAACGACGGACCCACTGGCGGGCCGCTATGGCAAGTGGTACGATCGCCAATCTGTAATAGCTGATACATGAGCTCCTGCTAAGAAAATCTCGAGAGGGGCGACACACGTGCGCGTAGTAGTCAATCGAGACAGTCACAAACGTAAGAGCTCAACCACGTTCGAGGAAGCTGCAGTTCAACGTTATTATGTAACCTGTCGCGTATATCGGTCGAAAACGATTGCCGGGTAAGCGAAAGTGAAGCCGTTCACCCTTGGGTGGCTACGATGCCTCGTAAAGGTGGATGGTAGTTGACCAACGCCTTCGATTGTGGTAAGTATAGTGGTAGCTGCTATGTATGTCAAAGCCGAAGCGCGTGCTTTGAATAAAGCAGATGCTGGTTAACGGACTCTAGTTAACGGAACTCAATGGAAGCTAACGGAAAAATAGGAGGTGAAAAAAAAAAGTGAACAAGGACCTGGCTTTCTTTCTTTTATGCTTTACTGAAAAATACGAAACAAAATAAAATCCAACGCATAGCAAGCCAGGGCCCATCCGAGGAAAGAAACAACGTCTGATTGTACAGATGACACTTTCTCCTTTACACTGCGTCGCCTTCCCTTCTTCCCGCCTGGACATGTGCGTTACTCATCAATATTTAAGATACTTGTTCTCCTATACACGGAAAGTGACACCTACAGCACGCTGACCATTATATTGCATTTCACATTTATCTGGAACGCATCATTATGTTCCCTGTTTGTCAGCCTCGGGTACCTTTGCTGAATTCCTGTCTTGAAGCTCAAAATATGTACAAAATCACCGGCGGCAGGGTCCTTCCAAGGTCGCACCCAGCACCAACGTTAACCTTCACTCCATTTTCTATGACTCCAGCGTGATTTAACCTGTGCATTGCTCAGGACGTGCGTAACAGCGACTGGTGTTGAAGCCTATAAAAGAAGCAACGGCCACTGTATTCTGTATAGTTATAGTAATGCGAAGGAACTCGACCCGCCGAAGTCCCTCGTGTCAGCCGCAGCGCGCGCTGCGATGAAGGGCTATTACGTTCGGTTTAGCCGTAGCTACGGCCACCTCCGGCACTCTTGCACGACAGGCGTTAAGCGGACACCGCGGGCGCACTAGCGAGCGTCGTCGGTGCTTCGCGTGTTTGTGTATTCGTATACCTCGTCGCCTACTGCTCGTGCCTCGCTGGGTGGCTGCTCGAAGCAGCTGCGGCAAAAAAGACCCACGGCGTCGGCCTCGCGCGCGAGCGCTTTGGCCCCGAGCCATTTATCGCCCCTTTGAACGGATAGTTTCGTAAGCTTGCCATAGGCTCACGCGCGCGGACGTCACTTCTCCGGGCCGCCTCCCTCCGCAGACCCTCGCCCCGCGTGCTCTTAACCACCGTTCACGGCTCACCACGCTACACCCTCTCACCATCTTGCATGCTGAACACGCTCCCTCGCTCGCCCCGCTGTTGCACGGGTACTCGGCGTACTTCATCCAACTCGCGTTCAACGGGGCAAAATAGAGTGAGAGAGGGAGAGAGACAGAGAGAGAGAGAGACGAAGATAAGAAGAGGAGAGGCACTGAAAACAATGTATGCAGCGGAATCCCTGGCGGTGGCGTTGGTGGTGGCGGCCGCGGTAGTTCTTGCGCGTGGTATTCACTTGACGAGTCATTTATATCACTTTGCAGGGAACCGAAAGTTTTCGAGGGAGAATCTGGCTTCTTCACCCTGCCAGAACTTCCCTTTTCGCATCCCTCCCTCCCCCCACCGCCCTTTCCATTGCCCCGTTTTTTTTTTTCTATTCTTTTCGTGTTTCCACTTTACTAGAAAGCGGAGCAGCTCTTCCATACTTTCTCGTCGTCTCGTTTCTCGCCGTCTTGCTTTGAAAGCTGGATTTATGGGCTGGGCGGGAGGCTTGGATAAAGCCCTTGCAAGGAGTTCACTGTGTATATATATATATATATATATATATATATATATATATATCGCCCTCGTTTCCGATCCCACCGCCCCCTCTTTCTCATCTTATTTTACCATAGCTACTCCTACCGATTCAAGTGCGCTTCAGCAGAGGCTTTTCAGCGTCTGGAAGAAGGATGCACGCGATAGAAAGGACGAGAGAGAGAGAGAAAAAAAAAGAGGACGAACGTAAAAGAGGGCTACGCGTGGAAAGATTCCACGTTTGTTTCGCCAGTTAATTTAAAGCCTCCATAATAGCGTGGGTGTACACACCGATACACAAAAGCGAGGAGTCGATGATCCCGGTGAATAGCGTTTCGGGAGGCGAGCACGCTTCCACGATTGACTCCGTGTCACGCCGGCGTGCAGGGCTGCGCTACGTTCTATATGAGCGCGGCGTGCTCCCTCCCCTCCTCTTTCCATCTTTCCTCACTCCCCTATTTTTCTCTTGACATCTCGAAACGCTTGCGCGCAGTATCTGCACTTCGTCAAACTGCGCTCTGCGACTGGTCGAGTGTTCAGATGTTTTTTTTTTTTTTTTTTAACCTTTCCTTTGGATTTTTCAAGCCATAGAGGGAATTTCCCCGCGTTCTTCAGTCAGGTCGTTATATGGTCAAGAGACTCGTGTCGACGCTACCTTGTTCGTTAAGGCTTGCTCCCAGTTGGACTGCCCCCGACTGGCTTTTACTCGTCTTCCTGCGCCCATCTACGATCACCAAGGGTTGTAGTAAATAGCCCGTCCTTGACCATTGCGATGCTTTCGACGCCACTCGCTGGGCTTCTTGTGAAATGAAGAGATGCAGGCAAGATTTACAGCGCCTGTTGCGTCACAGTGCTTTTTCCTTTTACCGACTTCTCGCACGGATAAATTCCGACAGTGGTGAATAGCTGTCTTTCTTCCTTCTTTTCTTCTCTGGGATGCGTATGCATATAACTTTTAGCTTGTTCACTGAACGTTTGTCGTCTTTCCTCAGCGTCTTTTGAAAGGCATTCGGCAGAGACTGCCTTGTTTCACATGATGTCACGCTGCCTTCCCTGGTGGCTATTCCGGTTCTAACAATAAAAGCTTTCTTGTTTTGTTTGCACGCGAAATACTCTTGCCATCCAGATTCCTTAAAAATAACCAGAGAGTAATGGCCCCTTAAGTCGTAAAAAACATTTTAACGAGCAACAACTTTTTGTATTTGACTAATATTTGCATACGTCTTAAACACATATCGAAGAAACGCAGCACGTTTATGAACATAAGAGCATGGTAAAGCCTTTCTGTGTAACCAAGGTGGTGTTCGAAATATTTATTTATTTATTCATTTATTTATTTATTTATCTATTTATTTATTTATGTTTATTTATGTTTATTTATTCATTATTTATTTATTCAATGCCTAAAGAAGGGACATTTTTTCGGTACCGTGAAAGTTGTAGCAACGTCCAGTATCAAAATTTCACTCGGTGACCTACATTCTTAGTTTACAATCACTCCTTTGGCTAGGTTAAAATCTTGTCTCTCTAAGCTATAGTGCAGAAAATATGTGATGATTTTGTTCCTATAATAATTGGCGGCGCAAGTATGCTTTGGAGATGATCGGCGACGTTATAATGGGATTGGCAACTGACCTTATGGTGGATGAGTAATTGATGATGTGTTTTCTATGTCAGGATGATTATTAGGAAGAGCGACACATACCCTAGTAGTGCACAGCAAGTGACATATGCTAATTGAGACCTGCCCAGTGTCACATACATACCCTGTGACCCAAGTTAGCATGAAAGGAAGACGGTTACATCCAGGCGTAGATACTGGGAAGTAGGTGGTATATGCTAAAAATGCTAGTCGCATAACTGTTTATTTCGACCATTTCTTTGTGGGCCAACTGGCAATCTCCCTGCGCTATCACCGTGAGGGGCTGGTCGTGAATGGTGGATATAATGAAGGAATATAATCGAGCGAAAGGAATTCTTACTTTACGCCGCCTCAGTTCATAAATAAAGGCCATGCCAATATAATGCTGCTCAAAAAGAAATACCCATTACACAGATGAAGACGCGAAGCACCAAGATGAAGGCGCAATATCCTCGCCCCCCCCCCCTCCCCCCCCTCCCAACTTCTCGCCACCGGCACTTTGCAGAGCGTTATAGGAGACGTGCAATTAAGCGCTTTTTTAACTTTATTCACATTACGCGATAGATTTTCCACGCCATAGCGAAAGCCTGCAAAATGTAAGAAATCACGTGACTGCGCCTTGCGGTCGTATTGCGCTCAAACGTGTCGCCCGTGCACATGTACGCTTTTTGACCCAGAGCTTCTACGCGGCTAGGAAAAAAAAAAGAAAGGTGCACTGACCCGAGAAAGAAACAAAAGTAAAAATCTGCAGCTTGAGGGCAGTTAGAAGCATTTCACAGCGATATCTAGCGCACTACTAAGCGCACAGTGAGGGTGGCATGCATGCGCAGAACTTGGGCAGCGTCATAGAGTTTCATACAATAATTACTAGAGAGAACTCTGGCGGTAGTGTTTACGGGAGCTGCAGTCGGGGTGGCTGCGCCAGCGTGGGAATTATGGCAAGTACATTGATTTGCGTAAGCTTCGTCCTTCTGGCTTCAAACGACTTCGCGACATTGTAAACACGTCACGTTCAACAATTTATTGCTTAATAAGTATTTAAGCAAACTTTATTAAAGTTATCCGAAGGCAAGATTCAAACACAGGGCCTCTAGCACTGAAGATCGAAATTGAAACCACTACGCCAGGGTCGCCTTTTTTTTTCATTTCTTGCTTACGCCACGGACGCATGCATCGACAAGCGGCATTAATTGCCCTTGTGAATTTATCGCGGGCAATGCAGTGCCTTGAGACGCTTGGCGCGTTTTGATTTGGCCACCTTGACAAGCTGAAGTGTCGCAATTAATAGCGATTGTGCGCGTTCGCAGCGTCTTCTGCACTTCGAAAAGTATAAATTCCTGTGATATTTACGACAGTGAAGGCATGTATAAGGCGTAATAAACAAAGCCACAAGAACGCCTGAATCCACAAGCACGAAGGTCAGACAAATCCATGTACTTCCCATCATTCCCATGGTGGCTCAACGATTGTAGCGCCAGAGTTCCCTCTATTAATTATTGTAGGCAACTCTATGGGCGGTGGTACACGAACAATCTGCATAGGAGGACCACAGCAGCTGCTTCCTCTGCTTTCTTTTTCCTGCATTTCACTTCATGCAGGTGGCTATGCATAGCTTTTTTAGCGCTTTCTCTTGCGTCTTCTCTCGGCTTATAAATTTCTCGTGTTACGTAGGCCACATCGCAACCGCTGCCTGTTGACCCATTAATGGGCTGCTCCTAGTACTCGCACTGTTTTAAATGTGTCCAGGTGGCACAGAAGGTACAAAGCGCCGGTTTTCGGAAGAAAAGGTCACAACTTCGAAGCCGGTTGACATATCTTCGTCTTTTTTGTTTTTGTTTTTAGACTGTTGTGTACATTTTATGAGTCATGGTGGTCACGAGGGTATAAGGTGTACAAATCAACTAGACGTACCCGACAATGATTCAGGCGCAGTTACTATGAATGTACTTGGAGTGGCGACAATTCGCCAATATTGTTATGCGTAAAAAAACAAACAAATGACTTAGATACAGGTTCCCAATTGGCTTCCAATTGAGATGGGCATAAAGGATGCAGAAATTTAATGCATCCAAGGGTGACATCATGCGCAACTCTGGCGTGCTCCTTGAATAGTTGGATTCGGCGACCAACAAACAGCGCATTTAGTACGCTCAGCTCTCGTTCCTTGAATTCGTCTTTTACATGCCTAAGCATTTCTATGCCTACTCAACGAGGAAAGCCGTCCGTGCGTCCATCTGTCCATCACGTAAGATGATCGCTTTCAAAATAGGGCCCGCAGAAGCGACCTAATTTCCCTTAGTGCTACCTCTCGCTTCAACGAGAACTAAGCAGCGAGAACATAGCGTACACAAAGCTATCAGTACTCGGTGCACTCTATCTCCATCGCATATAGCCATCAAGATAGGGCCCGCACGGCCGCGCCATATGCAGCCGCCACCAGAGTACGGTTGTCCACGGTTCATAATGGCTCCACGTGGATGGACATATGCGCTAAAGAGCGATAACGTCTTATAATAATCGGAACGTCATCAGTGCACCTGGCGACGCCGCCTGCAGTACTTTGCCTGCGTCATCAATTCACCTTGAGCCGTCGCGCGCAGCATTTCGTGCCGCCGCAGCGCTGTCGTTTATACTGGTCGGATAAGTTTCATAACATTGGCAATGACACCGTGCTGCGTGGACATGAGCAACTGCTACAATGCCTACGCATACTCCGACAACTTCCAGAGGAGTTTCTGCGTCAATGTTTAATTCCGTCGTCACAAATGCTAGGTCCTGCGCGAAGCTGCGATTCGAACCTTTGACTTACAAAACAAAACAAAACAAAAAAAAATACTCAGCTGCGCAGAGATTCCGTACACCGAGTGTGCGGAAGCTCTGACGCAGAGGGAGACAGCATGTGGGCTTCCAGGGAACAACGGTTAGGAGAGAGTAGACCCCGGGAAGCAATTTCCTCTCGTCGGAAGAGCCGATCGCCGGAGAACAGAGCGAGCGCAACGGGCAAAAGGCTCGCAGAGGAAAGGGCCGACTGTAACAGCTGCGGAAGAACGTGGCGGTGGCTGGGAAAGTAAACAAGCGAACGAAGAGAGAAACGAAAGAGAGAAGTTTCCGACCCCGTTCACTCTCGATCGTCCGACTGTGCCGCGTGCTTCGCGGAAGCGATGGCTAGCCCCACCGCGGGTTGACTTTCCACCTCGCGTCTCCAGCCTCCAATTAGATTGCAGAGAGCATGGTGGCGCTGGCACTGCGGCAACAGTTCGAACGCTCGGCTGGACGGGAGTCAAGTGCCGACCGCCGGGTCCGGGCTTTCTTTCCCTACCTTCTTATTTTCTTATTTTTTTTTGCCCACTGCGCGTCACTTCTGCGGGAGCCGGCCGCGCGCTGGAATTTGCGCGCCCTTGTTCCCCTCTTTGTAGGTTTGTGCGTACGCGCTGCTACAGGATTTGGCGTTCGAAGCAACAACACAGGCCTCGTTTGCTCTCCCCAACCGATCGTACTATGCCCCACTCCTTCCCCACCTCAGCAGTCTCTCCGAATCTTGCTTTTCATCTTTTTCTTTTCTCTCATTTCGTTTCTTACCAGCTGTCCTGGCGAACCACGAATAGTTGCGACGTTCAAGTGAGCGCCTCTCAAGCGTTGTCACTTGTGTTTTTCTATGTGGTGATCGTTCCTGGCGTACTAAGCTCGTAGCGAGCAAGCAACGAAGCGGCATGCTCTTAGACGCGCGCGCACCAGCAAAGCCATCAGGAGCAGCCCGATGTCCATGGCGTGTGCCACAGAGTTTCTTGGCCGAAGGTCACACGCAATCACTCGGCTCCAAAAAGAGTCCAAAGGGAGTCCAAGGGAGTCCAAAGCAACACGAATTGCGCTCGCGTTCTTCTGTCTCATTCCATTCGGTGAGTTATTTGTCTGCCGCGGCTCTTGCTGTAGTTCCTCCTCTCCACCACCAGCGTTGAGCATGGACTGTTTGTGGGTGTGTGCGTGTGTTTCTCTTGCAATTCGCCGCACTCTGATTTTGCAAGCGAAGTACGCTTCGTCGTCTCCAGCCGTGTTAGTAGGCTGAGAACTTAACAGAAAGTTCGTGCTTGCGTTTCACACCTTTTCCTCACTGCCGCCAGTGAGAGCCGGACAGCGGTGCATTCAGTTTCGTGCTCTATTTGTTTCATTGACACACACGCGCACACAAACGCGCGTGCGCAACCATTGCAAACTAACGTTGGTGAGAGGAAACAACCTTTTTGATAGACATTTAACATGCCTTGCTAGCATTGAAGCTGACAATGTAGCCAGCAGCTAACTGACACATCACAGTGCACCTGTGCTCCACAATAATGATTATAGCGTCCTGAATGTACAGAAACGAAACAATGCTAACCAATATGGACTGCAAGAATAACTTACCGGACAAATGTGCCAAGCGTCAGCAGCACTACGAGAAAATATTGCATACTGCGTCACATTAAAGCTACACAAAAATATCATTTTGTTTCTCTGAAGAAGAAAAAAATAAGGACATAGGCAGCTGCAGACGTTACTGACAGAATTTAAACAAGTTCATTATGTAGGGCAGACAAAGGTTTCTATCTTTACTTCTAGCACAGCGCAGTTTGAAGATAATAAACTAACATGCGTAAAATACGGTCGCCATTGTCTATTGCAATACCAGGAGCCTTTCTTCTGCCTTTGCTTGCTGCCGCAGTGCCGTTTTGCATGTGTTCTTGTTACCAGTGTTCTCAACGTCTGCTGTAATTTTCTATCTACCTTTGCTTTTTTCTTCATGTCTATCGTTTAGACCGGATTCACGTGTTATAATCGTACTCACAAGCGTAGGTGCTGGTACTCTACCGTTTTTAATATTTTTGCCGATGGATCCGGAACCCTGTGGTGCTAATTAGGTTGTCTTTTGCCGTCTTATGTGCAAAAAGGCGGGAAGTTCCTAAGCATACATGGTAAACGAAGCAAGCTTTATCAACGAGAAAGCACAAGCCAGGCATACTTCACTTTTTTTCTAAGGCACACGAAGCTCTCCAAGCCCTTTGTGATGGCGATGCTCGGTCCATCTGAGGATGAGGTATTATTGCACAGAGCACATGTTGGCGCGTTATAACCGCCCAAATTTCCGGGCAACACAAAAGCGACGCTTCCGCTGGCAGATATCGCTTCCAACAAACTTGCGTACATCTCTGTTTATTGTTGAAGTGAACACAACACAGGTGCGGAGCACATGCCATACTGTCACCTCCGGCAAGTGCACACTATCACCCCGCTTTGCGTCAGATTGCTTATGATTGGTGGTGCTGGTACATTTCAACATGCATGAGATGTAACATAGGTTCTATCGTCGTTTGCAGCTACCGCAGTAACGAAATGTGAACACACTGCAGAAAACACTACAACCTCCACTTTCGCATCCCTTTGTGGTTCACAATTGAGTGATGGTTGGCCGCTTCATTTCTCGTCGCCCAAGTTTGTTCGACCGCATTGAAATCCCCCCGGCCATTTCTCAAGACTGTCGTACACTGGGATATCGTGAATATACACAACGATCAGCTCGAGATAAATCTCCTTGGTACTGGGTTCCTTGAAGCGCAGGCAGCCGATCAGTGTTCGTTCTTGAACCTACATTCTAGAAGGACGCAGAAATTTTCGCTATGATGTTCTAGTGGTGTCTCGCCACTGCTATATACAACAAATTTTCCATATTCTGCTTAAACTAAAGAGGCGTGCACTCATTTTGATGTCGGTCCTGTACGCCTGTTCCGAATTTGTGGTGTCGATAACATTAAGTTTATGAACGCTCTTCGTGAATCAACCCCATTCTAAATTGCGCAGCATGTACCACCAACACCAAGGCAATCCATCCGAAGCCGAATGCCTCAGACTCACGCAGGACTGCAATTCTGCCCAACCTACACCTGTTAACAGCGTCCTCACGTAGAATCCATTGCCAGCGGCGAGGGATGTTACATCTTTCTGTGCATGATGGAGATCGGTTTACTTTGATCACGCCTTTAATTTCCCCCTAACTTCTAAGTGACTATTTATGAATTTTCGAAGTACTCTGACTGACTTTTAGTTCATATTTATTGGATATCTAACGCCTATTACTGAACTTTTGGTTAGGGTATCTCTAGAAATCTGTAGATTGTGCAGCAAAGAAGAAGTTTAGGTTTAAAGCAGTAAATGTGTCCGTGCAATCTCACTGCCTAGCCGTTTCCGACTCACCACTGGATGGATCAAGCCTTGCGGAGCAGGTGGTCCCCGAAAGGTTAAAACCAGTTACGACGTACCCAAATCAAACACGTGGTCTCTATGGGAGACGCCGTAGTAAGTACCTACGGATTGATTTCGACCACCTCGGGTTCCTGAACGTGCAGCAAAAAACACGATACAGAAACGCGTTTTTCATTCTTCTTCCATTATTGTTCGGCTGCCGCGGTGCGGCCGGAAGTCGAGCCCACGACTTCTTCGGGCCTGTTTAAGCTCGAGTCGCCCTTCGCCGCAAGCCACACCGCACGCGTGTGGTCGCACGAAAAATTGCATACATTGAATACTTGTGCACAAGTTTCGGTTTGCACTGTGTACACAGCGTAAACGGAAATTTGTGCACAACTGTTCAGGAGGGGGGGGGGGGGAGGGGTGATATGCGCAATTATTTGCGCGACCGCACGCGTGCGGTACGGCTTGCAGCGATGGGCGGCTTGAGCGTAAACAGGTCATTACTTAGCAGCAAAATGCCGTATCCACTGACGCATCGCGGCGAGCGATTCAAAAGATTAAGGAGGAGCCACACAACAAAGCAGAGAAGATGCAGGACACACCTTCGATTGAGCCACAATGACTGAAGATCTAGCACTTCGAGCAGAATTTGTTTAGGCTTAAAATAACTGCAGATTAAAGCGCAACCAGTGTTAAGCACAGAGAATAAAAACAATGAAGTGGTGTCAGCAGCCAATAACACGTTTAATGTGTTTCAGTAGAGTAGTACCGGAAGAACTTGCCAAGTTTATTAAGCTAAGCAAGGGAATTAATGCTCCATATGAGTGGCGTAACAGCGCATGTGAAGGGAATATTATCATAAGCTACGTGTAACATTCGCTCCGGAATTAAGGCGACCCTTCTATAAGAAGCCCACGTTTCATCAGGGGCACAGGAAATAAACGTGTCGCCTTTGTGACTTATTTTGCGACGCCAACGTAATTAGCTGGTTTCCACGAGAAAAGTCGATTCGAAAGACGACGATGGTTCAAGCTATCCTGCTTCATAATGAATGCCATGCTGCTTTCTTGCGAAATGGTCTCCATTCTTAATGTCGTCTGAGAAATCGGTCGGCTGGTGTCATTGTCTGGGCACGACTCGGGCGGAACGAATTTGTCGTGCCCGCTGGCAAATATAAGATTTATGGATGTCAATGTTGTGCTAGTCTAAATGCACTGAAGCTTCCGTTTTTAATTGTGCTATACAATAAATGAAAATTTCACTGCTAACAATGATATTTCTGGTACTGTCTATTCATTACGCGAAGCTGTTTGTATATGGTAATTGCGGAATGCCTCGGAAGTCAGACTGAGAAGCTCCTCGCGCTAGTGGCTTCTCCTTGGTAAGATTCCTTGTGCAGAGAAGCATCCTTTCGGGTTTTTCTACCAGTTCGCGTGTGGCAGCCAGTATCTCCGTATAATTAATGGGTGCGCATAACTAAGAGCATTGCCTCGGGAGTGATGCGAATTACGGCAAATGATTGAAAGAATGAATGAAACAGGCGCAAGAGCACCGATCAGTCGGAGTAAGTCACATGTGAAACGTTCAGCAAAGGTAAAGTTCTCGCTACTCCGAGAGCAGCGCAGCAAGATGAAGGACAATTCGAGTGCCACCTTACAAAAAAGCAAAAAAATCCCGTGGCTGCGATTACGTTTATCAGCCATTTTCTTCGCGCGGGTGCGTAAACAGTCTTCCACCATCTTTTCCCGGCTCTTCCTAGAAAACGAAAGCACGGCTGACGCCACGAGAAAGCAACGTGGCATACATTGTGCTTCGTGACTGACGACAGAGCAATAATGACTTCTATTGGCTGTTCTTGAATGTTGGCACTGCGAGAATGCGGTTGCTCCGTCACTGAATCGTTGCTTGCCTGCAACTTTCCGACCGGCAGAACACGTGGCCACTCGGGAGCGCGCCGTCAGTACGCCACCGAGCCAGTAAACCAGTACACCTGTAAACGAGCAAAACGTGCGTCGTTAAGGAACGAGCATAGACCCTCTCGGTTGTAAGGCCCGCCCAAAAGTGATCGAACATTCATATTAATACATGTATACGTGCCGTAACAAGGTACCTCGCGACCTGTGCCCTGGAATCTGTGCCCTGGTGATTACTGCAGCGTTCAATGGAGCCATAGATATGTGATTATTAGATCACAATGGCAATGTTAAACTTGAGTAAACAAGAAAACACATTGGGCCATGGCCAGCAATACGTCAGGTGCAGGCTACCACCCCAAAGCGCCTACCTTTCCTTTAGACTTCTTTCTACTGTTTGGATTAGGTTTCGATTTTCCTAAGCCAGTAAGCAGCATTAGACCCAGGAGCCGATGGCGGAACTTCTTGTTTGCGTGCATGCTGTCGAAAGGAAAACCGCCGTGGTTGCTTAGTGGCTTTGGTGTTGCGCTGCTGAGCACAATGTCACAGGACCGAAACCCGGTCATGGCGGCCGCATTTTGATGGGGGCGAAATCCCAAAGCCCGCATGTACTTAGATTTAGGTGCACGTTAAACAAGACCATGTGGTTAAAATTAATCTGGAGCCCCCCACTACGGCGTTCCTCATAACCACATCGTAGTTTTGCCACGTAAAATCCAGCAATTTACTATATATATATATATATATATATATATATATATATATATATATATATATATATATATATATATATATATATATATATATATATATATATATAGCACGAGGTCGCGGGATCGAACCCCGGCCACGACGGCCGCATTTCGATGGGGGCGAAATGCTGGAACACCCATGTACTTAGATTTAGGTGCACGTTAAAGAACCCCAGGTGGTCGAAATTTCCGGAGTCCCTCACTACGGCGTGCCTCATAATCAGAAAGTGGTTTTGGCACGTAAAACCCCATAATTTCTTTTATATATATATATATATATATATATATATATATATATATATATATATATATATATATATATATATATATATAATACTATGTTTGTCGAAAGAGCAAACGCCTAGAAACATGAGGCATACAAGTCCACGCCTTCTACAGCTCTTTCGTGCAGTGCTAGCGCACATTCACTTTATGTGCTATTTGTAGTAGCGAGTCCTATCCGCCTCATTCCGTCTAGGCGCCTCTCTCGAGAACTCACGTTCAAAGCCATTAAAGCATAATGACATTGTCCTGCTACCGACGGCAGAAGGTAGAGTGCGAAAACTATGACGCAAAATTACTTGCATTCAAATAGTGACACGTTCCTGCCTCTTATTATTAATAAAAAGCCCCCCCCCCCCAAAAAAAAAGAAAGAAATGTAAATATTCTCTTATTCGCTCCCTTAAGATTGCATTGGCATATGCTGATAACTTTATCATGTGACGGCTTCCAAACGTATTTTCTATGACGAGCGAACGCTCTTTGTGGTTTCGAGGTCACATTTAAATTCACTACGCAAAAAAGCCTGCGAGTATGGTCTTCCATATAAAAAGGAGGTTAGCACAATTGCAGAAACAGTTGCATTTCTGATGGGTTCCCGTGCCGTAGGGTAATCGTATGTCTGTGGGGACAATAAGGCAGCTTAAAAGCGGAGCTTTCTATAGATACTCTGCCGGGTTTGCTCCGTGGTTGTGTGACGCATCTCGAGCGCAGGGCAGACAGAGCAACGCGCTCACGTGGAAGCCTCGCGTGTCTGTCATCGTTCGAGCAGAGCAAACACAGAGCCCAGAACGCATATAAAATAACTCAAGCGCGACCCCATCAATCTCACCGAGCGACGCGCTCACACACAAGGCTGGTGTGTCTCGAGCACATCACAGACACACCGTACACACTGCGTAGAACGCTTAGTGAAACACAATTGAGTTAAGTATCATCGCATCAATCACGCCCAAGCAACGCTCTCACATGGAAGCGTTTACGGGTAATCTTGTGATATAAATACGAGTGGTGGTTAGACGAGACCACGGAAGATACCGATGCAGACGTTTGGACAATCGAAGAAGCGGAAAGCCCAAAGAGAACCTCAGCACTTTGCAGTGAACAACGTCAGGCTTCAGTGTCAAGAAATGACGTCCGAGGGAAAGCCTCAAAAGCTTCGCGTTTTCAAGCTTCCCCCACAGGTACATGACTTGCACAAATTTGTGAGCAACAGGTTCGTTCGTCATACAATCATAAAAGTAACACTTTCTCTTGACTTAAACTTCTTTTACTTCAAGTTCCTTACAACTGGAGCAACGTCGCCGCTATGATCAAATAAATTCAAAATAATTGTTTGCATAATTTTTTACTGCTTTGCGGTGCTGCCGCGGTCGTTTCGAACGGCGTGTTTCACTACAGAGTGCAACAATGACATTCGTTTGGCGTTCGGCGCTCCTAGCTACGTTCTGCCCAAAACTATCGTCTCGGATATCGGGCACTTCTAAGCGAGGCGTGGCGGGTTTCGTAGACTCCCGTACTTTGCGTGTTGGTGTGCTTTTCGCTAGCTGGCCAGGCAGTTTAACACAAAAGAAGGCGAAGTTGGGTCAGAATTTCTGCCAGTTGTCGACAGCTGTCAAAAGACGTCTCGGAGGGTAGCAATAGCGGCAACAGGAACGGCCACGGAGTTCCCGCTTCCTCGTGGCAGCCAGCGACACAGCTCCCAAGGGGCCAATTTAAGTGTCAGCTCTCTGGAGCCATCTTCAAAGCGCGCCGAAACGCAAGAGACAACCACCGAGCACGCCTACCTGTCAAAGAACTTCGCTTCCGTTCGCAAACTGAATGCCTGCGAAACGTTGGTTGCATTGGCTCCGGTTCATTTTTGACTTGTTTCAGTGGTAAACTTCCCGGAGGTTCTTTCCCATCTCAAACTCCTTGATTCCACCATCTTTCTCCACACGGCAAGTGCACAAGCCTTCATGAATTTTTCCAGAAATGGGATTGGAGAGTCGTATAGCCTCGGAAATAAAGAAAAATAAGTAAACGACTGCGTGGAGATGCGGGCTTTGCGTACACTACTGTCTTGTTCTCTGAGCATTCTACCTTTTCCCGCAGCACTCATTTTAAATGGGAACCTCGACAAGTACTTCAAGTCCGGAAGTCAGCGCGGTCACTAGCAGGGCCCTTTCACTGTATTGCGTCGAGAATCGGGCGGTTTTTGCTTGCGGGAACAAGTATCTTATGTCCTTTGCTTACCTCTGCTTCATCTTGCTCTTCTCTCTGCGTGAACGATCAGTGTTTTATTTACATTGCAAACAGAATGCGTTGCACCACTGCCTCATGACGAAGTTGGAAAAGGTGAAATATTTAGGTGGTGGCAAAGGCGCATTTGATAGCACAATGAATGCGCAGTCAGCTCTGTGACGATGTCTCTTACGTATGCACTCTGTTTTGTATCCGACAGGCTCTTGACCGTGTCTTGAATTCTCATGATAGAATGGTAGCGTAACTTATTTAATAATACTTGCTCTTGCTGAGTACGATATTTTTGCTAAGAAGCCCATCTGGCATAGTACGTAACGTGATGTTGGAATCGCGACTTTAGAGCCGAGGCATCCAGTCGGTACGGAAGACGCAACAAAGCTCCCTTTCCCGCAGCCGTCTTTGCCCAGGCCACCATATTTCATGCAGCCTAGTGTCTTCGAAATAGTGTTTCGTGTTTATCAACTTTAACGGTTATCTTTGATTGCGGTCGATGTACGTATATCTATAGAGCAGATTGAAATCATGCGTGTGAATTGGCAATATTTGCTTTAATTTCTAGCTCCAGTGGCTTACCTTATGATATGTCAACATGATGAGTGTCACCCGCTCCGGTAGCTTAGCGGTTGTGGTGCTGCGCTGCTAAGCACGGGGTAATGGGATCAAATGCCGGCCGCGGCGGCCGCGTTTCGATGGGGGCGGATTGCAACAACGCCCATGTCCCGTGCATTGGAGGCACGTTAAGGAACACCTGATGGTCAAAATTAATCCGGAGAACCCTACTACGGCGTGCCTCACAATCAGATTGATGTTTTGGCACGTAATAACCCATAATTCAATTAAACTCAAGATTATGAGTGCTTTTACATGCACCGTTATTAACTATGAATGAATGAATGAATAAATCAACAATTTGCAAGTTGAAAGGTGGTTAAAATGATTCTAAGCCAAAAACTGAAAGGCTGCACAAAGCGTCTCTTCTGGTCTTTAGTTCAAGCATTTGCGTTTAGCGACGCTGTGTTCCCGAATAAATGAATAGTTAGTTGTCCGGAATGTCCTTTCTGAATGAAAGATAACAATCGGATAGAAATCTATACCTGAGAGGTAACATCAAAGGAATAAAATACGGAGGAAAAACGTAGCGTACTAGGCTGCTAGCTTAAGGACATGTTTTATGTTGATAGGGCACGAGAATGCGTTTTTTGTGTAGTTCCCCTGCATCTGCTCTCCGACGACTGTATCGCGGTTGCGGAAAGCGCCGACTCGTTTGCGGGCACTGTCAGCAGGGATCAAGAAGGCAATCTGGAGGTACAGCGCCACCGAGTCCCAAAGTAGCGAGCCTCTATTAGTGCCTTCTTAGGTCGCGAGTACGGTAATGCCTGAACCTCCGATGAGAACATAAAACGGGAAAAGGCAAACAGACGAGGAGCGCTGGAAGGGAATACTAAATAGCTTTCAAGCAAGCAGTAAAAAAAAACAGTGAAAGATAATGCATACGATGGGTTAAAACGAGAAAATGGGCGAAATGAAAGACAAGGGCGAGAGTAGGAACCATAGAAACGAAAGGCAAGAAAGAAAAACGTCAGAGCATCAGGCGATCTATGCGGAGGTAGAAAATAACAGGGATGCGTCCACTGAAGGCAGTTGGAGAAATAGATGGTGGGGGGGGGGGGGGGAGGCTGCGTGATATTGTAGGGACAAGAAGCAACACTGGTTGCACGAAAGTAGGGACGGGTGGGAGGATGATTAAAAAGAGAGAAAAAAACAATGCCTAGAAAACTACAATGCGCCTCCTGACCGTTATCGACAACGCCTGCTTCCATTCCAAGGCCGACCACCTATTGCTCTGTCCACTTCACCGGCTACCGTTGTTCTCAGTGTCCATCTCCTCCCTCTGTTCGGCTTCCAAAGAGAGCAGCGAGGCAGGACCTTGAGATTGCGAAGGTGGTTCTTGGGCACGGAGGGGAGAAAGAGAGTAGGCCAGTGTGGTTTCCACGGCAACCACTCGCCCCACGTGGGAGCTGGAAGGTTGTTCTGGATAAAAAAACAAAAAGGTGGGAGGGGGGGAAGAATGGGGAGGGCGCTGCCGGAAACCAAGCCAGAGGCCGGCATCAACCACGTACGCTCCTCATCTCACCGACCAGCCTCAACTGGAATGGAAAAAATAAAAGGAAGAAATGTATACCACAACGTTCAATGGCAAAATAGTGAATCCCAAGCACGGCGCTTCCTGTACAGAGTGCTTGCTGCTTTTCCGTTAAGGATGTCATACTGACTCTTTGACATGCCTTAGCTAACTGTAGTTCCCTACTGTACCTTCCATTTGCGGAAAAGATTAGTCGTCTGCCGTTATCTCTGGTGTGTTGTTGGTTATCTCTGCCAAGCTTCTCGGGCAGCAATCTGACCCGATAGAAATGACTTCAACGCACAGGCATTGTGAACGCTTCTCGCAGTCAACTAGAATATATCTACTGTTTAAAAAAAAATTGGCGATTAAGAATGTCAACGTTGCATGACGAGTGCATCCTTTCTCTTCCTTTCTGACTTTCCAATTGTTTGGCTGGGCATTACGCCGAGGATTCTTTTATTAAGTTTCTTTTTTTACATTGGGGTTGCCATATATACGTAAAGTTCTCTCTTCCTTTTATTTTTCCCATGTTGTTCTCCGACAGAAATTGACGGCAAAAAAAGTCGTCGCCACCTTGCTTGAAGTTTTTATTCATGTTACTTCCCTCTTGCATCTTTTTCTTTTCCCTATTACAACAAGCATGCAGTTCGGAATTCAAGTGTGACACTTATCCGGACACTGCCGCTCACAAACTGCCGTTTAGCGAATGACTTCCGTGGCATGACGTGAGCTCCTTATGTTTCTCCATGTCATGGAGCTGTGAAAGATTAGAGCTCAGGGAATTTCAGTCATGTGTGGCGTAATGAGCCTCAGAATGGTAATCTAGGGCGCTTAAGGGGTAATATTAGTCTTCTCATTTCTAAAATTTCTGTCTTGAAAGGAATTTCTCGGAAATGAGTTCGGAAGAATATGTCAAGAATTATACAAAAGTTTACCAGCGTTCACATGATCCCGTTCCCAAAACTAGTACAGA